>NC_058339.1:92770519-93370519 GCF_905475395.1 Chrysoperla carnea
TCAAAATTAACCTAGCTTTAATAGGTTTCAAGAATATGGAGTCCTGATGCCGGAATTAAGCACATGAGTGATAACTAGCGAAAAACTGACATCACAGCTGAAAAGAATGACCCAAAATTAGTGGGTTTCAAAAAAAATTCCAATAAGATCGGATCAAAATTGCCTGTGTTATTAAAAAAATTGAATTTTTGAACTTGATGACGTCATCAAAATTCAAAATATTTAATTTTGCTCTATTACATCGAAATTTTATCCAATTTTGACAAACCAAGTATGTAATTCTACTAAATTTGGGCCATACTTTTCAAATTTGTGGTCAAAATTAACCTAGCACTAATAGATTTCAAGAGTGTGGAGGTATGTTTTCGGAATTAAGCACATAAGTGATAACTAGCGAAAAACTGACATCACAGTTGAAAAGAATGACCCAAAATTAGTGGGTTTCAAAAAAAATTCCAATAAGATCGGATCAAAATTGCCTGTGTTATTAAAAAAATCGAATTTTTGAACTTGATGACGTCATCAAAATTCAAAATATTTAATTTTGCTCTATCACATCCAAATTTTATCCAATTTTGATAAACCAAGTATGTAATTCTACTAAATTTGGGCCATATTTTTCAAATTTATGATCAAAATTAACCTAGCTTTAATAGGTTTCAAGAATATGGAGTCCTGATGCCGGAATTAAGCACATGAGTGATAACTAGCGAAAAACTGACATCACAGCTGAAAAGAATGACCCAAAATTAGTGGGTTTCAAAAAAAATTCCAATAAGATCGGATCAGAATTGCCTGTGTTATTAAAAAAATCGAATTTTTGAACTTGATGACGTCATCAAAATTCAAAATATTTAATTTTGCTCTATCACATCCAAATTTTATCCAATTTTGACAAATCAAGTGTGTAATTCTACTAAATTTGGGCCATACTTTTCAAATTTATGAGCAAAAATAACCTAGCTCTATTAGATTTCAAGAATGTGGAGGTCTGGTCCCGGAATTAAGCACATAAGTGATAACTAGCGAAAAACTGACATCACAGCTGAAAAGAATGACCCAAAATTAGTGGGTTTCAAGAAAAATTCCAATAAGATCCGGTCAAATTTGCTTGTGTTACCAAAAAAATCGAATTTATATACCGAAATTCTATATTTTTTAACTGTTGGGTTGGGTTGGGTTGGTATTAAACCAACCAACAAATTGAGAATCAATTCTTGCATACACGGTGTATGATACACCTTTTTTGAAACCCTCTGTAAGACTACTATTAGTAGGTACATGGTTTATATATTACTTGTAAGTACGGTATATTTGTATTTGTATAATGTTTCACTAAGTGAAGCATGTTATTACCGGAAATCTAATGTACCAGACCTACCTGAGATTCGACCAACACAAATTACTTCACTTTCAATATTCATTTGATTATATTCATTGGAATATTGAAGGTATTAAATTAAATTAAATTAAAATATAAATAAGAAGGAAGTACTAAGAATGGCTTGGACCCAGTGTATTTCTGGCAATAAATGGACTCAATGGACATAGCTTAAGAGCGTATTCTTTGGACAATTTTAAGTCGAAATTGTCTTATATACTTATTGATCCAAAACTCAATAGTTAAGGATTAATTAGGAGGAATAAACTTAAGACATTTTCGAGTAAAGTAGTATAATATTTTATTAATTAAACATTTTCCCTCGTACACTACTACTAGAAAAGACTATTTTCGCCCATGTTTAGGATGTCTTTTAGGGAAGTTTTTGCTGTATGGTACGTTCTCATTTTTTTTTGGAAACATCTTTAAGTTTATATAAAATAATTCGTTTGGTTAAAAGCATACAGTATGCATATCATCAATGTAGTTAATGTCGTCTCCTGAGCCATTCGTAGTCGAAGTCAGACCACACATATAACTGACCATGCAACTTCTTACCAATAGTAATGTATTATTGTTTGAGTTCTTACTTTGTAGCTTACTTGTAAATAAAAATAGTGTTTATTTCCAACGAACAAACAGATTCCAGCATGCAACGCTCTCTATCGAGCATTCGAGTATAGTTATCGCTCTCCTTTTTTTTTCGTGTTACATATACGATGGAAGTAAGGTTAGGGTAGGTATATTGGCTGTCCAACTTACAAGATGGAAGTGTGATGAAATAAAATACAGCATCATTTTTAAGGACTTTCCCAAAAAAATGAGTGTATGAAAATATTTGAGACTTACGTTTCAAATTTTGAGGGTGAACTCTATTAGAACCTGGGAATAATACACGAAAATTGAGCGAAATTTTTCTATAAATACCATAGTTTTAAGAACACTTCAATATAGGATTTACATTTAAAAAAAACAAACTTTAACAGCTTAAATTAGGTGACCCGACAAACTTCGTTTCACCTCAAATTTATTTGATTGTAACTTTTGATATGTGATTATCAAAATCTTAATTAACTTTTGCCCGGTAACCATTTAAAATACCCGAAAAACAGGTTTTCTGGCGTCAAAATTCGCTATTGTTTAACAATATCAAAAATTTTTTTAAAATAAATAATTAAAAACTGATAATAATTGAATTAGTTAATTAATTAATAAAATATTTAATATATTTTATACACACAATTGAATTAAAATGAATTGTTAAATAATGTTTTAATGTAGTTCGGCTATTTGAGCTCTTACAGATTCTGTTTATGCAAAAAAAACTTTACCTTACGGCACATTCTAAAAAGAAAACATAAAAAAACTTAGATTTCTGACGCTTTTTCCTTATTTTTTTACATTTAAGTCATACAAATTGCCTAGTTTACGATATTTTTATAACATTTTCTTATACTTACTTCATCCAAATTGCCTAGTCACGTGACAGCCGAACCACTTTAACCGCCAACTGTAGTGTCAGTCACATATGGAATGTGTTTTCTTTTAAAAAATAAATTGTTTTTATTTCAGTAATCTCAGAAACGGCTGGATGTTACTCATTTGGGGCACCAACACCTCCACCTGGTTCACCATACTCCCCGTTACCAGTCACACATTTAGAATTACTTGCAAAAAGTTTTAACAATAATAGTATTATCATACAACAAACACCACAAGATTTTACAAGTGCTACATTACAACAACAACAATTACAACAACAACAACAAAATATAACATTTAATAATAACAATATTATTAATTCAATAAATAACAATAACAACAATAACAATAACAATTATAACAATTTAAAATTACAAAAAGATAATAATAATACAATAATAACAACGGATAAACAACAACAACAACAACGAATGCTTGCATTGGATGAACAACAGCCTCAATTAAAGCGATGGATGAATACATGTTCAACATTATCACCATTATCTGTTAAAACTGAGAATAACTGTTATTCACCAATAACAACAACAATTAATTCAAACAATAACAATTGTAATAACAACAACTCAGCGAAGGCCCAACAACGTTCAGTTTGTGGCTGTCGCAATAATATTGCATCACCATCACATAAAAATAAATTAGTGGACGGGGGGTGTAGTCGTACAAACCCGTGGACACCATCATCAGGTTTGCAGGCTTGCAGTGATAAACATCAAGCCGTAGTGACTGGAAGCGGAGGAGGGACAGGATTAATTGGACCGATACACGTACAAGTGAAACGTGAACCAGCAACAACACCTGCATGTCAAGTGGCTGAGATCACGACAAGTAATAATCATCATACGAATGCAATTGTAAAAGTTGAAGCGCCATCACCGACAAGCGTTACGACTTTATCACCAAATATCACTGATAATAATAGTTCGTCAATTGTACAAACTATGTCGTCAATTACAACATGTACCAGTAAGTTTTTAATTCATTCTTTAACACCGTTTGTGGGTCATTCTCTAGTATTTTAGCTTTTAGATTAAGTTTTAGCACATCATCCGAATTCAATATTATACCTATAACTCTTAGAACACTGTTTATGAGCAGTTTAGACAGTGTGCTTATAATTGCACGTCCCAATTCCAGGCATGTGTCTCAAATTAATTTGTTGCAAGGATGGGAGGGCTTAGATCTAACTGAAATAAAAAAAATAGCTAGAAGATAGTTGTTACGGCTTCCTAGTTAATTCCTAAGCTCTACTTGCGTGTCAATAGTCTTGGAATAAATCACAGACTTTCCATACAAAAAATGTTTCTTTTCTGCTAGACAACACAAAATGCCTAAAGTGTCCCGAAATTTTGAGTAGATTCTCAGGAGTCCATTCTAGCTTATCACAACTCTTGTCAAACTCTTGTTTTGCACAGTGCCAGTGGTGACATCTATTGAAGTAGACTAGAATTGCAATAGACAGTTCAATCCATTCTCTTGTCTATGAATAGACAGTGGTACGAAACACAAATATCACAGAGTAATATACGATTTAACGTGCACTATGCTTTTTTTTCGTCGCATTGTGCAAGACGTGAGGCCGCAGGCGGTTACCTACACCTTATGAAATATCATATTTTTTGGTAAAATTGATCCAAAGAGTAGTGTCAACCAGTATCAGTTCCGTGGATTTATGATCGTAGTGGATAGAAATCTGGGCTAAATATGTCTTCCGTTTCTCAAAATTATCTTCTCTCAGCGATTTTGCAAAGTCCTTACATGAATGACTTACCCTTTTAGAACTACTGACTGCATTCAAGTTATTAGACTAGTTGTGCAAAAATTACAATTTTTTTCCCAATTTTAGCTGGTAATGGAACGATTCCAGTTGGTATTGCAGTTGCAAGGCAACGACTGCAACAAGAGCTTACACCAACGTTACAGCCTTCTGGTGGATTACTTACAACAGCAACTGGTCCTGCTCAAATTAAAGAAATTGGTAAGTGCTGGTTCAATTTAAATTTTGTATAGAATTAAGATCTCTGTCTAATTAACTAGTATTTTTAAATGCTTATATCCTACATCTTTTAATCATCTCCTTTATGATATTTTCATATTTTGTTAAGAAATTCGGAAAATTTGTTTCTAGGAAACCTTACGAATATGCTATTGTTTGTGTTTGAATTTTGTTTGGCTCTAGGCAAACCCAGAGGCTTGCTGACTGATTGAGGATTATTTATGTTTCTAGACAACCTTATAAATATGCTACTGTTATTAGAATTGTGTTTGAATTTTGTTTGCTTCTAGACAAGCCCGGAAATATGCTACTATTAGAATTTATTTGATTTATGTTTGAATTTGGTTGGCCTTTAAACAATCCCAGAGGCGTGCTAATGATTGCGGCTAGACCATAGTTGTCTTGGTCTTGATCTAAACGATTTAATCTTGGCATTAGTCTTGCATTATTTATTCTAGTCTTGATCTTGGTCTTGCAGAGCTGAGCCTTGATCTTAATCTTGCAAAAAGAATCTCAGTCTTGGTCAGTTTAGTCTTGTTTGTGATCTTGCATTAGCTATGTTTTGTTATATTCAAACTATGTTATACCGAATGTTAGGAGATTATTTATTGTTTTTTTCTGTGCTTTTCCTGAAAATGCGAAAGATAAATTTATTCAGGCATAATAAAAAAGCACATTGTAAAATTCTCTACGGGATTCATTAATCATTTTCAACAGTAAGTTTGATAAAAGTCTTGTTGTGAGTCTTGGTCTTGTAGAGTTAGGTCTTAAGCTGTGATCTGAATTCATTTAGATAGTGCTTTGGTATTGATCTTGTCGAAGTGCTACTAAATTAGACTTGGCTTGCAAAACCGAGACTAATTTTGATCATCTTTAATTGAGGTTTAGTTATATTTCTAAGCAAAAATGACGTTTGGGCGTAGAAGGGCAGGTATTTGAGTTTGATTGGATGGGATAGAAGGAACATACTATAATGATTTATCTGATGTATATTATAATCGTAAATGTTTGGATGGATGAATGTTTGTTACTCTTTCACGCAAAAACTATCGAACGGATTTCGATGAAATTTGGCAAAGAGGTAGATTATAGTCTGGAAAAGCACATAGGCTTCTTTAGGCGCGGGATAGATGGTAGTGGTAGTTTAGGGCTCAGAAAATAACCATCGGCTAATTTTTATTCCGGGAAAATACATGGTGCCTACGGGATATCATACAGGAACCGTGTTTTTTAAAGGGTTTTGTACTCTCAAAATCTCTTAGTGCGGGCCGCAGCTAGTAAGGATTTATAATTAATATAATAATAATTGAATAACTAACTATAGCTAAAATATAAAATATTTATTTTTCATAATTTATAGATTCAGCATCAGTTGCAGCTGCAGCCATGACAGTAGGTGTTACAACAAATGGAGGTGGTTCAATTGTACAATGTGGTGATGATCGTACAAATAATATGACATCATGGCCGCTCCCATCAGCGCATGGCTCCACCTTGGCCGCGCCTACTCTATGGCAATATCCTGGTAAGCATTATAATATATTATTTCTTTTTTACCTTCTTCTTCTTCTTTTTTTTTTGTTTATATTCAATAATAATAATAATCATAATCATAATAATAATGTATGTATATGTTGTTGTGTTGTAAATGTTCTGCTCTGCCACATATCCGTAATAGTCCGTCAGACAGACAGACTTACAGTCAGTTAGACCGCTCGCTGTTCGTATGATAATCGTTAATGTTCGTTTAATATCGTATCAATGTTGTGTTTATTTTATACTTAGAATATATTACGTACATTTTAATATTTTGTTTCATTACACACTAATTATAACGTCACTATAAGATTGTATGAGTGCTCTCTTCATATTACGTCATAGTTTTCTTGTTGTTGTTATTGTTTGTATCTTTATCTATTTTATTCAATTTACTTATTTATTTCTTCCCTATTTACGTTTCCATTATTTAAATCATTGTAAAATGTCACCCAATGAAAATTTTTTTAAGCTAATTATAACCCACAATTATGGGGCTTACTATCGTAAGCTAATTGTGCCTAAGATGGTCCAATTTCAATATCTCTTACTTTTAAACATTCGAATAAATTTAAATTTCGCGCTAATGTTCAATTGGCGCCATAGATGAAACTCCTTAGTTCATATTTGTAGATGGTACTATCAGGAGAAACACCTTTACTTCGGTTGTAGAAGCTGAAAATGAAATAATAAACAATAAAACTTTTCCGCGTTTCCGATCATTTTGTATATTACGAAAGTAATTTTAAACAATCCTGTATATTTAGCAATAACCATAAGGAACAAAGTTTGGAACGCTATAAATAAAAATCTATGCATTATACAGAGAAAAGTTTCAAATAAAAGTTATTTTCTACAAAAATAATTTCAGGAGTTGTCACAGTGATGAGGAGGAGGACACAATGTCTTATCTTCTCTGTCACTGCCCAGCTCTTGCCAAGGGAAGATGGACTTACTTGAGTCAGCCTTTCTTTGACGACCTCTCCGACCTAAAGTACATCGAGGTCAAAGCACTCCTGCTGTTCTTAAACAGTTCCACATGATTCATGGAGTAGTGGCCGGGGCCAACCTTTTTTCGGTATCACAATAGACCCTATGGTCTAAGTGTGTCCCACCCCAGGACAGCCACTCTAACCTAACCTAACCTACAAAAATGATTTTTATCGTACGATGCAAGGTTCACGATAAAACATGTTTTCACAAGATGGCGGCTAAAGCCGCGCTTACACCCCCCCGTTTAGCCAACTTGGGTTTACATTTAGGAAATACTTCTGAACATGTTTCAACTATAAAACATTTCTGCATTAAATTGCAGAAAATAAGTAGCCAGTTATTGGCCTACAATAAATCTTTTAGTGGTTTTCTATCGTCTGTTTAGTGGGCTTGAGAAGTTGGCAACACTGGTGTTAGGCATTAGGTAGATATGTAGGTAGATAGGTAATCATGTTGTGTGGTCTTGTAATTATTTTAATTACAAGAAATAATTTCTTTTCTAATAAGTAATCGTATTTTATTTATTTCACAGTCATACTTTGTTAAAATAATAATTAAATGCTACTTATTATGCATTCGTATTAATTAAATGCATTTATTTGTTTATTGTTTAATGTTTAAACTAATTAAATTATGTAATATTATTCTAAATATTTTATAAAATACCTATCTTTAACTTTATTCGATTCGATCAGTCAGTCATGAGTTTAGGTAATATATCAGGATACTTTATACCGGGTGTATAAGAACACTTGGTCAGGAAATATTTAAGGAATGCGAAGGATATATATCTGCCATCATAAGTTAAAAAGCCCTATATCCAAAAAACAAAATTATACAGTAAATAACAGTCCCAAGTTTGTATCGCTTAGTAAAATTGACTTTGGTATAGGTGTTCATAAAATATTAGTCCAATTAGTAACCTAATTAGTCCAATTCCGGTTGTATACTAATCTGTCTGTGGGCACGATAGCTTAAAACGAAAAGAGATATCAAGCTGAAATTTTTATAGCGTGCTCAAGACGTAATAAGTCAAGTGGTTCTTTAGTTTGTAGGACCCATCTTCTAAACCGTTAGAAATATGACAAAAATTTAAAACCATCATTTTTTTCTCGTGAGGAAGCAAATTAAGGCAAAAATTTGGGGCATCAGCCAGTTAAAATAACTATAATAATGTAAACATGCAAACAATATCACCAACAAAACATAACTCTCTAAATCTAAGTATACAGTGTGTCCCATAATTATCGCACGCTTTTGTTGCATCAGGTAGAAAATAATATTCTAGAGTCCTCGTTCATTTTTAGTTACAATGCTTCTGATTGGTTGGCTATTTTAATTAATAGCTAACTATCTGTGCATCGAATCAAGAAATGAAAGAGGACTTTTCGTCTTAGAATTTTATTTTCTATCTGATGTGACAAAAAAGTGCGGTACTTGTGAGTCACCCTGTATCAATATTTTTATTAAGGTTTCTTGAAACAGCTTCTTGAATGTATTCACAAGATAAAGAATGTTTTAGACAAAATTATAATTTTGCTTTATTATTATTTGTCGTTGTTTGTGGATGTAAGTGTGTAATTATTTATTTAAATGTTTGTGTAGTAGTTTAAACGTAACATTTTTTCCAAATATTTGACGCAGCAGCACCAGTACCTATGGAACCAATGTTACCAGTACCAGTACCAATGCCACCTGTTGGATTCCAACTGGTTAGAGATCCAACAACTGGACATTTCTTCGTAATACCAACAACTAGTTTTGGTAAGATGATTAGGTATTATTTTTAACGAAGTGACTGCTATCTTTATAACAAATATAATAATTTATTAATAATGTAAACAAATAATACATACTCAAGTTAACCTATGGTTAACCTAAATGTTTTTTGCTTAATTGTGATTGGGATATTGGTCACTGCGTTTTTTTTTTATTAATTACAAAAATTCGCATATATTTTATTTTAGCAAGCATGAATTTAAACAGAAATATAGTGGTTAAAATTTTCTACTATATTTTAGTAATTATTTTTTCTTAGAAAATATTATGCATTTTTCTTGTCTTGTTCTCGCAATTTTTTCAATAACGCCAAAAACAAAACACAATTGTACAAAAACAAAAATTCAAAATATATTTCTAGAAGTACATATAAGTCGTTTTTTCTCGCATGTTTTAATATAATATATGCATTCGTTATAAAAGAAATTTATTGATATTTAGTTTTTTTCTTAAAATTCATAAAAAAAATTCATCAAAAATAATCTTTTTTAAAATTTATTTGTAGAGAACTATTTTATTTTATAAACCAGATATTTAAAAAATTAATTATTGGGAAGAATACAAGTTTATTAAATGTCACCTTGAATAATAAACGATAAAATCGCATAAAAGTTTATTTATTTATTTATTTTTTTCGAACATTAATTACACTTTTGCAAAAAACTTAAAACTGTTTTGGTCGGACCGACCAAACTGAGCCGGGCGTCAAAAATACAATCGAAGCATTCGATATTTTGCGACGAAATATCGCTCCTTTTTAACTTTGCGTCGCCTCAAAACTTACTTTAGGTGGGCTAAACGGCCCCGCTCAATATAAATCGCTATATAGAAGTCGATTTTGACATAATAAAATGTTCTCTTTATGATGATTCCAGGGTACTCAAATTTATTCAGCCTCCGGAAGGCAAAAAAGAGGCGCTTGTTTTTAGAGACAATTTCCACAGAACTACAAAATTAGTAAAATGGTCGAGTTCAAAACATTTAAACAAATTGTAGAAAATTTAATATATTTTGGTGTAGTTATATTCGAAAAATTAGCCTCTCCGCGTTAAACTCGTTTTAGGGATTTTTGACCATGTTGCGTTCGTTGCTTGAGGTCGCAAATTTGTATTGCAGCAACATGATTTGAGACAAGAAAGTTATTATATTACCGAAAAATTAAATACCTATAATACATGAAATCAATTCAATTCAATTTTATTTATTCTTTTTTTTTCTTTAACAATACAATCATGGTACAGAACATGTCATAAATGGGATTGGGAAATTGAAAAGAAGGGTGAACTTTTCTTGGCTTTACTTCCCAACCAGCAAACAAATCAGTACGATAACGTAAAATACGGAACACAGTTCCAAAAAGTTCCGCCACATTTTAACAATAAAAAAAAAACGATTTTAAAAACCTAAAAAATATTTAATGAATAAATAAAATAATTTTCAGACCAACTTCAACAAGCTGTTGTGTGGCCCAGTTATCCACAACCATCGTCCCACGTACTTTTACCACCTATTCCACCACCACCGTTGGCGCCACTACAATTATTGGGCTCCACGACATCCGATTATTTAGCAACGGCCTCAACTACATTACATCAACATACACAGACGCATAGTACACGATTGGTGGCATTAACAACCGATAACAATAATAAAAGAAAACCAATATCATTACCATCACATACTCTCATTAAAATTGAATCCGATTGTACACCCTCGGATCAACAAACAACGAAAACCTTACAAACGTTACAATCAACAATGGCGGCTACAAACACAGGCTGTAATGCTACAACAATGTTTACCGATCAAAGCATAACACCATTATTGACAACACATGTCTTCTATCAACATCCAACGAATTTAATACAAATTGCACCACAGGCGTCGGTTCAACCGACTGTGGAAGCTGTTTGTCGTTCCCAAGCGACATCTCCTGTAGCATGTCTAACACCTCCACCAGAGACTAGTATGCAGGAAGCAGATGATAGTACTTGTTTACCTGGGGTACAAGATGCAAGCAATCAAACTGATACACCAATATGTAGTGAGGATGATAATACCACACCAAACGAACGTGATAATTACTATATAGGTGAGTAATTCACAGGGCTGTTTCTAGTCCTTCACCGACTAGACTAATCTTTGGCGAATTCAGTGTAATTCTAATCGATAAATAGTAACTTTTAAATTTCATGAAAGAACATTCTCATATGATTTAATGCAATTTTTACCAGTAGAATATAAATTTTGATATGCTTAATGTTTGGGACATTGCCTGCTAAATTTCTGATGTTTTTGTCCAAAAGAATGTAATTTATCGATTAGAATCAAAATTAGCCTTCATTAACAATTTATCGCTTATTCATTCAAACCAGATGTCTTAAACGATTTTATTTCTCACCCTATATAGCTCCAACATCAGACCATCAACCTCAAACGCCATTACAACAAATGCAAGACTTAAAAATACCAGTTATTGTACCACCAACTTCAACAATAATGACACCGAACACACCGAATACACCGAATAACGACGTTAAAATACAAATATCTACGGCAATAACAACAACACAAATTACGGAAATGAGACAATGCCTACCAATCACAATCATGTCACAAATTGAACCCACGAAACCATCCACGAAGATTGTTGAAATCGTTGAACCAGAATCATCAACGAAGGAGATTGATTCTGCGCCAACATCCTGCAATACTAGTTTGGAAAATGATGGGGGAGAACAAGTAGTTTCAACGACGACCGCAAGTAATACAACTTACTCGAATGTTGATATTAGTGGCTTAGAATTACTATCAAATAGTATTGTTGAGCTAGAAAATTATCGAAATAGTTTTGATGCAACTCCTGTTAAGATTGAAAAAGATCTTGATGAAGAAATCAAAACTAATGAAACAGAAGCAGAAGAATATCAGAAAACTCCCGGAGAGGATGTGGTTGTAAAGAAAATCGCTGACATGTCAATAACAGATAAAAATAAAGGTAAAGATAGTGAAGTATGTGGTGAAGAACAAACGGATGATTTAGGCGGCTTAGGTTTATTATGTGCTTTAGCCGAACAACGTATTATGGAAGAAGTCACCGAAAAAACGATTCCAACGCAACCAATTAAATTTGAAAAACATGTCGACATTGATTGCAAGAAAAAATTGAAGCGTTGTCTCGAAGAACGATATAGTTTAGACAGTAATAAAAAATTTAAAGTTGGTGATTTTGAATTTGAACGTAAACCACAAATCAAAACAGTTCCGGAGGAAAAACTTATAGAAAAACCATGTGATAAAGAAATTGAACAAACGGAGGAGAAAATAACAAGTGATGTATCCGAATCCATAAAACCATGTTGTAATAAAAGTGATTGGTCGAAAATGAACGAGCTAGAAAAAGATATGCGATTACGTTTAGCGGAATTACAACGGCAGTGTAATGAAAAACAAATGGAATTAAAAAAACTAGCACCACAGATTGATGTTATGGAACAGAATAAAAAGACACTAAGAAAGTCGAAATCAAAATCGTTAGATTGCGATAGACGATCTTTATCTCCACCGAAATTGGAAAAACAAGAACCAATAAGAACCGAAACAACCGATTTATTAAAACCGCCAGTTTTGAATACAATTGGAAACCATGGAGAAATATCACATAAACGAAAACTTTCGCCACCAGAGCTAAGTGAAGTATTAAGTGATTCAACCACACCCTTTGAAAAATTCTCTTCATCGAAAAAACGTAAGGTTGGTCGACCAAAAAAACTATCAACGCCTGATTTATGTGAGGCAACTGAAATGATTGTTGCAAAAAAACCAAAAAGTCTTGTCGGGTATTTATTAGCCGCAAAGAATCGATTACACTCACAAAGTAAAAGTTGTTCAAATTCTTCAAGTCCTCCACGGTACAATATTGAAGACTCCCCAAGTCCAAAACCGAAATCTAAATCACATAAAAGATCGAAATCAATTTCGAAATCCGAAAAAAAGAAGAAATCATTGAATAAAAAACGTGATAAACATAATGGTAGCAGTAAAGTACGTCCAAAATTAAAAGCCGAACCAAAAGTGAAATTATTCTCTGATGAAGAAGAGAACTCATCTTCGGAATGGTCACCAGAAGATTCATCTCGAATGGAAGAAGATGATGATTATGAAGATGAAGAGGAGGAAGATAAAGATGACACTGAAGTTGATGATAAAAATGATGATTTTGATGAATCATCGAATGTGTCCGATGAAACAAATGAAACGGAAACAAAAGACATGCGATGTGTTTTAACTTCTGAACACTTAGAAATAGATAAACTAAGGGTATTAACTTCTATGGGTGGACTCTTTTATGCGGGGGTATTAAGTGCTATTCAAGCACCAGATATTTATGCAATAACTTTAGATGGTGAGAGAGGTAACAGACCACATATTATGTCAAGAGAAGAGATACTTAGAGATGCGGTAAGTGACAAGCACATATCAAAATATTTTATTATTTATATCACTTTTTTATTCATATTACTTATTAAACATTATGTTTACTCTGGTGGTGATTGGTGGTATCATTTATGTTTAATCTGTTTTTTGATTTCTTTGTCTGTTTTATAAATTGGTATGAGTAACACATCAAGTGGTACGTCACAGGAAAACTGAAAATTTCATTGGTGTAAGCTTAATCCGCGCCCTCATTCGTAAGCTTATTCCGCGATCTCATAGCGGGGGGCGGGGCTTTGGCCTCGATCAAGTGGTAAAGATGTAGCGTCTGCCTCAAGTTTGAACTAGTGCACTAAGGACTGGAGCCGATTTTAATCGTTAGATATTCGAAAAAAATATAGTCGATGAGTGATCATTCATAATGGTAGTAAGGAGGGGTGGGTTTAGTTGGCCCGCAACGCTAACTATGTCGGTTCTGTCTCATCAGGAAACCGGTAAAGTGTCAAAGTTTTAGCGTCAATCTCAATTTGAACTGATACCGGAAAGACGAGTCCGCAATGGAAGTGAGAGGGAGGGAGGGTTAAAGCCTCCAACACTAATTCTGTCGGTTCTGTCCCATCAGAATTTCAGAATGGCTGAAAAGCTGCTCACATGAAAAATTATGCATAAAAAATACACTTGGCTCCAGATCTATTACTATTTGGTTTTGGCTGGTTTTGTGCGAAAGTTTGTGAAAATCCATGGCAAAAACTGGACGGTGACAGAGAAGATGAGACGTTGTTTCCTTCTTCTTTCCATTGTTATAGCTCCTGCAATAATCGTGATGTACTGGTAGGCCTAGTCGTTCAGCGTGCCTGTCGCCTAGCCAGTTTCCTGTAATAGCCGTAACGATTTTGCTCTTTGGAGCAACATAATTTCTTCGGAACGCCTACGATTTTACTCAGTTCATACCTGTCTTTTAGTACGACAATTGCGTTCCTCCTTCCATTAAAGATATGTCTTCTTTAAGATATCCTCATTCAGGCACAGCTTATATTTCACAAACGGAACTTCCGAATGCGTGTTGATGCTTATGTCCGGCAGCTTTGTGTCATTTCTAGCAAGCTTGCCGACTTCACAATTCCGTGGAATGTCTCGGGGATAATTGTGCAAATTGAGCGTGCAAACTGATGTGTTACTCAACCTAAACTTAAAATTTTATTAGCATACTTATTTTAATATTTTTGTGGTATATTTCAAAAATGAACTACCAATTTGCTACCTCCAATATTTTAAAAATAAAATGGTAGCTTTTGTATTTATATACAAACGATTGAAAAAAATTATAAAATAACATTTTTATGATTAAATTATTTCAAATAAATTATATTATTTTTAGCTTTTGTTATTTTTAAGTACAAACAGCACATAGATTCGAATCACGTACTTTGATATTCTTGTGCCAATTAAATATTTTAACAAGTGTTATTTACAAAATTAAAAACAAACTCCCGACAACGGAAACATAGTTAAAAACACTTTCCATTAAATTGCCTTTAAAAAAAATTCCAAATTGATCCATCCGTTTAGGAGCTACAATTCGACAGACAGACACATATAGCGATCAAACACCCCTCTTTTTTACGTCGGGGGTTAAAAAAAACGACCATGGACTACTATATATGGAAAATAGATAATTTTTCTTGCCATTCTGAACAAATATGACTTTATGTATTAACATATAAAGTCTATATATAGAATGTATTAGACAATTGAATTATAATAATAAGGTTGCTGAGGAAGTCATAAATATATGACGAAACGTTCAATTTATTTAAATTAATTCATTTATTCTCCTTGTTCTATTTCCTACGTATTGATTAGTAATTTATTAGATATTTCTTCTATTGGTGCTTTTTTAAATGATTTGTGTAATTAATGAAAATCAATGTCAAAAAATTATGTGATTTTGTACGCTATGGTGCTCTAGTAGCTGAACAGAAAATTTGTATACATTTAATAACATTTTGTTAAAATTTTAAAATAACATTTATATAATTTTTTTTAGAAAATTTACAGAGAAAATTGTAAGAAATATAAAAAAATAGAATAATATTAAAATATTTGTGCATAAAATTTTAAGTTTTTTGAAACAATAACAAAGTGTCTTCCTTAAAAGTCTTACTTCATGCAAAGTAAACAAAATTAAATGATAAAACTAAATTTATTTAAATAATTAGGAAATTGTGGAAAACATCTTCTGGGTAATACCTTTTTTCAATAATGTTACTCATTATTGTAGCGTTCTTTCATAAAAGAAAAGGAAATAAGTTTGAATAAGTTACACTTATTCGGTAATAACAAATATAATAATTTATAAATAATGTAAACGAACCTATCTACCTGTGTCTATTGTATGTGACATTTCGTTTATCGACTAATTTCATGGTTTTTAAAATTATAACTAATTTCATCATGTAGTTTGCCAGTCAGTCTGTGCGCGCGCATCTTTTAAATTTACTCTCTAGACTATTTTTTCTTAACGCGCCTAGACAAATTAAAAAAAAAAAAAATATTTGTGGTAAGACAGTAAGACTTTTAACGAAGACTACTTAAAACTAATTTAATAAAAATTATCTCATTTACAAACAAAATTCATATTTTGGTATTTTTAATTATAATTAAAATTTTAAATTCATAATTATTGAAAGACAAATGAATTTAAATTAGCATGAATTTTAGAGATTTTCAGTATAAACAAAATTTCATGCTGCAGACATAAAAAAAGAAAGGAACAAAAAATTTAATCGACCAAAAAAATAACTAAAATCCATATTATCGAATCGATATAATTTTACAATATTTTTGGGGGCATTATTCATATATAAAAATGATTTCTTTAATGTATTCTTAAAAATAGACGTATAGAAAAATATAGAATTCGACAAATATGGGCCATAGTAACCATATCGAAGTGAAACTACCTTTTACATAAAAAGAGTGTGGTCGTGAGAACCCGACAGGAACGAAGTTCTTTACATAATCTGTAAAATGCAGTACACACGCATGTCTCACATGATTATGTGACGATTTCTACCAGTTTGGTTTCCAACCTTAAGTCAAGTGAAGTGTAAATAACAAACTTTAATGTTAGTTGAGTCTTAAGAACTCAAATTAATTAAAAATGAAAAGAATTGTTAATGCAAACTTTTCATAATTATAAATTATATCTTAATAATTTCTGAATAAAGAGTTCGTCAAAAATGAAGGTATATAAGGCGAAGCCTTTTTCCGTACAAATTTGTGCCAAAAAAGGTTAACTATTTTTGTTCTTACGGAATACGGATATAACTAAAATAATATTTTGGTCTTCGCAACCACCGAGTTCAATCAATGGTTTACTGATGTAATCTATAGTTTTTGAATTCACAGTGTGTGAAATTATTCCGTTTCCGTTCCGTTTGGTACTATTAACAAAAACACAGCGTGTTTTGTAGTGTGATGAAAAACTTTGAAAAACAAATTGTTACATATTTAAAAACAAATGAATAATCATTTGATGTAACCGTGTCCAGATTGAATATCAGACACGAAAAATAAATTAATTTTGTTACAAACATTTCTTGGGAAGTTTCACTTCAATAATAAAGGTTTTAAAGAATTATCTTGCTACATACTTCGAAAATAAATGCATTTAAAATAAATAAAATTATAATTAATTTTATACCAAAATAATAATAGAGTAAAAAGTTATACTTCTTTAATAATAACAAATATAATAATTTAAAAATAATGTAATCAAACACTACATACTCCAGTTAACATCAAGAATATTTATAGAAAATTGTAATTTCGATTATACTATATGTTTTGTAAATCATTAAGCAATTGGGATTTTGAACCAAATTTTTTTTTTTTGACAATGGAAAGATCATAAATAAGTTTTATAACCAAACTGTTTTTATTTTTTCATGATAATTTTAAAGATATAGCCCATTTTGAAAGAACCTTTCTAAAGAGAAACGAAAACGCCTGACAAAAAAATATTCGTAAAACATCGTTGTGACGTAATAATGTTAATTAACATTATGACGACAACATTTTTTTTTGTCTTTTCGTTTCTCTTTTGAAAAGTTCTTTTAAAACAGACTGTAACTTTAAAATGATCATGAAAAAATAAAAACAATTTTGTTATAAAACTTAAATATAATCTTACCATTTTTGTCAAAAAAAAAGAAAAAAATTTTTTTTCACTTATCTTTGTCTATTGTGAGTGACAATTCGTTTTTCGGCAACTTCATGGTTTTAAGAAATTGTAAGTTCAACATGTAGTTTTCACTTTCAATTATTTTTTTATAACGCAACTAAAGAAGTATAATTTCAACAAAAAATAAAAACAAATTAAATGCTTTGCCGACGTTATTAATATGTAAGTACTTTGAAATTTAAATAATTCTTATTGTTAATGTAAGTAACAAAAAAAAGACGGTTGTGCTCCTTTTAACAATAACAGAAAAATAACTAGTGAATCAGTCTCTATTTTAACCTTATTATCACATTAAGGGTTAAAAAAAATGAAATACTCTAATATTTAGTTATTAAATAAGTGTCCTTTGGCATAAGTTTGAAGATAAAACGCAGACAAGTCCAACGACACAAAAATCATCAAATTTAAATGAGTAGAACGCAAGATATGGGCCAAAACGCAAAAAAGTCATTTTCCAAGATGGCTCTAAACAGTTCCCAGTGTTACCATCTTTTGGGACAGTCCGTAACTGCACTGGTGTATAATAATTTACGTCAAATAATGCCTATATCTTAGATAATCAGATAACAATTAATCTGCAGTGTTGCCAACTTTCAACTCTAAGGCCCACTAAACAGGCGATAGAAAACCACTAAAAAATTACTAGAGAGCAATAATATTGCCAGAAATGATATTAAAATATTAAATTATTTAAATTATTTTCCCACTAAAGGTAGAAAAAAGGTAGAAAAAAACCACTAGTTTTAGTGGTAAAACTACTAAGTTGGCAACACTGTTAATCTGTCATATATCTATCCTTGTCTATTGTGAGTGACATTTCGTTTATCTAATAACTTCATGGTGTTAAACAATTTTAACTAAGCAATATGTAGTTTTCGCATCACCCTGTGCATGCGCACAATAAAAATTCACTCTCTTCATTTTTTCATTACACGTTTTAAGAAGTAAAACTACAAAACCTCCTTGACCTTCGATATGTAAGACAATATTTTTTACATAAGTCTATGTTTTCGGTAAAAATTAGACTGAAGGCAGGATTTTTGAGTGTCTTTTCAAAACAAACAGCATACGAAAAGATAAGAAAATTTGAAGGACAAGAAAAGACGAGGCTACAATTTGCCAAATATAGCAAAAAAAATACAAGAAATATTCGTAAAATTCGAATTTAAACATGTTGTTACAGAAGTAACTGTAAATTATAGAAATATATTTTCTAAAGAAAATAATAAATCAAAAAAAAAAGGAACGCATCTAAAATGAAATTTCTATAAAATAAATTTTTTATTTTTTGTTAATTCTAGATAAAAAAATAATGAATTTTTATATGTTCACATATCATAATTTTAATTTGAAACTAATGAATGCAATTATCAAAATTTATTCATCAGAATAGTTGATTTATTTAATTATTTGCATAATTTTTGAATTTTGAAGTTCAAATAATTTATAATTTATGAAAACAATTTTTAAATTGGATTACTTTAGTGGTATATCTCACTGCATAAATGTTAAATAATTAACAACATATTAATTAAAAACAAAACAATATGGACGCATGTCATTTGAACATGTTAAAGACTGAATAAACTGAAATAAAATAAATGTCTTCAGGTGTTTCAAGAAATTATATCCTAGTCCAGGGAGTCTAGAAATGATAAAGTCCTAAAGCTTGCTATCGAGAAACAAAAAATTTGGTAGAGTAGAACATAAATTCCAAGAAAGATAGTTGTTGTCGAACATAGCCTAAAAAATTGAAAAAAAGATTTTTAGCAATCTTCAAAAAAAGTAAAATGAGAAAGTTGTAGATAATAAAACAACTTGTCTGGTGACATAGACTGGTAAAGATTTCGTAGGCTATTCCTCGAAAAAAATGCGAAACTTAAAAATTGTCGATTATTCGAGAAATAAATGTCTTGAAAAATGAATTTCAATAAGCGATAAGCTAACACATATCAATTAATTTAATATTTGCAGTGAGATCATATTATGGGTAGTAAACAATTTTACAATGAATTTTATTCAAGGAAAGTCCACTGAATTTTGAAAAACATATAATTCATGAATACGAGTTTACTACTAAGGTGTTCGTGAGAAAACAAATAACATGTAAATAAGTTTAATTGGAAATTAAAAAATCAATCGGCTGATTATATAAAAATCCAAAAATATTTTGGTTAAGAATGTTGCAAAGTGGCAATGAGAGTAAAGACTTGCAAGCAATTGCAAGAAAGCGTTGATCTAATCAATCCCATCAATGATTACCTAATATATAATAATTGTATTGATTGGAAATTTTTCTATCAATATCGAAATAATATCTTGGCAGAGCAATAAGACAGAACAAATATTTAAAAGAATTTCTGTTTTTATAGAAATATAATACAATTAAAAAGTATAAAAATTAAATTTAGTGGATTATAGAACTTAAAATAAAATTCGAATAAAATATATAACAACTATAAATCATTGTAATTATGATTTTATAGGAAATAAAACAATTATTGATTGAGCCATTATGAAATGGCTAATATGTATACAGAGCGCAGCGCAAACTCTATAAACATTAAGAATACCGATCATTTTTATAGAGAATAGTGCTCTAAATCAATAGATTTTTATAGAGTATAAAGCACTTCGTACACGGGCTAACTCTTCAGGCACCCGAAATTCATTCGAGACAAAGTGTGTCTCAAAAACCTCAAAACGAATTGAGGTTAGTTACATTTACTTTGAACCGTCTGTCAAACTAGAATAGATGTTATGAATAGTAATATTAGTTTAAAAAAGACATACTTCTGATTTAGTAGTCAATCCAATATGTGCGTACATTACCTACATTTTGTTTGATTAGGATATTTATTAGGAAATAACATGAAATTTCCTTGTACCTACTTTAAATTATCTCTATTATGTTTAACTTCTGGTAACTCACTTTTACAACTCAGTTTTTATTTCATGGTAAGCTGAATCGATTGAAAAAGGTCGGTTATTGGTGTCGATTTTTTTGATTTTACCTCCCAATTCGCAAACAAATCAGAGAACGTACTATAAAGAAAAGTCTATCTAAAGATTGAAATATTTTTCATCATGAAAAAAGCTTGAGTTTTTGAGTATTGGCTACTTAAAATAGGACCGTGTGCGAAAGGCTTAGTACTCTTAAGAAATTTTTTTTAAATATGTAAAGTAATTGAACTTCATTTTATATTAAAAATATTACAATTCTATAACAAAACCTACGAAAAAATAAATTTTAACCTACGTATGACACAGAATGGAATACATTTGGGCTCACGAAATATTAAAAAGTTTATATTACATACATTAAAAAACAATTATGGGCCGTAAAATAAAAATATAGTAAAACGAAATATATTTTCAAAAAAAATGAAAATCTCTAGAAATATGGGAAAATTTATGATTAACAATTTCATTGTATTAAAAAAAAATTACGATCATTATTCTGGGTGAACATTAATATTATTTTTTTAGTCTAAATATTATTTCAAATCATATTTTCACAAACACTTTTCATTCATTTATCAAAATGAAAATGAATTTGAAATGGTATTGTGAAAATTGATTCAATTCATGTATAGCGGAATGCATCATGTATCACGAGTAGTTCCATTTTACATTTTGTATTGTTTTTAAAAAAAATATGAGTTTATGTCGAAAATGATCAACAGCTAATTATTTAATTTGATAAAATAGTGCGCCTTTGTCTGTACATATATAAACGCAATGTATCTCCGATACCCTGATACTATAAAAATTACAATATAAAGTTGCCGGACTAGTTTATGTATACATACCACATTTAATTTACTGTCGGCTTTTATTTCATTAATATTCTCTAATACTTTTTTCTACAAATTATGACAAGTATATAATGTTGAATTTTATATTATATAAGTTGATCATTAACGAAATAAGTTCATATTTTGTCCACACATTATAATCATATTATACCAAATAAATGGTGCTTTAGTTCATGTAATTTTATATGTCATTATAGACTGGTATCAAACAACACTTTGGATTTTACAAAAAATGTTTCAAACAAAAGTTTTTTTTTTATAAAGAATATACTCCAATCAAATTAGATGAAACTCAATGAAATCTGAAAAAGCAACAATGCCGTCACCTCAGCCAAATTTTAGCTTTTTACCATTAGAATAAAAATTTAATTCTCTTTTACAATAATTACTAGGTCATTTCAAAAGTTTTGTCCGTTTTATGAGTCTACTGTAATATTTATTCAATCAGTGCATTTTTTCCAATGGAACACAAGTCGATTTATTCCGTCTGCATAAAAATTAGGTGCTCGAGATTCGATGAATTCGACGAAAGCTTCATCATTTTTGACTGGTCTTGCTCGGCGAAGGTTCAACTGGTGTGAGAAAGTTATTGAAGTACTTGAAAAGAGGGTAGTCAGTTGGCGAGCAATCCTGGAAGGTGAGGCAGAACTTCGCCACTCAATTCGTTTAATTTTCGGACGGTGATTTGTGAAACGTACGGACGGGCGTTGTCATGGAGCAGGATTAGACCACTTCTGTTGACCAGTGTCGGCTGTTGCTGTTTTATTATATTTCGTCGATTTCCTCACAATAGGATTCTGCTGTGATGGTTTTGGCCCGGTTGCAGAAAGTTATAGTGTACCCACTTTTCCAATACAATTGAACACATCAAAGAGGCAAAAAATTTAAAATTTAGGAAAAAATGAAGACATTAAAACGGACAAAGCTTTTGGAACAACCTAATAAATGCCTACATTAATTATTGGTGGCATTGTTTATAAGACGTTTGAAAGTGTTGTTAGCTAACGGTCTTCAACTTTATTATTAGTTATTAGTGTGCTATTTAATTTATTTATTATTGTTAATTGCATTCTTCTTTCTAAGTTTTAATACGCATGACAATTTTACAATCATATTATATTACAACATACAACAACAACAAACAACAAAAAAACACTCTTTAATTCGCACGTTAATTGTAATTTATGATTTTAATTCGCTGACACATTTTAACAACAACTATTTCTATAAATGTATAATTATTTTATTTATATACAGAGGATAGGAGCTTTTGTAAAATAAAATTGGCATTAATTTGTAAAACGAGTGTAGAAACGAGGTTTTTCTGATTCAAAATTTTCCCTTTAAAAATTTATTTCTTACTGACATTACCTATTTTAACCCATTTTTATGAAGGAATATTGGTACTAGGTATATGTTAATAAAAAGAATTAGGGGTACTTTGTGCCTAAATAGGATGAAATTGACCGTTTAGTTTACGAAAAAACAATAAACAAAGACTACGTTCTAAGATATCGCGTACTTTCTTATCGCGTTAGAAATATTTGTAGTGAAATTTAGGATTTTTTAGGACGCGCTTATCATATTCAGAAGTAGGTATTGTATAAAACAACTGAAAAGGAGCTATTTATGTCAGTTTGAATATTCAATAAACTTTAATACAAAAGTTCCATTTCCAAAAACTTGATTTTAATAACCTTATTTAATATTAATTTTTTTCTCATTGTTTATAACGGATTAATATTCCATTGAAATCATCAAATTTTAATTAATAAATCGAAGTCCTCTAAGGCTATTGATAATTGGAAGTTGCAACCCCCCAACTGGCGATATTAATTCGTATTAATTAAAGCAGGAAGTAGTTGTAATTTAAACTGCCAGATGGCAATACTTGTAAAATTTTCGCTTAAAGAATCAAATTCTAAGAAGGAAATTTCTTGGTCTTTTTTTGATCCGATGTAGGGCCTCGTTAATTATCATTTGAAATTATATTATAATTTTAGTTCATTTCAGTTCATTGAACGTAAATATAAAGACAGTTAACTCAAAATGGAATATTAATAGCGTTAGAAAACAAGTACATATTTTTTTAAAACTAATTTATTACCTCCTGAAATATTTACAGCAAATTTTTTCCAAGCTCAGTAGTTTCGCATGCTTTTCTCTTTAATGTGTAAATAAAAATACATTTTAAAGATTTTTAATTAAGAAAAATGTTTTTTGTTCAATATCCAGATATTGGAAGTATCACCAGCCACTACTCAAGAACTGTTACCCGGCACTCGATTATGTGCATATTGGAGTCAACAATATCGATGTTTATATCCTGGAACGGTAGCTGAACCAGGTACTCCTGATCCGACATTAGATGATCGATTTGTATGTGTTGAATTCGATGACGGTGATAGTGGGCGTATTGCTTTAGAAGATATTCGATTGCTACAAGCTGATTATCCAATTGTTGGTAAGTAAAATTACTTTTAGAAAAGTTCAACCAGTCTTTAACTCCTTTGAGAGTGTCTTCGGGAAGCTATATGATTCTGTTGAGCCCAACTTCTTCGCCGGAATCTCTCCCAGGATTGATAAATCCAAAGTTTCGGACTCGAACATTCTGAATCTTACGCTCGGCAGATTTCTGTAAGTGCAAATAATATATATGGAGATTTCCTCGTCCTCCATACAAACCCTGCAAGTGGGATGGTCGTAGATTCCCATGTTATGAAGATGATAGTTCAATCGATAGTGTCCTGTCAAGAATTCCACTTCCCTTCTCAACTGTGCTCTAGTAAGTTTCAGACAAGTGCAGTCGAAGAATCTAGCTGTGGTTATCTACAGTTTGGCCTAACACGGATCATTAAATTAAAATTTGTTTTCAGTTCATGACTTGTCTTCTAGGGGGCGCCATATTTAATTTAATGTGACGTATTATAGCCCACAACCAACGGACGATCAAGAAGTTTTGAGAGATACCTCATTTGTCAAATTAAGATGAGTAGTTTAGAAGTAGAAAACAAATACAGGTCAAACAAAAAACCTTCGACGGGGTAAAAAAAACTAGGATAGCTGTGGCTAGATTCATTTTATTTTATTTCCGGAAAAGGAAGTTTGTGATCAATTTAAAAACACACATTAAATAAATTTTTTGTTACAGAATACGATCCAAATCCCCTACTAAGTTTAAGTAAACGTAAGCGACGAATTTCCATGAATAGTAATGTCGAAGAACGTCGACTGAATGTACAATCTACAAACGTATTAAACACAGATTCTAAAACAAATACAGAAATGAAAATAAAATCAGATAGTCGAAATGAAAATAACATGTGTACTAAACTGAAACCGACTAAGAAACATCGCAAAGAACGTAAGAAGTTGAAGAAACACCGCCGTGATAAATTGAAAAAATTAATGAGAAATGGTGAAGAAAAGAAACGAAAGAAGAAGCATAAATGTTGTGATGAACATTGTAAGCATCGTCGACATCATAAGAAACATCGAAAACATAGAAAGCATCATCATAGCAATAAAAATAGAAATGGTGACAGTAACATGACAAATAATGTTACAATCATTGATGAGACTGAAAATGATTTAGTTGAGTATGACGAGCAAGCTCTTGAAGAAAATGCCATACAAGAAAACCCATCAGATAGCTACGAAGAAGAAAATGTTGCATCTGAACAAGACGATGTTGAACAAGAGGATAATGAAGATAATGATGACGATGACGAAGAAGACGAAGTAGAGGAGGAAGAAGAAGAAGAGGCAGAAGAGGAAGAACAAGATAATAATGAGGACGATGGAGACATAGAATCAGACAACACAGTTTCTGAGAAGGTAAAATATACAGGATGTCTATTTTAAACTGTTTTAAACTTTACTAAACTTTTAACGTTTTAGAAATCTAAAAAAGTAAGAGAAAGACAAGAATCTGTGGAAAGTAGAAGTAAAATGGCAGCATTTTTACCAGCACGACAGTTATGGGGTTGGTCTGGTAAAGGTTATAAACGACCTGGTGCTAAAGGACGAGCTAGAAAACAGTTTTTCAAAACTATACAGCGTGGAAAAGAAACTATTTCGGTAAGAAACTTTGATTATGATATAAACAAATTTTTCCCAATAAATAAATTAAAAAAACTCGACATCGTAATTAAACATGAATACCAATTTTCGAAGGGCAAAGCCTCCTCGACCCATTTGTATGTGTGTAAAGTATTACTTTTAAATAATTTTAGGTTGGAGATGCTGCTGTATTTTTATCAACTGGACGACCAGATCGACCATACATCGGTCGTATAGAAGCAATGTGGGAATCATTACGAAACAGTATGGTCGTTAAAGTTAAATGGTTTTACCATCCAGAAGAAACAGTTGGATGTCCATTAAATTTACAATACCCGGTAAGTTTTTTTTTTTTTAATATTCAAAATAAGAAATAATCCAAATTTATCTATGGATAGAAACATTTATATGAATGTGTGTTTTCACTTGTTTAAAAATATTTTTTAACTTTCAACTAAAATAAAAAAAAATCCTAAATTTAACATTTATAATTTGTTTACAGGGTGCTCTATTTGAATCACCACATGTAGATGAAAATGATGTACAAACGATCTCACATAAATGTGAAGTATTACCATTAAAAGATTACACTAATAAATTAGGATCAGATCCACAACGTTACGAAACAATATACGATAATAATGATATTTATTATCGAGCTGGTTACTATGATCCAACAACGACCACTTTAAAAATGGAACCAGATATTCCATTGGCTGCTGTTGAATAGCATACCGCTCAACATATTAGAATCAAGATAATAAATGGTCATATTGACCACAGTGAGGATAATTAAAAATAATAAAACCCAAGTACAAACCTTCAGACAATTTTAATAAAGTTCCATTGAATCATGATGGGTCCAACATCGTTATTTATTATGTTGGATACATCATGTTCGATGAATCAACTTAACAAAACTTTTAAAAGACTGTGCTTATAACCAAGTTGTACAAATTAAAATTAATTCAACAAAATATTTTAACAACAAAAAAAAAACTGTAAATTTTTTGTGTGACAAAAAAAAGACAACTTAACGTCAATGTTTTCGTTTAATTTTGTTTTTTGTTTTTTTAAGTTGTGCCAATCTAAGAAAAAAAAAGTTTTATTTTTTTTTTGAACAACTTTGTGTGTTGCCCTAAAAATAAAGTTTACGCTTATCAAAGATTTTTTATTTATTTAATTTTTTTGCGTGAAAGTGTAAATATTGGAATTGAGACCAAGATGAAATAAAAATTTTGTGAGAACAGTATTTTTTAAACAAAAAAAAAAGACATCCATGACATTTTGTGAAATGTAAATAAATAAATATTTTTATTTTTTAATTTTATTTTTTTAATTAAAAGAATGGTGCTGCTTCAAATATAAGTCTATAGGTATTATTAGTTTTTAAGTACATTTATTTTTAATTTAACAAAGTTCCGTTTTACAAATCAAATAAAAATAAAGTTGCGTTTATACTTACAAATCAAATAAAAACGTCAAAGTTTTCACTTACTTACTTCGTTGAAATATTATTATTATTAACGCCTAGTACTTAGTTTTTACACAGACTGTTATTTATCGTTATTTGTTATTGTGATTTTTATTAACTAATTACACTAATTACGCATTCATTTCAGTTAAATTGATTATAAGTTTTTATTAATTAATACAAATACTCTTGATATCACTTTACTTATTTTAATTTTTCTTGACTTGACAGCGCGACATGCCTGACTCTACAATTTCAATTCCCTCCATAATAATATAAAAAAGAATAATATCTATCATAATAAATGCTAACAAAAATGGGTTTCTTACATTGACTCTAGAGTATACATAGACTTTAAAGTATACATAGCATCGCTTAACTTTCCAAACAGTGAGAAACGTGCCAACAACTAAGGTAATTGCTTAGGTCAGCTTGGGATATTTATTTTAAAAAAAATACATTGATATACATCCCATTTATTTCTGCCTTAAGTCTGGGAGGAAAACAATCAATTTGGGAGCCCTTTATTTAAATAAATAATAAAACAACAATAATAGTAAATTAAATACGGTTTACGGCCTAGAGTAATCTATAAAATAAAATGTTTTAAAAATAAATTTAATGAATCAAATTATCTTCTACAATTTAAAAAAACGAGAGGTGTAGTGGGATATCCGGTAGGAACTATATTCCTTTTGAACCTTCGTACACAATAAACGTAGCGCTTACTTCTTTAACATACAATTTAATTTTACTTACTTTTAATTATCTCTATTGTCTTTTACTTCTGATAACTTACTTTTACAACTAAATTTTTTACAATAAAGTTTTGACAAATTATAAAAATATTTTTGTTTTTTCTTAAAATTCTTGGAATTGGTTGAAACAGTTTTAGTTTCCTAGGTGACCTAAGTGGTTGCTGATTGGTTTTACCTCCCACCTAGCAAACAAATCAGAACGATAAAGTGCGATAAGTAACCTAGTCCCAAAAAGCTGGTAATGTGTACGTTAAGGTGATATTAATTTAACTTAAATGAATGTAACTTAATTAATAAATTGCTCACATTAATATGTTTTTTTTTTTTTTTAAAAAAGAAGCTACTTATGGAGTGATTTATTTTTGATTTTTATTTAAATAATTATTTGATCTTGTGTAATAAAACAAATAAACAAAACTAAAATAATAATAAAACTACACTTTAAAAACTATAAAATAAAAATCTGTGAGCAATATTTTTACACCGTTTTGTTTACACACGTGTAACAAAATTAATTAAATGTTAAAATTAATTAAAAAACAAAAATGTAAGAGATAAAAAAGTAAATATCATAAACTGTTTTCAGTTTAACAACAAATCATTTCAAAGCACAAATACATTTTTAGCCTGTAAAAAAAAAATATGTGCAATTAATTGTTAATAAAATATGTGTATTATTATTTAAAACAAATATTGTTAAAAATTTTTATGCTTCTAATTAATTGCAATTTAGAGTTTCAAAACATTCAAATAGTATTATTTAGACCATGATCTTATATAAGAGAATGGCGCAGCCGGTAGGGTTTGATCTATAATAAGCGATCATAAAGGTTTTACAATATGTAAATAGATCATGATTTCGGTATTTGATAAAATAAAAAGTCCAAAGAAATTATTAGGCCGTCCAAAATTATTTAATTCTAAATTGCATTTATTAGAAGTATTATAAAATTAAGAATCTATAAAATAAGTTTTGGAATTTATAAACTCTTAAATATTAGGTACTTACTTTTTTATATCAGAAAAATGCATTCCCTTGAATTTTTGAAAATCCCTGTGAAAAGTACTAACAAATAATTTTACAGACCTTATACGTTACAATGTAATTTTTACAAAAAATATTATTTTTAATCATCTCTTTGAAATAATTAATCAATTTAAAATAAAAATAATTTGTTTATTTAAAGTTGGCAGCAAATACTTTATTCTCCATTTTCATAACAACCTTAACAATTTTACCTCAACTTATTTTATAGATTCATTAAACTAAAAAAATAAAACTGTATAAAATCAAATAATTGCTTCATAGATTTGTGAAAACATTTTACAAAAACTAGAGCAAAACTTGAGCTATGAATTTCAAATATTTTTATGTTTATTGAAATTTACTTGAATATAATGTAAAACTTTTTTCGAATTTTATTTATGAAAATGGCTGTAGAATTCTAATTGACTATTAAATGTTTGATGTTTAACTATTAAAAAAAAAATTAACAGTGTCTTGAAATCAAATTTCTAGGAGTAATACAATCAATCAAATCAATTACCTTTTAAAAAAAAAGCAATACTTTGAATGTTTTTACAAAAATTTTTGATATTCGGATTTACTTAATGTGATTCAATCAACAAACGTAGATATATTTAAAAAAAAAAAACTATAGAAATAGGTTTTAAAACCATTCACGTAGTTTTAACTTAATTAGACTTACCAATCGATTACTTTCATCAGATATGATCAAATTCAAACTTTCTTAAACTAGTTGTGCTGTAATTTATACAGAATTCAAACTGTCGTTATACAAATGAAAAGAAAGCTGACCCGTTTTGAGTAGTTATAATTTTGACTACCAGATGACAATACTTGTACTTGTCATTTATCAGATAACTAGGAGTTGCATCCCCGCCAAGTGGCGATAATAATTTTACTAATTAAAATAGGAAGCTGACCCGTTTTGAGTAGTTCCAACTAAGATTATCAGGTTACTCTGATATTTTAAGTTTTTAATATCTATAGGGGCTAACATATATAGTTCTTTTTTCTATCGCTAGATAGAGTCTTTCTTAGCATCAAAATCATCATCAGTCTTTCTTAGCAGCAATAGTCGGTCTAAACCGCCGCTTAAGATGATTCACATCAAATATTGTATGTAACTTTAATATACTACAAGCCTTTGCTAAAATTTTTCGGGTGAAATGAATCACCAGGAATTATGTCAAAAAAGACACTCCTATATGTAAAAGAAAGTTTAAGCACCATGGCATCAGTTTTGCGCGTTACAGAGGGTAAAAGTGAGGATATAAATGTCACACTCCTTAGTGTCTCAATCCTGCACCAGCAAAATATGTACGAAGTTCCTGAATACTTTGCATAAGTATTCGAAGCGAATTACATATTTGCTGGAGCAGTAGTGAGACATTCATATTATCACCGGTACTCATTTGTACCCCACACAAAAATGACGGTATTATCTGATGAAAGTGACAGATGTTCATAAAACCGTGTGCCATTATTATATGTAAATATCATTATTTATTATTCTAGTAAAACGATGTTCATTTGATCGAATCATCGATATCGTATATAGAATTTTTTTCTAAGTAAATTTCAATTACATTTTGAATATTTTTTAGCATATAACTAAAAAAAATAGGCAAATTGGAAAACAAATCGAACCAACTTCAATCCATTATAAGGCAACTTCGTTTTAATAAACTCGTTTTAAAAGTGAAATTTAAATGATTCTTTGAAATCTTTTTTTAAATATCACCTTTAATTTGGCATTATCTCACTTACAACGCGATTTTCCTACAATTTAATGAAAATTTCCAGATTATTTTTACCTCCTTTCCTTTCCCAGTGAAAAAATTACGTTAAAATATGCCATACATTAATTAATTTTCAAATTATTCTCCAATTTGTTTATAAATTAAATTATTTAAGTGCTTTTTCCTGTATAAAAACATTTTTTTCTATGTCGAATTTAATATGAAAAGTTAAAATTAAAAGGACACTTTCCGACGACAATATTTAAATTAAAAAATAAAAATTCATTTTCACAATGGATTATCTTACAACAATTCGTTGTCAAATTATTATTTTGTAATTATTTGGATTAAAATTACAAAAAAAAAAAAAACTGTACTTATAGTGATCAAATATAAATTATACTCTTTATAAAAATATAATATTTTTAATTCATAATATATTTATTTATTTAAAATATTATTATTTTAAATATAAATACTCGATAAAATTTATAAAAATCAATTATATATTTATGTTCAAAGCCTCTACTTCATGGTGCGATGCGACCTTCAATTCAAACGTGTTTCAGAAGCTTTACTTTGTTGTCATACTGAAAAAGGATTGGATCATCCCCGGCCACTACTCCTTGAATCATTTAGACCTGTTTTAGAACAGCAGGATGGGTTTGGCGTCAACTGACTGAAAATCGGAGACGTCGTCAAAGAAAGGCTGAGTTATGTGAGTCCATCTCTCATCGCAAGAGGTGCACAATGACAGAGAAGATGAAACATCGTTTCTTCACCCTTTCCACACTGACAGCTCGTGAAATATTCGTGATGCACCGGTATCTCAGTCGTTCAGCGTGCCTGCCGCCTAGTGTCCTGTAATAGCCGCAACGATTTTGCTTATAGAAATCATTTAAAGCGATATAAGGCCTTCGGAATATATTCGAATGTACTCAACCCATATCTACCTTGTAGTATCACAAGTACGTTCCTCCTTCCATCTAGAGAGCTGCTTGAAGTTCACAAACGGAACTCTCGGATGTCTATTAATGCTTGTGTCCGAAAGCCTTGTGCTATTTCTAGCAAGCTCATCGGCGTGACAATTCCCTGGAATGTCTCTGTGGTCCGGTGCTCGTATCAAGTTTAAATTCATTTGTTCTACCAACTCATTTAAGGGCGTTCGGAAATCCTGTGCCACCTTTGAGGTTACATAGAGAGAGTTGAATAATGTAAGCGTTGTTTGGCTTTCGGTGAGGATAGTAATGTCGCTGCACATGAAAGTGGTCAGTCTTATCCATTCGTATCCCTTGTAAATAACCATCACTTGATACACGCTACAGTGATCTAGGAGAGACAGCCATAAATCTAGATTTTCAATGATTTCTCATTATCTTGTGGAGCCATTAGATGATCGCAGTCTTCTGGAACTGTTCTTCAAGACGTTCTGGACAGTGTCTCAATTGTGTGTCGTGACATTACCTGTAGTAGCGGTTTTGACAATTTTTAGTGAAGACGAGAGCAAATAATATACGACGATTATCTTCTGGTTGAGAGCCGAATTTGAAGGCGAATTGATGCGCTCATTTTAAGAGTAAGGGTAAGAATAGAAATCCTTTTACTTTTATTCACTTAGAAGATGAGTAAATAATGATTTATAAAAAAAAAAACTATATTTGGAATTACTCTTTTGAATTTTTTTCGATGAATCGATAATTCACAATTTTTGGAAAATTTTTATGGTCAATTTCTTTGGAGGTACAATTTTGAATAAAAAAACTTTCACTCAAAGTAAAAATCAAAAGATGTACATTTTTTATTGATCAAAAACTTGTGGCTAACGAATTCTGAATGGCCTATATTTATGTGAGGTACGAGTCTTCTTGTACTAGTTTTCGTAAGGTAACTGACTGATCCTTGGACTAATTAAATTTAGTTTCAATTATATTCTTCGACTTTTATCATAATCTGTAAATACTTAAAATTTCTATCAAATAGTTTGATTCTTAATCTCTTATTTACTCTTTGATAACTCTTTGACGTGTTTCAAAATCTTTCTTTTCTAGTCGCGAATTTATTTTATTAATTTTTTTATCTAAATTTTATAAGTTTTAAAAAAGTGGTACAAGATTCTGATTTCATTTTTAGTAAAATTCTGCGAAAAAGTTCCCGGCTTAGGTGTTTTGATAAATAATGAGTAAAAAATTATCCTTTAGATATCATGTCGATGTTGCGAAATATGAATATTTTTCCTGACTGTATCGCTTTCTGTGTCCTTGAGATGAAAAGCGATGAATACAAAAACTTTTTGCACAGAACGTCCCTCGACTGTTATAACAATTTTACTTATCATAAGAATTTCAGATGAGAATATTTTCTTGTTTCATGCTTTTTAGAGGGTGATTTTGTAAAGGTCGAAGTTTTAGTTTTTAAACAGTCCGGTAACTAAAAGAAGTAATTTTTACCACTTTCAAAAACAAATTCTTTCCTTGCAAACTTAGTTAGCAAAGAAATTTACTAAGTTTCCAAATATATTTGGAAAAAAGTTTTCGAGATAATTTTTACAATATCAAAGAATTTTTTCTTAAATAAAATTCGAAAAAATGTTTTTTATACAACAATTTTACAAGTTTGTATTTATTATATATCGGTACAAGTAATTTTGTGATTAATGAGATAATAAAAGATGCTCTCACTCTGATACAATTAATATTTATTATTCAAAAATAAAATAAATAAATAAATAAAATAATAAATATATATATTTTTATATAATTTCTAAAAAAAAAATAGAAACAAGATAATCCATTAAGATCCAATTTAATCATTAATTATTAAGTAAAAAATATTTTATAGTATTACGTGAAAGAAATTTTTGTAAATAAAATATTTTTTCATTAAATATTGTATTATATAATCTTGTATGTCTAATAAATATATTAAAATAGGTGCTAATTACTCAATAAATAATAGTCGAAAAATTAGTAGTTGCCCCAAAAATTAACACCCAATTTTCAACAATTTCATTTGGTTTTTTTTTTTGTAATTAGTGTGACAGAGTTGATGTATAATGAAAGAATGAAAAAAGTTGTAATTAATATTTAATTAGAATTGTAAGATTAAAAAAAAATTATTTTCTCAGACAGACATTTTGTAACGCCAAAATTACTTGCAGTGTTGCCAACTTTCAATTCTCAAGATTACAAAACAGACGATAGAAAATCACTAAAAAACGACTAAACATCCGTTTATTTATCAGAATATTTTTCGTGGCATAAATGATATTAAAAAATTAAATTATAAGCCAACTAAAAAGTTTTTTCTAGAAAAAACTTTTTTTTCCTACTAAAAGAAAGAGTAAAATTGTTAGTTTTAGTAATAAAACTACTAAGTTCGCAACACTGCATACATGTTACCAACATGAATACATTCCCTAATAGTGATTAAACCAGTGAATGTCAAAATAGAAAAAAAAAAGGTCCAAATAAGTTGGAATAACAAAATCAAATATTAAAATTGGGTGTAATTTTTCATGGGTCTACTAACTCTTGTAAAAAAAATAGTTTAGAATATAGAATTTTATGATTTTCCCTCGAATCAATTTTGGTAACATTTTTTACTCGTTTAAATTTGACATCAGAGAGCAATAATTAAAATTTTTTAATGACAAAATGAAAAAATGTCTATTATACGGGAAAAAATTTTTGCTTTTGAGTATAGAATGTTTTCAAATTTTTGATGGATGATTATATAACTAAAAAAAAAAAGATTCCAAGAACACAATAACTTTTTTTTATAAAAATATTAATTTTAGATGAGTATAGAGGATGTTACGTAACGATATACAGGGTTGTTTACAAGAAAGTGTGGCATATTTATCGAATGATGAATTTATTTCATACATTGTAATTAAAATCGACATATTAATTTTATGAATTTAAAATAAAAAAAATCTTTTGTACATATTTATTATTATTATTATAATTATAAATAGCTTTACAACATTTTGTCTCTTGCCTGTAAATAATACAAATCATATACAATAATGATGCTTGCTTTTTAAATAAAAAAAAGGATTCATTCTAAAATTGTTTTGTTTTTATTTTTGCACCTCTGATTTTAAACTGATACCTTCTTTATATTCTAGGAAATGGCTCGGCAAAAATCTATGGACCCCAACTTTCTGTGCCGCGATAAATAAGCTTTTGAGTCGCTGTGGAACAGGTTAAGACAACCTCATCTTTCGTTATTTATAAGAATATCGAAGGGTACTTAACCAAAAGCTGAACTTGAAACTCAGCCTACTACAAATTCACAAATACAGCCGATTCTTAATATTTTGCCTAGCGCCAGAGATGGTTAGAGATATCGATAATATCATATTATTCACCGGGTCTTCTCCACATCTTCACTCGTACATCATCTGGGATTAAGCCAATCTCGAGTCATCTGTGAAAAGCACACCAGCCCAATCGCTGTCTGCCCATGCGCGATGATTACGTGCAAATGTAAATAGAATAACTCGATGACTTCAGGTCAATACTGGATCTTTCAAAGCTGTGTGAGATGTTAGTCCGACTTTTTTAATCCTTATTTTTACTGTTTTTGAACTAAAAAATAATATTTACATCCCGATGTTCCTGCAATTCATTTCTTATCTCAGTTTCGTAGACGGTGCGATTTCTACTACCATAAATCGGTTGTTTCTGGGTGTTGGTTTTTGTTTTCAATCTTATCCACTACGTCTTTTGTAGAGTTCCGTCTGCTGATTACGTTTGACATTCCGAAAAACTACCGATGAAAAACTTAGACTTAAAATTGTCTTATTGCAGGAATGGGACAGGATATTTCAGGAATTCATTGAAAATTTATTTAGAAAAGTGCCAAGAAGGCTAGAATGTGTCATAAAAGTAAGTAAACAAAAAAAAGATTTTCATTATACTTTTTTTGTAAGAAATTTTATTTTTATTTGTTTTTCCGTAATAAAAATGAAAATTTTGATGTTTTCTAATTAACTTACATTGCAGAATCTTTTATTCAAGCTTAAGGTAAGTTGCATTCAGGCATTTTCCAGCCAGACTTTTTAATACAAAGAAAGATGTTTTTTTTAAAAGCATTCCTCTAAATAGTGTGGTAGCGTTCCTACAGAGTGTCGCATTTAAGTTGAAAACACCCTCATATTTTCGTTTTTTATAAAAATTTCAATTTGAAATTTTGTACAGTTATACTGAATTTTTAAGTCAGCCTACCAAAAATAGACAAATAGGCCTGATTCTTATTATTTTGTCTAGCGTCAGATATGGTTAGAGATATCAAAAAAAAAGTAATGGGAAAAGTTCTTGAAGTGTTTTTATACCTACACCGATTTTCACGACAAATTTCTGAAGAACTTGAAAAAATAAATTTTTAAAGCTAATAGATAAGTTGAAAAAATTCTGAAAATTTCATAATTCGAAAATAGATATTATTATATGAAAATAGAAAAAGTTTCAACCACATAAACCATTTGAAAAATAAAAGTTATTTATATTTTTAATCATGCATAAGCAAAATATTCATAACACGAGTGCTGACGGGTTAAAAGCTTATACATAGTGAATACAAATAAGCATTTTTTTTATTCAAATACCTATATACAAGTTTAAATCTATATTAAGTTAGTAGGACCACTTTTCGTATTTTCTAACTTTTCGATATCCAGAATTTGATGTATTTTATCCGCAAATTAATAATGTAGGCGCTTAATTATTTAAAAATCGGGTAAATTTGGGAATTGGGGAGTTTTTTTTTAAAGTTGGAAAAGTGGTCCGCGAATTTAATGTCAGGACACTACTGGGTTACTTGAAAAGTAAATTGACTGCTAAACCAGAAATTCTACGAATAAGTTATGGGTAAAAAACGGCTAGTTCTCAGTATAGTAAAGTTGGAAAATTAAAAAAAATGGTCGCCTAACTTAATATAGATCTAGTTGAACGAATTTAATAAATTTTTGTATATCACTGGCAGGTATATTTTGTACCATATGAATATGAATCACGTATTCCAAATATTTATAATGGACTTTAATTAAAAAAGTTATTATGAATTTTTTTCCAATAGAAATAGTCTTTATGAAATTAATTCATAAATTTATGAATTATTGATTGAATCCAAACCAGATCAAAAATATTTTATTTACACGCTACTAGTACAGTGTGTTTTACTGATTTTTGAAAAAAACATATCAAATTTTTTCATTGATTTCTTAGTTCTTGGCAAAAATTTTTGAAAATTTGGGAAACATATTGTCTTAAAGAAATAGAAAAGTATATGAAAATTTGTGTTTAAGGATGTACCACTGCCAGACCAATTTTGAATAAAATGCTTTATTGTTTTTTGGGACTAATTCTGTAAATTTTAGGGGGGGGGGTGTAAAAATTGGGCATTTTTAAGATTGGTTTTATGGTAAAATGGTAGATGGATGTTATGTTTTCATAGATTTCTCTAAAACCAGGTGGAAAGAGGACGACTAACTCAATACCACGCGAATCGATTTCGATGATTCTTTCTTAGTGACAAATTAGTTAGTGTACTTCAGATTCACTAAAAATCACAAAATAAAAAAAACTTTTAACAAAAACAAAACCGACTTCAAAAGAAAAACTTTTCCAAAACAAATTAATATGCGCTAAAAAATAAAAAATAACGATAATATAATGTAGTTAAAATTATAGTTATTTTTGGAGTCGGTGTCAGCCAAGGAAACAACTCTAACAGAACAGTTTGCTACATTAGCTTGGCTGACACCGACTCCAAAAATAACAATAACTTTAACTACATTATAATATCGTTATTTTTTACTTTTTAGTGCATATTAATTTGTTTTGGAAAAGTTTTTCTTTTGAAGTCGGTTTTCTTTTTGTTAAAAGTTTGTTTTTTGTACGTTTGTCATGGGAAATTATCATGACCACTTGTTCCAACACAGCTCCGGTACTAAAATGTAATTTTTTGTGTGTTTATTTTATTAAAAAATGACTAGAATAAATGTTTAATTTTCTAATTAAAAAAATTGTATTATCGAATAAAAATTGTTTTATACATTTAATATTTACAACATTTTTTATTTTAGTAGCATTGGCAACGATTTGCAGGACATCGTGGCGGATAAACAATACATTGATCCATACAATAAACATCTGCACCATCACGACCTTCTAATTCACCAATAGCATCACAAGTTTGCCTGTAACAGATGCAAAAATTATTTTTAGTAGAGTTAAGTAAGTATTCGGGAATTGGGAATTGTAATTGGACCACTCTTTACTTAAAAGACCGTATTTAATTGCCCTGGAGAAAAGAAAACTAATTGATTTTTAAAAAATATTTAAAACGTTTATGAATATTTTAGAAAATTGATGGAAAATTTTATACTCACGGGCATTCACATATACCAGGTGGGCAATTGGGCGGATAACGCAAGCAATTTGTTTGACACCAGTCTGACATACCAGGAATTATTCTATACAAGCCCGATGCCACACAAACTTGATCTCTGAAAATAATAAAACAAAAATTTTAAGTACATTGCTTCCTACATATTACTGTATCCTAAATAACGCCAATAAATCATATATATATATATATATATATATATATATATATATATATATATATATATATATATATATATATATATCTACTTTTAGTCCGACAAAGTAGGAAAAATCTGGGAAAAATTTATGCTAGAAATCATAGAGTACTCAAATAAAATTCAAATAGTTCGTCATAATAAATAGACTACAGCATTACCAGCGAAAAATAACAAATAAGGTATTTCGGATGCTAATTTTTTCAAACTTAACATCTGTTTTTTTTATACCAATAGAAGGAGAAAATAATTTTACGCAAACTTTCCGAGATATTCAATATTAAACATGTCAAGAAATGCATACGAGTAGAGATAAAAAGAATGGAAGTGTTAAGGATTTCATACAATTTTCGATATTAATAAACTTGGCATGATATAAAAATAAGTATCGTTAAAAAAATCAATCTGTATTCGATTATTGGGTTGGGTTGGGTTGAGTGTGGGGTTGGGTTGAGAGTTTAAAGATAGTAGCAAAATGTGACTACTTTGTCGGATAAAATTTCCTTTGGATACTGGACTATAATGTATCAATGAAAATATTTGATGACACCAATATAGTAGAAGTACTGTAACAGTTTTAGTTACATCCTCCAGGCATCTGCATGATTATAAACATGAGTATGAATAGTCGAAAAAATAAAGAAATTAATTGTCGATTTCGTCAGAAGTAAGACGGATCGGGATGCGGTTTTTGTATTCGATTTGTTCGGCTTTTGGGGCCACTGAACTCGAATATCATAACAAAAATGAGTTCCGAGGTATTTGGTGTCCAAGGTGGATAGTAAAAACTTCGTGTCTTGAATGTGTCGTGTCGATAATATGTAATATATTTCATCTAAACTCGTTACTCAGGGTTTGGGGGCCGCTAAACATGAATATAACTGCGTAAATAGGCCCTGAAGTATCTGGTTCCCAAGACGGGTGAAAAGGGGACGTCCAGGGACGAAATATGTTACATATTCTCTTAAACTACCCGTCGTGGGCACGAATCGAATGCAAAAATCCGCATCCTTTCTGTCATACCGCTCACTAAATCGGCAGTAGATCCGTTTTTAATGCTTCATTTCTTCGTCTAGAACGAGGTGGTTGGATTATATTTTGTGTTCTTTTAATGTAATGTAATGCTTTGCAAAATGTGTTCTAGAATAGAAATAGGATAGCAAAGAAAGAAAAAAAGTCATTTTATACGTGACTTTTAACATATTGACTTCCAATATTATAAACTACAAAAATATTATGCAGCACATTTTTATTTAAGCTATTTTGATACCGTTAAAATGAAAATGATACCAAATCTTAGCAGGGCCAAATTTATATAATTTTTGCCCCCAAATTCTCCGCAAATCTCTTTTACGTTTGGCTAAGAATATACATATAAACCACAGCGACTCCGCGTTAAATTCTGTTCTGCTTGAATAAGATAAAAAGAAAACTTTGATGGCTTTTATCTTGGTTGTTTTTAAAGTTATTCGAAAAAAAAATTTTCTGAGGTTGTTTGTTACATGAAGAAGTTTTTAATAAAGCAAAAAAAAAAAAGCAAATACCCAATTGATCAATAACGTTGAAGTTGAATAACGGAAGTTACAAGTTCAATAAAATGAAATATATCCTCAAAATACTTCCTATTATTATGCATGAAATTATATTATTAAATTATTCGTTACTGTTTTTCTGTATCTTCTAATAATGTTATACTAAAAGAGTTCGAATTATTTTATGAAAATATTATTCTATACATATTATTATGTGAATGAAACGAACCAAAATAATATGGCTTCACCTCACTTTTCTATTAGCCCATTCGCTGTACACTTTTGATTGAAATACTTTTTTCTAAACATCCTTTTTAGACGCGAGGGCGTCTCCAAATTACGTCTCAAAAATTTCAAAGTTGCGCCCTCACGGTTAAACAGTGGTGTTTACGAAAGAATGATTGAAATAAAAGTTGTTAACTTGGATCTTTTCTAACGGTTAACAAGATGGAAACTTTTTGAATGACCATAAAAACTTCCAGTTTAAAATTGGCATATCTCGTTCAATGTTGAAGTTAGAATGACGAAAATAAACGAAAATGTACGAACTTTTTCCTTATTTAATGCATAATTTTTGTGTAATTTGTAAAAAACTGTTTAAAACTCCTGAACTACCCCCCAAAAGTGGGAGTTAGGTAATAAACAACTGAGGAAGCAACTAACTCCTTTACCAACACTGAAACATTAAAGGTAGGTTTCAGTAGATGGCGTTTTTTCACGATTAGTATGCAGGGGGTTTTTCACACGAAAAATCGATCCAGCTAGAAATCATTTTATCTCAACACCGTTTTATCTCGGAAACAGCTTCAACAATTTTCATGACATTTAGTATGTAGGAGATTTCGGGGGCGAAAATTCAATCTAGCTAGGTTTCATTTAAAACAAATAACGATCATCCAGGTGCTTTAGTTTAATTGTACTATATAGTTTATTGATTATTGGTGCAACAGAAAGACATAAAATAAGTTCTAGCGACTGTGCTTGGTGCATTAATAGTAATAATAATAATATAATAATATTCATGTATATAATAATGTAATTATTTTATGAATCTATTATTTATGTTTTTATGTACGTGCATAATATTTTTATTAACGTCGGTCGTGTGTTCAACAATACATAATATTATGTTGAACGAACAAAAAAAATTTATTTATTTATAAAATATGAATATTATTATGAAACAAAAAAATTATTGGAAATATGAAAATTATAAAATAATGAATGTGAAAATATGTATATAAAGTTGGTTTATAGAAAATATATCAATAAACCATTCATAAAACCTATCAGATTCTGCCCACTGTACAAACTATTCAAACTATTCAACTTTCTGCCCACTGTACAAAACGAAGTTGCCGCTTTTCGTCTCCGTCGGAAAGAAAAATAGTATACACACCACGGGAGCAAGTAAAGAATGTCTCAGATCTCATGTTCATTGTCGCTCGAAGCAAAGTCAAGCCTTTTGGCTCTCTAGGTGTGTAATATTGTTCATGTAGATCAAATGAATTACATTTTGTTAAAGAAAAAGTTCGCTGTATGACCGGGCCAGATTTTTCTATCCAGAAAAATAATTAAAATAGTTGAATTTAGCTGAAGCAGGAACTATCGCTGCATCAGTCGTATCAATGATACGAGGTCTCCGGGTTACAGAGGCCCCTAATGTGTGTAACATTTTATTTGAATTGTTTGGCTAGACTTTTTTCAACACACGACAGGGGCTCATTTTCTTTGTAAGGATATGCGATTAAAAATATTTTGTACGAAAAATTCAAAAAATGTAATGCATGCCTTATTGCGTAACGTTTGCGCGGTCTTTATGGAAGTCATTTGGCAAGCGACAGAAAGCTAGAGTTCATAGATTTGTTTGTGCATCAGATAGTTTGAAAAGTAAGTCGAATTTGAATGCGGTTTTGACATTCGATTCGTTAGAGCGTACCTGATGTCCAGGGTAAGCGGAATCACCGGTGTCTCCTGGAGTTTTTGGGAAATTTCCTATATAACCGGTTCAAACTCGTTTTTGGGCTCGCTGAACACGAATATCGAAACAGAATCGGGAACCAGGTCCTTGCTGTCCCGGGTATCCAGCGTATTCGAGTTACAATGGGCAGCAGATACCTCGGTAATAAATTCTGTTGCGATATTCAGTGTTAAGCGACCCCTAAACCCTCCGTGTAACAAGTTTGGAATCATTTTCTTCACCGCATTAAAATTCGACTTACTGTTCAAATTTTTCGAACTGTATTGCTTCGTTTCTGCGACTAATAATAAAAGTATTAGATAGATGTTATAATAATTTAATTTACCTGACAATTAATGGCAGAACATTATATGGTGCGGAAATACGTAGATCTTTATAATATAATAAGAATGGATTGTCTTGTTCGATGAAGATGGGTGGTAAAGCACCCCCAGTACTCGTCACTATTGTTATATCAGCACAGTTTCTAAATGTTTCTGCTCGACCACAACCAACTGCTTCCGTACCATTTGAACACATACCCCATTGATTTCCTATATTAATACAAAACAAACATAAACAATATATTAACTATAATTATTTCTCACCTACAGTTATTGATCTTCCATTAACAAAAAATGAAATATTTATTTATTTATTACAAGTTTTTATTTATTTAACTTCAATAGTGTGTTTGTTATACTAGTTATTTAAGGAGATATGCAAGGATTAAATAACACTAGGGATTTCAATAAAACTTTATAGATACACTAGCTGTGAACTACCCGCTTTGCTGGGCAACATCCCCACTTGCACCCCTCCCTCCACATTTCCTTTTGTGGGATAACAGTTTTGTAATGTACACGTCATGCTCTTTTATTTGATACCCCACTTAGGTATATTTGTAAATATTCGATAATTCCTTCCCACTTTCTCGCTACACCTTTCTACCCTCCGAAGGTTAAAAGTAGATAAAAACAATAGATCTTTGAAGCTGGTTGTATATCGTGTCAATATTTGAGCTTAATCGATGCACAACTTTTTTAGTTTTTGAAGCATATCCCTTTCAACCCCTATTTCAACCTCTTACTCTACTATAATATGGATGTATTATACATAAAAACCTTCCTCTTGAATCACTCTATCTATTAAAAAAAACCGCATCAAAATCCGTTGCGTAGTTTCAAAGATTTAAGCATACAAAGGGACATAGGGACATAGGGACAGAGAAAGCGACTTTGTTTTATACTATGTATTGATGATGATTTTTTGAATAACAAAGTTTGCAAAAATCACAAAAAATTCCTAGGTGATTGGGGCTTTTTATTATTATTTCATCGTTCAAAGTTGGCTGAAAAAATGATGAATCATATAAGGTTATTCCTTTTTAATTGGATATTTCTATATCAAAAAATCTAGAGAGTGTGATAAAAAACTATCTAAAATATTTAGACAATCTTTTAGTTTATAATGATACCATAAAAATATAAGGTTGTCGATGATATAACAAGAAAATTTTAATTTAATTATGAGTTCATCGAAGATCCATCATTTGATGAACAAGGAGTATTGATGATTGAAGAGAGATATCTATATTATCAAATTTATAAGCAGCATCGACTCGAAGATTACTATATAATAACTTAAATAAATTGTACCTGTATAATATGTCCATTGTAACACACATTGAGAACATGTAACGTATGGTGGTAGACGAACTTTATATCTGAAAACATCTTTCTTTTTCGAATCCATTGGTATTAAATAACGATTTTCACGTGTACCAGATATAAATAATGGATAACGATCAAAACATTCTTGTGTGGCTTCTTGTCGAGGATTATTATTGGGACATAAATTTATTTCAAAACGACCTAAATGATTTGCTGTTAATTCCACTTCAACGTCAATTTCCTACAAAAAATAATGGGTTTTTTTGTTGTTGCTGAAAAAGGTTCCCTAAAGATAGATGGGTGATTCATGGGTGATTAAAATATAATCATATATATATAAATAAAGATATGGGTACCTGACCAACACTGTAATGTCTTCCAATGATGCCTTTTCCATACAAACCACCAGCTTCATGGGGTCGTGGTTCTTCTAAATGATAAGGATCACCACAAATACCACATTGTCCACCATTTTGTTCCCATTGCACTATAAGGGAAGTAATTAAGTTTAGTATGTGCATTATAATATATTATAAATGTTTATTTATAACGTAAAACTATTAACTATCAACAAAGGTTTAATAATTTATCATTACATCATAAACCATAAGAAAATTATGGTCATTTTATTTGCATTTTCCATTAAATAGTTTAATATTGAAATATTAATAGTGATAATAATTATCACTAGACACGGAGTATCATTTTTTAAGAAACGAATCCCATATTTCTTGTATATTTATTACTCGACAATTCAATTGGTGGACAACACCAGATAGTTCATGCTACGCACAATTTGTAAATTCCCGCTTTTCTTTGCGTTTTCAAGGTTTTCAAGGTTTATTAATAACTTATGTAGAGATTGTAGGGAAACCTTTGACGAAGAGAATTCTTTTTTTAAACTGTTGCAGGATGTTTCGTTACCGATTATGTACAGTTTTTCCGATGCACCCATTTTTGAGTATCGAATAGATTTCTTGCGGGTCATACAAGCCGAGAAAATAAACTTCAACTAGTCCCATTCATTCTGTTTGTTCAAATTATTGCGTTAAAAATCGGCTGTGATAAAAATTAATTGAAAAATTCCATTTCAATGATCTCCGTGTATAGATTAAAGTGTTAGAAATGAAAATAGACGTTAAACTTACCAGCATAACCCCCACAAAATAGCTCATTGTCGTTATAATTAACAGGTGTTGGAAATCCAAAGCGCCACATTGAATTCCTAGCTGGAGGGTCCATTAACCGTCCATGTCCTAATACTTCATATACAAACAGCAACTGCAATGGAGGATAAATCCATTAGGTGTTAAATTTAATATAGTTTTGTGAAAACTAAATTCTAAAATAATATAAGTTTATTACTTACTTGTAAAAAGATTTCTACAATAAATAGGCCATTTTTCGATGTCTTTTGCCGATGGCGATGTTGCAATAACATTGTCAATAATTGTTACGTTATTTTTAATTGAAATCAAAATGTTGAACGTAAATTGTTGAATTGTACGTGAGCATAAAGATGATACCTGTAAAAATTCAAAAACGTATCAATGAACAAGTGAATACAGCAAGTACCTAAATAACTTTATAAATCTTCCCAATAATGCAGTCGGGTTTTTTGATTTTTGATTTTTGATTTGTATTTTTTTGCATGCCCTGTATGTATATGCAGAGTATAATAACTTTTAATTAGTTTTATGAAGCTTTTACGAAGTTAAATATTCATATGTTTACTAAATATTTATTAAAGTTTCTGTATTAATTTTATTTAAATAATCAAATATAAAATAAGTACTTCCTGCTTTAATTGAAAACTTTTGGTTGTTTAAATTTATTATGAGTATTTAGTTTTTAATTTGCAATATTTATTTTTCCACAATCATATTTTGTAAACCAAATTTTAGGTACCAGGCATTTCTGATACATTCAGAGAAGATCTCACAATAATGTTAACTGTAAAAAAATTAATCGGTGAATGAGTTTCCAAAATATTTTCACCATGCAGAAAATTTATCATAGATTCTGCAAAAAATCATTGCCTTACACGAACTTAAAACGTTCTTAAAAGAACATTGTTTTTTGACGCTTTTTTGATATTTTTAGAGCCTTTTTTTACATTTACGTCATACAAATTGCCTAGTTTACGATATTTAATAGCATTTTCTTACATTTATGTCATACAAATTGCCTAATTTAATAAAATTGGAATAAACATTTATTCGAAATATAAATAGATTATTACAGTAGAAATTTAATTCAATGTACAAATTTAATAAAACTGTTAAATTTTCGTTTCAATTCGAATTTCAATCGAAATAAAAGAACTAATTAAACACGCATTTCAAGCGTGATTCTGTAAGCTGTTATAAGCCTCATAGATTAGGTATACAGCTCTTGCATGAAGAAGTTTATATAATGTATTTACAAGATATAAAAGACAATTCTATTTATGTAACGATGAGATGAGGTAAGTCTAAGTAGTTAGTTAGTTAGTTTGTCACTTTGTACTAGATATAAATTAATTTCACACTTTAGTGGAACCAAATGGATTTTACTAATTAATATTGAACAACTCATGTGGATAATCTATGATATTACTAGACATATAATGTACAATCTATAACCATTAATAGTACAGTCAAAGATTTAACAAAAAGGTGATGGTCACGGCACAACACCCGAAAATCGGTCAAGTGCGAAACGAGGAATGAACTCACTCATGATCGATATAGTGCATTCCTACAAAGGAGTAGTTTCCAAAATATATGACGCCATGATCAAGATTTTGTTCAGTGTATTTGTAAACTAAGAAAACTTGTAGAATTTTGGTTTTACCTCCCAACATGCAAACAAATCAGAACGATAAGATGCAATAAGGGACATAGTTCTAATTCGTATGTAGTATGACATATACGTAATATAGGCAACTTTTATTACGTATATGTCATACTAATATAAGAGTTTTTGACAAATACTCAGCCACTAATCAATACAAGTTGTTTAATTATTAATTTTTTAAGTTAAATTTTACATGAACTGTTTCATTAAATTAAAAATTTATTGTTTATTAACAAATAGAAACATTTGCGCAACTAATTCATAATTTACGAATGATATTTGACATCTAAGAAACACATTTCACCAGGTTTTACCAAAAAAATGAGCGGTTGATTTCATTTTTCTCAATCTATTACATCTTTGACTGTACTAAAAGTATTATCATCAATATATGATCTGTATATATAAAAATAAATTGCTGTGCGTTAGTCTCGCTCAAAAACTCAAAAACGGCTGGACCTATTTTCAAAATTTTTTTTTGTTTTGTTCGCTATAGTTCAGGGATGGTTTAGAAAAAAAAAATTGATTACCTTTTGTTTCGGACAGTATCTTAAAAAACTAATGTAATAAAATGAATAACAAATATCTTGGGTCTTTGTCCAACTTATTAGTGTGTGTCCGCAACAGTAATGAATCGTAATTGAAATGAAAAGGACAATTTCGGAATAATTAGATTCAATGCAGAATAATTTCAGAGACTGAACGGAATGAAAATGTTGGCTCTACAGTCAGATTCATAAAATATCTCGAAAATTTCTCATTTAATGGTCAAATAAACACGATTTTTGTAATTTTCGGGTCAAAATTACCTTATAAACTTAGTTTTATCGAAATCGGAAACAAAAACTTTTTTTACACTTTTTGCAATTTGTAAAAATCGAAAAAATCATAAAAAATTCAAAAAAACACAATTTTTGTAATTTTTGGTTGGGTTGGGTTAGGTTGGGTTAGGTTGGGTTAGGTTGGGTTAGGCTGGGTTAGGCTGGGTTAGGTTGGGTTGGGTTGGGTTGGGTTGGGTTGGGTTGGGTTGGGTTGGGTTAGGTTGGGTTAGGCTGGGTTAGGCTGGGTTAGGCTGGGCTAGGTTGGGTTGGGTTGGGTTGGGTTGGGCTGGGTTGAGTGTGGGTGTGGGTGTGGGTGTGGGTTTGGGTGTGGGTGTGGGTGTGGGTGTGGGAGTGGGAGTGGGTGTGGGTGTGGGTGTGGGTGTGGGTGTGGGTGTGGGTGTGGGTGTGGGTGTGGGTGTGGGTGTGGGTGTGGGTGTGGGTGTGGGTTGAGTTGGGTTTTTTTTCCAAATTTATTGACCTGTATATATAAAAATAAATTGCTGTGCGTTAGTCTCGGCTGGACCGATTTTCAAAATTTTTTTTTTGTTTTGTTCGCTATAGTTCAGGGATGGTTAAGAAAAAAAAACTAAACAGAGCTGATATTAGAGTTATCGTAGAGTTACTCACAGGGCATGATAACCTGAACAAGTTCCAACATCAGATTGGAAAAGACTATGTTACTGCCCGGCGCTCATACAGCAGCGAAGGAAATGATTTGGTTCGGCCATAGTCGAACCAGAAGAAATTAAGAAACTCAGCGCTAGGCAAAAACTGGCTTTCAGTACATCAGTTGGTTTATAATAGCCACTGAAAAGCGTAGCGGGGATAGAGTGCAAGGGTCTATTTGGCGATGCTAGAGCATGGTCCGCTAACTTCCATACCCATACCCCATAGATGGAATTTGCCAATCACATTATTTTTCATAAACATTGGTTTGGCTGTTGATTTAGGGGCTTGCTCCAGGACTGCCAGATGGAATAATTGGATACAAAAAGGGAATAATTTTGTAATTCTCTGTATTCAGCTTGAATGTTATATGAAAATCAATTTAACACATTTCACCAGGTTTTATCATTTTTCTCAATTTATAACATCTTTGCCTGTACTAAAAGTATTATCTTCAATATATGATATGTTATATGAAAATCAATTTATCTGAAATGAAAACTTTTCGTATATCAATGTAGTTGGTAAGTACTATTATATGAATTGGGAAATCTATAGAAAAGTTCACTATACGTGTAGTATTAGATTTTTTATCGAATTTTCTAACAATAGACACATAGAAAACTGAAAATGATTTCATAGAAGCCATTATTATATTTTGCGAATTGTTCAAAAAGAAGATTTTTTATCGAATTTTCCAACAATAGATACATAAAAAAACTGAAAATGATTTTCAGAAGCCATTATTACACTTTTCGAATTGTTCAAAAAGAAATTATTTTGAAGTAAATATAAATCACTTCGATGTTTGAGAAAATATACACGAAAATGTTTTACATACTTGTTAATGAAATTCAATAAATTTACGATTAACGCAACCTATATATAAATATATACATCCTCATTAATGCCCTTTATAAGGAGGGATTTTTAATACCACTTACGGTGTTCAATTTATAGATTTAAGCTGTTTAAGTTTTATAGATATATGAATATAATACATATAAAACTTTGTTTTGCTAAAATAAGATGGGCAACAATCTTTGAATGCTTGTAGCTTTTTCGTTTTTTAATCAATTTTAAATTCACCGGCTCTTACCGATACATATTATTATTGTTGTTGCTTTCGATGTACCGTGTCATTCAATTTATGTTTACTGTGCTTGTTAGTGCATTTAAGTAAGGATTTTTTTTATATTGAAAGCGTAGATTTTTGCCCGGTCAAATTTTTTGTAACAGCGCATAGTTTAAATATTCTATAACATGTTTATGATCATAAATTTGAATGAATTTGCGCCTTTTGTTTTAAGACTAAGATATGGGTAGACAAGCAGTTTTCCAGTGAAAATCTATAACTTATGATTCCAAAATCACTTTACGTGGAAACAAAAGCAAGCAAAGATAAGGAAAAAAAGTGGCTCATAAGCAAAAAATTTAAAAAAATTGAAGTAGGAAATGGGTTTGAGAATATGATGAAGTCTTTTGAATCAATTTTTAACATAAAAATTCCTTCTTTATATTTTGTCCGGAAATTTGTTATAAATACTCTTACTCCACTGTGCGAAGCCATAGAAAATAAAACAATAGCTTGGTATCGTCGACGTGATGGTTGCTTAGTTGCATCCGACATATTTACTTGGCATTCTTACGTTTTTCCATTGAGACATTAGAACGCGCTTTGTGTTTCACTTCAATGGCATAAACGTGCGTTTTCTTTGACAAACAGAATATGATGCTTTAACATCATACTACTATATTATGTAAGATACTTCATGAAGATATCTTTTTAAAACAATGTAAAACAAAAAAAGATTTTACAAAAGAAATACTTGAAGCTAACTATTATTTTATGTATGCATGAACTAATTTTATATAAAGACAATCTTCATTTGTGTATCTTAAATGAGTTTTTAATGGCTAATAATAACAAATATCACTTTAAAAAGACAAAAAAAATGAACATTGAATCAACTTTAAATAGCAACATTTTATACTAAATTAAACTTTATGTAATATGCATAAAGATAACTGTTTTTTAATTATATTTATTAAAAATATTTTCAATAAGGTAGATAAGCGTTTGTTTTTTTTACTCCCTCGTATTCATGCCTCGTAATACTCATCAGGATAATTTAATTACGAAAATAACGGTATAAGCTTGACTGCAAAAAATCGTTTTGAAAAAAAAATTGATTAAAATTTTAAAAGACCATAGTCGTTTTTATGAAATAATAAAATTTCCTAGAAAATATGTCTCATCAGGTTATCGGTGTTTTAATTTGTAATTAGTTTCAGCCGAGCTCAGAGGGGATGCAAAAGGGTGCACTTTCACCCCCTGTCGAGAAGGAAAATACACAGAAAAAAGATTAGGAATTCATTGTCCTCCTCTAATCTTTTCTATATCCGTCTTACTAGAGTAAATACGCTTAATTCGTTATTAAAACCATATCTTTGCTGCATTCAGAAGTTTTTCTATTCTTTTTATCACAACCCATACAATAAAACAGGTCACACATAACACTTTAACACCTAAATCTCTGTTCTTTTAGAAATATAACGACCTGAATTTATTAAAAGCTACCTTTGCGAGGGTCACAACTCTCTTGATCTTATTCTTAATTAGCATTTGGTTTTTGTTTACTTATCACCATTCACTTTGTCTTACTTGTGTCTATCTAGAAATAGTTTGAAAAGCTTTCAAAAACTCGCATTTTTTAGAAATATTTAAAATCATATTTTCTAAGGAAATTATTAAAAACATCGAAAATCGGGATGCATTGAACTTTGGTTACGAATATCTTTCAAATGCTTTTGTAGATCTGTTAATTTTCTTCAAAAATATGTATTGCCAATTTTATGAGTTTTATTAATTAGCGAGTAAAATTAAGAAGAAAAATTTTCTAATTTTGTCCTTTGATAACCTTCAAATGGTTACATTTGTGGAAAAAGTTTCAGACACCTGCAGATGCATCTCCCTGAATGTAATGATGACGGCGCCCATGGTTAGTTTGTTAAAATTGCATTTATCCAACAGTCAACATTACATTAACTGTGATTAAAAAGTGATATAAAAATTAAAAATTTTATTAGTAGTTTTTTCATTACATTTTTCGTAGAAAATTTCATTTATTTTTGTCAATAAACATTCGCAAAATATTAGCATCGTTTCCTGCGAATATTAATTAATAGGCGAATAACGAATATGCGTAACATCACTAACATGGACTGTCGCTGGAAATAAATGATTTTGTTTGGTCAGAAAATAAGATGTGTATTTATAGTAGATATTCAAATACAACATATATGTTTTCCAATTCCTTTGTGATATTTATAGAAAATATTGAACAGCCATAGGCAACTATATGCAACTATATTTACCCTTAAGAAAGATATATCGAAAAATGCATTTCTATAATAGATTGTGTTTAAAAACTCGGTAAAGTGCGATTTGAACTTGGATGTACAAAGGAACCCATCATACATCGTATGATTAACATTTGATATTTTTAAAATTAATAGCCATGGCTGGACTTACTAGATTAACACGATTCTTTTAAACATATTTCTATAAATCAAATCTCATGTATTATTCTGATGTATGAGCTATATTATTTGTAAAATTTCATTCAAATCCATTTCGTAGTTTTTGCGTGAAAGCGTAAAAAACAAACAAACAGTCTTACTTTCACAAATTTATAATATATATAGGGATAAGGATTTTGTGGACAATCTCAATAAAAATTTTTGTCAAATATTTATTTTTTTGCGTACTATCTTTAAATTATGACACGCCTTTTTCATGACAATTTTGACATTAAAAATTTTTTTAATGAAATACAACAGCAGAACAAATTTGTTGATATGTGAAGTGGGGTGTGAAAGCATTAAAATAAAAATAACTGCATAATTATTATTATTATTAATAATTTCAATATCAAGATTATGATTACAGATGTAATCACCTGGTAGTCAGTCCGCAGTCGTAGCTGTGGCTGGTTTGACATTCAAAACGTGTGTGTGAAGAAATGTCAAGGTATTTAAATTTGTATCTATAAATAGCATCAAAATTTAATTGTACTACTTATTTCATAAATAAATGAATCGGTCATTACAAAAACCTCCTTTATTGAATTCTGATGACGCAATAAAGTTAAAAACTCCTATTTTTTTGATAGTACAGGAAAATTTGATCCGATCTTATTGGAATTTTTATTGAAACCCACTAATTTTGGGTCATTCTTTTCAGTTGTGATGTCAGTTTTTTGCTAGCTATCACTAATGTGTTTCATTTCGGGACCCCGACTCCATATTCTTGAAATCTATTAAAGCTAAGTTAATATTGATCACAAATTTAAGAAGTATGACTCAAATTTAGTAGGATTACATACTTGGTTTATCAAAATTGGATAAAGTTTGGATGTGATAGAGCAAAATTAAATTTTTTGGATTCTGATGACGTTATAAAGTTCAATAATTCGACTTTTTTGATAACACAGGCAAATTTGATCCGATCTTATTGGAATTTTTTTTGAAATCCACTAATTTTTGGTCATTCTTTTCAGTTGTGATGTCAGTTTTTTGCTAGCTATCACTAATGTGCTTCATTTCGGGACCACGACTCCACATTCTTGAAATCTATTGAAGTTACGTTAATATTGATCACAAATTTAAAAAGCATGACTTAAATTTAGTAGGATTACATACTTGGTTCATCAAAATTGGATAAAGTTTGGATGTGATAGAGCAAAATTCAATTTTTTGGATTCTGATGACGTCATAAAGTTCAATAATTCGAATTTTTTTTGAAATCCACTAATTTTGGATCACTCTTTTCAGTTGTGATGTCAGTTTTTTAGTTCTCACGATAATAAGCATTATTGTGAGTTATTCCATAAGGTACCATGTTAAAAATCACAATTTTAAAATAAAATAACGCAAAATTTTACCCCATTCACCGTACTTGCTCAAACAGCCGAACCACTTTAACAATAAGCTGGCTAATGGGAAAGTTCAGGACACAGTTATAATTTCCTATACATAGTCGGTACAATTTTTTATAAACCTGAATGTACATATATCAACTACCTAATTTAAATAAAAACAAAGTTGTATTTGTTTTTAATATGATACAATAAGAGATAAACCAAAATGATTTTTTAAATATGTGGACTGTAAAAATTGATTTTTAAGTGTTACCACACGTCCTTGTCAAATGGAATTTGGGTGTGAATGAAGGTAGCATTATACAATATACAGAATGTCCTCTGATGAACATAACTTAAGAGCGTATTTATTGGACAATTTTCTAGTCGAAAGTAACAAAAACGAAATTGTTAAAAAGTCACTATTATGTCACCAAAGATAATAGTAACAAGTGAAAACAAACAATTGACTGAGTTAGTTGTTGAAATACCATGTGTAGTCAGTGTTGATTTCTTTATCACATAACACATACAAACATGTGACACATACATAACTGATAATCAAGTATAGTACATATTATAAAATTTCCGCCTAATTGGCGCCCTCACGGGTAAACAGTGATGTTTACGAAAATATGTTTCAATCAAAAGTTGTTTAATTTTTGATAAGGAACATTTTTTACATTTAAACTTTTGTTCTATCTCAAACGGTTTACAAGATGGGTCCTACGGACCCAAGACCCAATTGACCTATGATGCTCATTTACGAACTTGACCTCACTTTTTACGTTCTGAGTATGCTGTAAAAATTTTAGCTCGATATCTTTTTTCGTTTTTGAGTTATCGTGTCCACAGACGGACGGACAACCGGAAATGGATTAATTAGGTGATTTAGTGAACACCTATGACAAAATTTTTTTCCTAGCATCATTATTTTTAAGCGTTACAAACTGGCTAAAGCGTGGCTAAACTTAATATACTATGTATATTTCATATATACATGGTATATATCACGGTATAAAGATGAGTACACTTAATAATAACTTAATCTTTTTGGCCATGTTATTCTTTTGCCATATTGTGTTTTTATTTTTTAAGTTGTAATTTTAAGATTAATTTAATGGCTACGTTTACAGATCAATAATATTTAATTACGGATATTGTGACGCAAATGCAAGAGCGTTAGGAAATCTACGGTAGTTTTCTGATCGAAGAATTCCTAATAAACAAGTGTTCATTTGGTCAAGTGGTCATTTGGTAGAAAAGTAAACATTAAATTTATTCGTTTAATTCAATAGTGCCCATAAATTCTAAAGTATAAAGTATAAAGTAAAAGTTCATCGTCAGTACAACAGTACAAAAGCAATAGCTCAATTTCCTTTGGAAATTCGCTAACAAAAATAATTAAAAAATAAAGTAAACAATAATATTTACTTAAAAAAATAATAACAGCAATAATAAATTTAATATATCTATTTGATATTAAAAATAATAAAAATCAAATTCTAATGTAGTTCTAGGGTTCCGTTCGAATTCCTTCCGTTAAAAGGAAGAAACTGAATAATTTCCTTTTTCTCTTATAAAACTTACGTAGTTCTAGTGAATTAATGCAGAAATAACTAGCTAGTATAGTTTATTCATTATTAAAAGTTTTTTCCCAAGTGATGCGTGTCATCTTTATATAAACTTTTAATAGGAAATTATTCCACGTTTCTCATCAGCAAATCTTTCACTCACTATTATATAACTTTTATTATTTTTCGTTTCAAACATTTTCAAATATTTAAAACGAACGTAAACGTGTAGCAAAAAATTAATTAGACCTTATATATTATTACTCTAGCACGTTTTTAGCTGTCCTACCCTTAGCTTCCTTATTCCATTATCAAGTTCCGTGATTCATCCCTCATTTCAAGCTTGTTATGTCCAAGTTTGACGAAAAATATACTCAAGGTCTAAGAATGTGCCGCTTAGGAAAAAACACGCTAAACAAATAGGGGCTTTTGACTTTTTTGAACACACTTGTCAACGAAATTTGTTGTTTGTTTGTGGTTTTTAGCCACGGGTACAGATTAGCCCTGGGTTACGGTACCTGCGGGAGCAGAATTCTTCACGGGTTGAGCTAGTAGGTATATCATTTACTTAATTAAAAACTTATTCTGTTTTTCTTAATATGTATTTTGTGTACCTATAGAATTTCATTCTGTTTTAAATTGTTGATTAAAAAATTAGTGTTATATACAAACCAAGTTACCAAAGTTATAAATTTAAAATACTTCGGGGCTTTGGCAAATTTTCGAGTAGTTGAATGCTGTACAGTCGGATACAACTTTTTATCTGACATATCTCCACAGAGGTATGTGTCAAAAACAAAAACAATTCAGTTTCAGTTGAAAAAAGCTTACATTTTGATTTTCTATTTTCATTTTCTCTGAAAATCACCAATGAAATTCAATATGACGATTGATAATATTAAAACAAGGAGCTGTTTAAGAACCTGGGCAGTGACAGAGAAGATGGCATTGTCTCCTCCTCCTCACCACGTACGGCAGTCCTGTGTTAAGTTTGAAGTTACATAGACTGAGCTGAAGGATTTAAGAACTGCTTGGCTGTCGGTGAAGATTCTAATGTCCTTGCGCCTAAGGGTTTTGAGTCTTATACATTCACATACCTCTTGAATAGCCATCACTTCCGCTTGATACACGCTCAGTGATCCAGCAGCCGAAATGATAGACGCAGATTAATATCTTCAGAGAAGATCCCACAGCCAACCTTCTTCTCTAACTTAGATCCGCCCGTGTAAAAAACGACGCCTTTTGGCTTGACCAAGTTCTCATTCCAATCCTGTTTGGAGAGGATCTTTTCTAAGAGCCTGTTTCCGAAGTTAGGAGAAGGTAAAAATTAGGATTTATATGGTTCCATATAGGATTTATATGATTTAAAATGCAAAGTTAAAGAGATCTATAAATTTGACACCGTAAGGGGGATTAAATTTACCTGCTTATAAAGAGCTTTATGGAAAAAACTTATAAATGATTTAAAGATGATCTTAAGACGTGATTTTTTGTTTTTGATCCTTCCACATGAATAACTTTGTGGATCATTCACTATAATACGGAGGTCATAACTGTTTTTAAGTCAACAAATGCATAATGATTATGTTGATGGTATTATTCTAAGAAGTATCTAAGAAGTCTCTTTTACATTTCTAATAATAATGTAATATGATATTCTACTCTGAAATATAGGAAAACAAAAAGTTTTAAGCTGTATTTAATTTCTTGAATGTTTGTTTCTCGTTCATTTATTATTTACAAAATTGCCAATGTTTTATATACAATACCATTCGATTTTAAAGATGTGGGTCTTTGTCATTTGAGTGACTTCGGATACTAAAACTTTTTCTATCGATTCAGCTTGAAAGAGTTATCGGATGATTAAATTAAGAACACGATATTTTTCTGAAAATTTTAGGATTTAATTTTCGAAGTTCAACACTTGTTTACAATTTATTTTCATAGCTAAATTAACTCTTCACTGCATGAATTAATTGTAATATAAGTTTAAAAAAGACATACTTCTGATTTAGTAGTCAACCCAATATGTGCGTACAATACCTACATTTGGTTCGATCCGGATACTTATTATGACATAACATAAAGTTTCCTTGTAATTACTTATATTATCTCTATTATCTTTAACTTCTGATACCTTATTTTCACAATTCATTTCTTACAATATGAAAAACATACAATTTTGACAAATAATAAAAAAATTCAATTCTCAAATTCCTGGCAAGCTGAATTGATTGAAAAAGTTTTAGTTTATAAGGTGACCTTGGTCAAACTGGTCGATTTTGGGTGTTTTTTTTTGCGTTACACTTTTCTAGGTTTAACCTCCCAACCCGCAAACAAATCAAAACCTACGCTAAAGAACATAGCTCCAAGAACTGAATGATTGAAGAATAATAGTGGCATAAGGATAGCGTTTTTCCATTATTATGATTCATGAAATGGTTTTAAAAAAACACAAAAATACAAATTTTAAACCCTGATAGTATACTTTCTTCTTTTATTAACCCCCGAACTAAACAAAAGGGGTGTTATATATGTGTGTGTGTCTGTTTGTCTGTGGCATCGTAGCGCCTAAACAAATGAACCGATTTTAAATTTTTTCGTTTCATCTGAAAGGTAAATTAACGCAGAGTGTTCTTAGCTATGTTTCAAGTGCGAGTTTAGGGTTCCGTACCCGAAATTTTTTATCGGGGATTTTTTAAATTTTGTAAATTTCACTTGTAATATATAAATTCTTCATTACAATACGTTAGTCGTGCAATAACATCAAACGAATAACACTGTACAGAACACAATGCAATTGTGTCATTATAAAGTTATAAAACTTTAATAACGCTAAGTGCATATAAATATAAGTTTTATATAAGAAAACTATATTGCAAATTCTATAAGTTTACCACAGATTTGAAGTTTCTCATATAATTTTGCAAAAAACAAATACTATCTTAAAACTATGTGTGTACTATCTATACCTGGATATGCAACTATACCCATGGATATAACAATCATAATATACTTATGAATAATATAAGATGATATCGACTGATCCAAACAACAAATTGAATTTTACGTTGCTGCTGTCTGATGCAGATGAAACATGTTGTGAATCCAGAAACGAAATTATTATCTATATGCGACAAAAATGACTTCTTTATAAATAAAGTTATTTCAATTTATTAAAGACAATATAATAAACTTATAAATTATTACTGTACGTCTGAAAATGTACCTGTTGGTTTTTAAAGTGTACATGTTAGTTTTTACAGATGCTAGAATACTCAAAACATTATTAGGCAAGCATGTTAGTTATTGAATTCCGTACGGATCGAGCTAGTTAAGGATGTATGAGCATGGCAACAATGTTTGATTTAAAGGCTCAAAATTTGTTTGTAGGTAGTCTTTTACTCAAAGAATATGTGGTTAAAATTTCAGCTTAGGTAACCGTGCAAATTTTTAAGAAAAAAGTCATTAAAAATCGATATAAAATACATTGGCTCTTATGGAGGAATCTCAAAAAACGACATATTTTGGAAGTTTTTGATAATTTTCATTTGGAATGAATGAAAACAAATTAAAAAAAAACTTTTTAATAGAAAGTAAACATATTAGCAATGAATTAGAAAAGAAAAAAACTAAGTGTCACCGTCCATATAAGGGATGTAAGAGCAGGGTAGATTAAGGGTTGAAATTATTTTTATCTTATTTTCAACTTTGATGATTAATTTTGTTATAACTTCATGAATGTAGACGAAAAATAAGAATACAATTTTTCGATATGTGTCTTGGTTTTCGAAATATCGAAAGCTAAATAATTAAACAAAATTTTCAATTTTCGATATTTTGAAAATTAAGCCAGATATCGAAAAATTTTATTCTTACTTTTCGTCTTATATCGTCAAGTAATAATATAAATTTATCATCAAAATTGAAAATATCTATTTTTAAATTTGTGCCCCCACTACCATGCTCATACATCCTTAATGTATATTCTACGTAGAGATTCCGACAAGTGGTTCTTATATTAGGTTTTTACACGCATGTTGTAAAATTTACAAAAAGAAATGTTAAATAAAGATAGCAGTCCTATTATTAAATTTTGTGACGTGTTAGAAATCCCTAAGGATCATTGTGTTACGGGACACTGCATTTGAATGAAAATTTATTGAATTCTATTAGTGAATTTCCGAAGGAAATGGAGCTATTGCTTTTGCATACTGATGATTTTGAAAATCTTTCTTCTAATTGTCATCGATCCTACCTACAAGATGTCAAAAATGACCATCGTTAACATTTATATACATATGTATGTTTATCTATACATTTATGTATCTGTAAAGTCTTTAGCGGTCGCAATTTAAGTCCGATTTGAATAAAATTTGGGTATTAAGAAGGGTTTTAGTATTTGAAAAGTCAAGTTCGTTAATGAGAAAAATCGTCCGATAAACAAAGAAAGGGGGGCGGGTGGTGGTCCACAAAGGTGGTTAAAATAAAAATATTTTTCTAGTTTTTGACCAGTTTTAAGCAAAAAAGTACTCTTGTGATTCTCTAAACCCTTAGTTTTCGAATAAAAAATAAAAATTCAATGTTCGATTTGTTTGTAAATGTGTTATTTTTTCTATCTCTGGGGGAATTCGCTCAGTTAACGCAGCTTCTGTTCGCTTGGTTATACGAATTTTTATGTAGGTATACGACCGTTTATAACAAGAAAAAGATTATGAAGAGAAAAGGATATAATTTATTGTGTAGCGAATCAAAATTTTTGTAATATTTATTTATTTATTTATTTAAACCATTTTACAAATAAATTTGTTTAATGTTTGTTTCATGTCATTTTATAATCCACTGCATGATGTGATATTGAATACATCTGAAAATGGACATACAGGGTGGTCAAGTAATCAGGTGGTCTAAACTAAAACTACTGAAAAAGCGGTCCACTTACTATTTAATAGTACTAATTTGTGTCGCCCGTTGGCGGCATTTATCTGATTTGAATTTGAATATTTGTGAAGTACAAGTATTGCCATCTGTAAGTCGAAATTGTAACTACTAAGGTTGGGTCTTCGTCTAAAGCCATTAAGTATTTTCTTTCGATTAATTTCGAAAAAATTTTGGTTATTTTATGAGGGTAAATTTTCTAAATTAAAGTGTGATCCTATCTCTTACCTTTTTGGATCTAAATCGACTATTAAAGCAACTCGATGAAATAGGTTCAATCTGATATCAGAACATAGGTAATGTCCCCCATCAAACTCTGCAACTTTTGTTTAAGTCATTTTTTTGGTTGGGTATATTAACCGATGCGATGCCTCACTCTATATTTTAATAAAAATTTTATACAAAAATCTAAAATGTTACATATTTAATCCATATCTGTGAATTTCTACCAAATATTTTATTTTACGTTTTCTCTAAAATGTACAGAGAGTTTCAGAATAGTAGGTGTATTTGAGTATCAGTTATTTAAAAATATTTCCTATATCCGTGAAAACATCATTGTGTTTCATTCAGATATAGTTTAATAAAATCATAGAAAAATGGCAAAATTTTAATAGTATATAGATATGGGATCTACCGAGCCTTTTTTAGTCAACATTCTTTCTCCAGACTCTAAAAGGAATGGTCACGCTAGTAAGAATTAGAAAATTGAAGTTATTTGTTTCGATAAATATTCATTTTACGTGGAACTGACAACGTGAAAAGAAAAAAATGGCTAAACCGTTTGCACCCTCAAATTTTTAAAATATCCAAAGTGTGATGGAACTACGTATATACGTATATGCTGCTTATTAGATGTATCCAAATCATTCATGTACGTATTTGAATGTTTTTGTGGAATTTACAGGGATAAATGGCTGGTTGGATAATTTTATCTAAAAAGGTATGTTCTATTCATGAATTGAGATAGATAGAATCGATATTATAAACATATGTTTTTAAGAAAAATATGTAAAATATTTAATATGTCCGTTAAATTTCAAATTAAATGAAATATTTCACTTGGATATCTTTCAAATATATACGTTTTAGACAAATAACATAGATAAATTTACATTTTTATACCCAAGCGTTTTAATCGAGTTATATTAACGTTCTTTTAGCGCTTTATAAAGTGTTTCTTGTGTAGAAAAAGAATCGAGCCAGAAGGGTGTATTTCCATAAACTTTTGTGGAGTAATAGTTGTCGTAAATGGACATACTATTCACAAATGAATAAGGTTCACCCATCTGATAACCAAATGAAACATTTTTTAATGAAATTTTATTGATTGATAAACACGCTTGCATTTTAATAATTTTTTTCATAACGATTTTACAGGCATAGCCTATACTATTAATTTCGTAATTAAATTATCTTTCTTCTGATACCAATTTCGAAGTAAAATGGTTTTGAAATTTTAAAATTACACTAAAACTAAAATCGTTAACATAAGAGTAATCATAATATGTCACAAAATAGAACGCATTTTGGATTAAATGTAGTGTCAGTCACATATAGAATCATCAAGTTCACCAAATAACTTTATTTATCCATGTTATTTAACCATGAGAAGCGCATTGCCATGAAGACTAAGCATTATTTAGCATTTTTTAAGAATCAGATAGATACGTACTACAATATATAACAATGTCGGTATTTTAATTTTCCAGTTGTATGATTATGCAAAGGAAAATGTTACAAATAAATCATTTAGTATGCATGTATACAAAGCAATCAAAAAGTATGGGACCATAGAATAATGAAAAATAATCAAATATGAGTTCATTTCCATGAAATTATCATGTAGATGTTTCTACGAAATAGTTATTTTCGACTATTTATTATTTTGCACAAGTCTTTGTGCTTATTTTCAAAAATTACTGAAATTTTTTTCTGTATAATAATTTTATATAAATGAATTAAGTACTACTTTATTAATTTTCATAACTCTGTAAAAATATTCCAGAAATTAATAAATAATTTTGTTTGTAATTCACAACAACATCGTTAGCTAACGCTACCCGAAAAAATGTACGTTAATTAAGCTTTTGAATGGTAATTTCATGAAATAGAACTAATACTTTATAATTTTTAATGACTCTATATGTAATAATTTTTTTAAATTACGAAAAGCAATTTTTCGCGAATATTAGCTACAATGCGAATCAAAAAAAGGTCTTCGACAAAAATTGACTTTTTTTATGGAGAATTTGATTATCCTGTCCCAGTTTCCCAGCTCAGTGGATAAGTGGGAGGGAGGGGGCGAGTTTGGATTTTTTTAAAACTATTGACCAAATATTTCTTCGTTTTTTAAAATAAAGTGCTTTTATCGAGGTTTTTGACTGTTCCCATACTTTTTAATTGTTCTGTATTTACGAAGAAAACTCATTGGGTAGAAATACTAAATTTAAAAAAAGTAGAGATTCCTGTTTCCAACAAAACGTCATATATCTGTCCATTCATTATGACCTGAAGTTGAATATAAAATTATTATTATAAGGGTGATTCCATATATGACTGACACTACATTTGACCCAAAATTCTATGATTTTGCGCCATTTTATGAAACGGTTTAGATTCAGTAATAAAAAATGTACCCTCTGTAGTAAAAAATGTGCTCATAAAACTTTACGATATATGATTTATTTAACACAATGCAAATGTGCAAAAAGAAGTCCTTCCTCTATGTAGGATTTATGATTTTTAATTGTATCTGGGACCAAATTACATAAAACAAATTACTGGAAATAAAGAAACGTAGTATTTTAGAATCAAAATTACAAAAATAAATCGTCACCCTTTTTGGATTGTAAAATAGTTGCTAAAAGTACTACAGTATTGGCATCATACTAAAGTATTTTTACCATCAAAAATCATTCACGGGTAAAATTTTTCATGGAATCACCCCTTTTATTAAAATACAAGCAAAAAATTATAAATTATACATAAAATAACTACGAATAACTTCTATTTCATTCAAATTATTTTTATAAACTAAAACAAACATCGTGTTGCTATCTAAAAACTTTTCCAATTCTTGTTATAGCAACGAAAGCAACCACACGCTTTATTTTACACAATTTATTAAATAATGAAAAGTTAAAAATAAAAGAAATTTTTATAATTTTCGAAATCAAATCGAAACTATTTAACAAATTATAGATATTTCCGAATAGCATCAACGTATACGTATATATTCATATTTCATCAGAAAAACCTAGTTTTCTACACTATTTATACAAACTATACTGCTGTGAAATCATTTGAATAGCATTTTTTTGTATGATTTATCAATAAGTGACCTACATAAGCAACCAATCACAATACTAAATGTGTTCGAAACGTACAGAATGTAGATAGATAAATAACTCGATATTTGTTAATTAAAAATGACTGAAACACAATGCCATGCTAGAAAACTCGAAAAAAAAATTGTAGAAAAATATTTTACCTATATACAATACTAGCTGTGAACTACCCGCTTTGCAGGGCAACATCCCCACTTGCACCCCTTCCTCCACATTTCTTTGCGTAGGATAACAGTTTTGTAATGTACACGTCATGCTCTTTTATTTGATACCCCACTTAGGTATATTTGTAAATATTCGATAATTCCTTCCCACTTTCTCGCAACACCTTTCTACCCTCTGAAGGTTAAAAGTAGATAAAAACAATAGATCTTTGAAGCTGGTTGTATATCGTGTCAATATTTGAGCTTAATCGATGCACAACTTTTTTAGTTTTTGAAGCATATCCCTTTCAACCCCTATTTGAACCCCTTACTCTACTATAATATGGATGTATTATACATACCTTCCTCTTAAATCACTCTATCTATTAAAAAAAACCGCATCAAAATCCGTTGCGTAGTTTCAAAGATTTAAGCGTACATAGGGACATAGGGACAGAAAAAGCGACTTTGTTTTATAATATGTACAATATTGTGTGTAATGTTGTAGGTGTTATAGAGAATGTACTATAAGTTGCTAGACATATTTAAAATAGCCTTTTTAAATAATTTTTTTCTTCTATTATTCGATATTATCCCTTTTCGAATTATTGCCAAAAGAATTTTCTATCAACTACTCTTATAAATACTATTATTATTAAACGAAAAAAAAAACTGAAATTAAATTTAAAATATAATTAACAGTTTGTAAACCGAAATCAAGGTCCAATATATAAAAATTAATTCGAATTTAATAATTATCATATATTATCAAAGGTCATACATTTTGTTTATAAAACTCTTTAAGCAATTTTGAAAATGAATAATTATATACTGGAAAAATTTTAAAGCTATTATTTTAAAGAACTGCGGGTGTAGACATTTATTTAATATCAATCAAAGAAAGAGATAACTTTAACATTCATTAAATGTGTATTTATGTTTGAGTTCTTTCAATATACCTACATTTATCGATCGCATTATTTATTGCAACAGACATTAATTTTGTAACCTTAAATAAATACAAACTATATAATTTATTCTTGAAACTAGTGAAAATAAACAATTGACTGAGTTAATTGTTGAAATACTATGTATAGACAGTATTGATTACATGCCACACATACATCTCTGATAATCCCATATTAATACAAACTATAAAATTTGCATCTAATGTGTGCCCTCGTGAGTAAACAGTGATGTTAATAAAAAAATGTTGTTTATTTTTTGATAAGAAAAATTTTTTATATTTAAACTTTTGTTCTATCTCTAACGGTTTACAAGACGAACTCGACGTCACTTTTTACGTACTGAGTACGCTGTTAAAATTTCAGCTCGATATCTTTTTTCGTTTTCGAGTTATCGTGTTCACAGACGGACAACCAAAAATGGACTAATTAGATGATTTTATGAACACCTATATCAAAATTTTGTTCGTAGCATTATTTCATATATACATGGTGTAAAAAGGACAAGAATGCATGGGACACCCGGTATGAACTATGTTCTTATCGTATCTTCGAACATTATAAATGTAGCGCTTATTATTTTACTCAGATTTGCTTTGATTTTTTTGCTGGTTTGAATGATTGATTATGTGCATGTTCAATAAATCATATATAATAAAGTTTTATTAGCATATTTTTTACTATAGAGAAAGAAATAAATGTAGAATCAACCATAAAAATATTCTAAAACTAAAACCGTTTTTGTTTTTACTCCAAAATAAAACGCATTTTGGGTCAGATGTAGTGTCAGTCACATATGGAAACACCCATACAATAAACAAATTAAATATTTTATAGAAAGCGAAGGTGAAATATAATGTTTGTTTAAGATGTGCACCCAAAGTACATACTGACGTAGTGTCGTCTCCTCAAAACTGGTGAAAATGCATATTTCCATTTAAAATGCAAAATTGAATTTTCTCGCCAACACGATAATATTTGAAATTAGGAAGCAATAATTGCTTACAATAATTTATAAAAGAAGTTTTGACTCAATTTTTTTTTCTTGCAAAGATAGTATACCCCGCAGTACTTTGAATATACTTATATTTTCAACTAAAACTTAATTAGCATTAAAAATAATTAATTAAATACATCTGTTTTAATAAAAAAAAAAAAAAAATTTACATACAAAATATAATTAGTTATATCAATCATATTTGAATATAATTTAAAGTTTTATAAATATGATTTATGTATTACAATTAGCAATTTTACATTAAGTTGTTTTTTTTTTTTACTTGTACTTAAATTTAAAAAAGATTAATTGCACCAACACCTTTAAAATAAGAATACACACAAATTTTAAGGTCAATATACATGGATGGTTCAAGTTTAACACATATACACCAGATCAATAATATTGAAACAACATTATCTATTATAAATGAAAACTAAAAATTAACTGGAAACTCTTAAGGTATTTCGATACCAAAAAAAGAGAAAATGATACAAAAAATTTGAAATTTTACTTATCAATTAATCTTTTTATACGTCTTTTGTGAAAAATTTATATCGATTCTCTGAACGGTTTAGGAGAAATTAACATTCAAAGTGTTTTTATCAAAAAAGTTTTGGTTTTTTATGCATTTTGGTGTGATTTTAAAGCTTAAAACTTGAGGAATACTGAAAAAAGTTTTTTATGTTAAAGGTAAAACATTTTTAAAAGCACTTACGACGTTTTAATAATTAATTAATTTATCGTAAACCATACAGAGATTCCACTTGAAATTGGAGGTCCATGAGGGAAAAACGACTCTCTCTTACAGAGGTTTCTGTTTCTCGCTAATACAAGTTTTGGGAGCTTAAAATGACAGATCCTGGCTATTACTCTCACTTATAGTTTTCTCACTTATCCAGTTCTCACTTCCCCAGGTTTGACTGCATTCGATTTTAAGAAATGTTATTTTTCCAATCCCTGTTAATTATTCCACATCCTAAATCGAATCATTATATGAGCTATATACTCGGGAGGCATTTGATCTTTAGTATCAGGTTATCCTACCTGTGGTTTTCTATGGTTTTCCCACTTTCTTTCATTTTCCCCATACCTTTTTTATGACATGTTCTGTACAATGTTTGTATAAAATAGAATTGAATTTGAATCTCGAACTGTAATAATTATTAATACATAATTTATATAATATTCTAGGTGATTACTATAATATGATTTATATTCGAAGGTGAAAGACATATTAAATTAATTTTTTTTTTATTCAAATTTATTTATTTTTAATAAAATTAGACTTATAAAACCATTAATTATTATATACCTGGAGTTATAATTAAAAAACCGACTATTAATTTTTCAAATGTAACAGTTTGAAATGTTATCGGCAGGCAGTGTTTTTATTTATATAGTTTTATCTTTAAGATACACGCGGACTGGCATGAAGGTTCTAAATTATGTCAAACTTCGCTAATTAAATAACATGTTTTATTTTGAGCTACTATTCGTGTGTACAAAATCTTTTGGCAAGTTTGGCTTAGTAAATAAAAATTTATTAGACTGAATCGTTAAATAATAATGTTTCCATGATTCTAGAAGCGCCCACAAAAACTTGCTTTACTTGGGAAAACTTAGTATGTCCAAAAGATGAAGCTCTGTTATCTACAAAATAATAAATACGATTTTTTCGAATGTATATCTAATTGGCAGTTAGTAAATTTTTAAAGTTCGTTAGATAACATATAATATTGACATTAACCTGTCGCTGTTTACCCAATCTTTGTGGTGTGAATTCACCATTATAAATGCGTGAGACGCATAGATACTAGGATAGATTATGATCCATCATACAGAAATGTTCAATGAACTGTCTTAAATTGTGATTTTCGATTACAGTTCAAAAATATATGCTTGACTATAATTTCTTACAGTTCATTGAACATTTCTGTATGAAAGATTAAAAAAATCATGTCACAGGTTTTAATATACATATATGTACTTTTCGAAGTAGTCAGAATGGATGTTCCTAACTCCGATTCGTAATATACTTCTAGTTATTACTTAAGGACGTTCCCAAGAAATCAGGTTTTATTAGGATTATATTTAAATCGTTTATATACATTCTCATTAAGCAGATTTTTTTAATATCGCTCGCAGATTTGAGCTCTTAAAGTTTGCGTTTTAAATCATATAAATTCTATATTGAAGTGTTTTTAAAAGTATACTTTATTATGTAACAAGGTTAATCTTCTTTAAGTTTACTTGGAAAACTAATTAGTTAAAAGCATGACAAATATTTTCCTGTAAAGAAAATTGTAACAAGTTTTTTTCATTAAATACATTAAGGACATTTCTGTGTGTTATTTCTTGTATAAGTAATTTTATCGAAATCTTTAGGCTTCAATATTTTACTCCTAATTTTCGCTTAATTTTCTCACATTCTAACCGAACCACCCTCAAAATTTGAAACGTAAGTTTCAAATACTTTCATATTTTCATAACTTTTGGGGGAACGTCCTTAAGAGACTTTTGAAATAACCAATGACCGATGATTCAATTACCATTGTTTTTCACGTGCCTTCCTAGCGTAATATATGTTTCTAAAAGGGTGAAAGATGTTTTTGTTTTGCAAAGGAAATTTTACATTTGTTAGGCTTCATGTAATAATATTGAATTGTTTTATTATTGCTAACCAATAAAAACATTCATTCAAGTCAATTCAATTCAATTGATGTTTAAATAAACATTGACAGTACACTTATAATTATTATTAGTATTCAATATTTTAATTTGTATGAATGTGGGGGTCATTGTATTATCAAAGACAAGTAAACATAAAATCATACTTAAGGTAGTACAAGCGCCAAGCCAAGTGGTTGAAATTATTTGTATACCTTATTTTTAACTTTAATGATGAATTTTGTTATAACAAAGTTATAATTACTGTTTTTCAATATCTGCCTTGGTTTTTGAAATATCCAAAGCTAAATTATGAAACAAAATTTACAATTTTTGATATTTTGAAAATTACTCTAGGTGTCGAAAAAGTCTTATATTTATAATGTAAGATGATACGAAAGGAACACAGTTCCTACCGGGAAGTTAATGAAACTTTAGGATGTGGTTCAAGGACGGGTAATAAAAATTTTCTTCAAGTTTTAGATCTCGTTTCCACAATAACGTGTTCCTAGCAATTTCCTACGTTGCTATAAAACATTGAGAGTTTAAAATTTGTAGGTAGTTCCCTGAAATATTGTTTATAAATTAACGAGTTGAAACGAATTTTGACAGAAACAAATTTTGGTTGAAAATTTGATTGCTGTATTTTCTTGTTACCAAGATATTTGGTGATGCCAAGACTTTACTCTCACTATCTTATCTAGGAGTCAAGATTATGTTAATAGGTTACACTGTTTTGTTTAAAATATGTAAGTAGATATTATGTATACAGTCAAACCTGGGTAAATGAGAAAACTCTATAAGTGAGAGTAATAGCCAGAACCCGTCATTTTAAGCTCCCAATTTCTATTAGCGAGAAACAGAAACCTTTATAAGAGAGAGTCGTTTTTCCCTCATGGACCTCCGTAAGTGAGACTGTTACTTATCTATACCTCTATAAGCGACAGTCGAGCTTTATTTATTTATATTATTTAGGAGGAACTATAGCTACAATTTACTACATTCGTACTTGCTGTGACTTGTTATTGCTGCGTACCTCTATATAAGAGAGAAACGCTACTCATGTACCTGCATTAGCGAGAAACTCGGGTTAGTGAGAAACTTATATAAGCGAGAATGAGATTGTGCTCCCTTGAACTCTTGCTTATCCAGGTTTGACTGTATATGTGTTTTATAAAATGTTCATGAATTATAAATGAACTCTTACTTTTCAAAATGTATTTAAATTCATACAAGTCATGTATTCATGTTAAAAGACCACAGTACACATTTTAAATACAACCTTTAAAAAAAATTTGATTCTAAAATACAAAGATTTATTATTCTATCATTTTCCAATAATTTTGTTTACGTAATTTGGCCCCAGTTACAAATTTAATTCATTAAAAACACTCTCGATCGTGACTTCCTTTTGTATGTAGTGTCAGTCACATTTGCATTTTGTTAAATAATACATATCATCGGTTAAATCATTGTCACGGAAATCCGATTACCGTTTTTCTAAGTAGACCATACTATAAGGCCTCGGTAGGCTGCTAACTGCAAATACGCCCCTGTAACTTGTATACGAACTCTAGATCAATAAAACTATAAACTTAAGTTTATTTTAACTTTTACGATTAGAAGAGAAATATATTTGAAAAAGTCATTCTTTTGAACTTTTATTTTATGGAAAATTAAAGAAATTACATACTTAATAGTATTGAAAAAAAGATATGGTAGTCGAGTTCATTGAATTTATTGATTACGAGCAGAGAGTATTGAACACTAGATTTTATAAATAAATACATAATTCATAAAGAACACCTGGCCAAAAGTTTATTTATCACAAAACTTAAGATGTAAATAAATAAAAAATATTTATTGCTATTTTCAAAAATATTTCTTCTTATTTCTCAAGAAATAATATTTATATTTCTTTTTTGTTCATATTTTAAATCTGTACAGACAGACTGGATTACTGTTAGGAAAGGCAGTCAAAGGTTTTAACCACGGATACAGGTTAGCCACTGCCAACGGTAATTATAGGAGCGGAAATCCGCACGAGTCGAGCTAGTAAGTTTATTAATAAACTATAAATTAAGCTAATTAATATAAAATAAACTAATAAAGTCTAGACTAGACTTGAAGGACTTAAATGAAACAAAAAATTTAATATTCAATAAACAATTATGTGAAATTTCAAAAACAGTAAATATTTATTATAAAATATTTGTTCATGAATAAATAAATTTTCGAAATACCTTGAAGGGCTACTTATACAAAGACTAACACCATAATATAACGAGAATAATGACTAAGAAATTAATTTAGAAGTATCATATATTTTATATAAATTGCTTGTAATTGTACTATCAAAAACGTACTTATTACTGTAATATCGATGTAAGTTAGGGATACGAAGGACATGTCGCCATTCCTTTTAAGTTAAATGGAATAGCGACCTCGTGCATCTTTTTAAAATTCATCAAAAGTTACACAAATTTTTTCCATAAAAGTGCTGATAAAAATTGATGATATATGATTCATTTAAAAATTTCAAATGTGACTGACACTACATGCAAAAGTAGCCTTCGAGTGTGTTCTTAAACTTCTAATATCTTCCTCTTTGCAGGATCTATGATTTAAAATTGTATCTGAGGTCAAATTACTGGAAAATGATAAAATAAAGAACTTTAGTTTTTTAGAATAAAATTTATTAGAAAAATAAATCGTGACTGACACTACTTTCACTTTGGATTTGAAAATAAACCTTAGATATTAATATTAAAAGACGCAAGATAGGATTTTCAAAACCATTTAAGTTAAGAGACGCCATTAATTAGACCACCCAGTAAAATGATAAACTTTGAAAGAAACAGATTGCCAAAATTAAATATATTTGGATTTTCCCTTATTTATTTGCTTATCATTTTGAATTATACTTTTAAAAATATTGCATTAATAATATGGAAACGTAATTATAAGAATTTTGTTTCAAATATTGCATATAATGGATATGGAATTTTAAGAAAAAAATTAACTGACTCATTTAAATATTTTTTCAACTGATAATTAGATGAATCATGTTGACATTTATTTATCCAAATTTTAATGATATTCACAATAATTTTATTACCTAGGTTTATTTAAAAAAATTTTGTGGTTAAAGTCAACGATATCATAAAAATGTCCGGTCTTTTATTTTAAAGGTATAATTATTATTTTAGCTGCAAAATTTTTTACTAAAAAATTTGACAAATATTCTTCGGATCAAATATCGATCGTAAATAATAATTAAACGCAGGTATTAAATGACTATACTAAATGCCTTTTTTACCTCTATATATAAAAATTGATTTACAAAATTAATGTTGAAGAGTTAAAATTTTGTATAAGATTTAAGATTTTCTAGACTTTTCTACGATAAAATGATTTTTTTCTTTATCACTCAAATTTTTAAAAACTTTTTTACTTTTAAGTTCAGCTAGCAGCTGTACAAAAGGGTGTTTTTTTTAAAAAAATTTTTAAACTATAATAATATTATAGAATGTTATCTGCGCTTCCACCATGAAATATTTTTTTAGTTAATCGGTTTAAAGTGGGTGAAAATTACTTTTAAAGATTCTGTTACATAGGAACATATCATATATTTTATATCATTTTCTTGCCGATTTAAAGAAGTTTTTATTTTTTTAAATTATCTCTATTATCTTTAACTTCTGATATTTCACTTTCATAACTCATTTTATAAATGCGAAAAAACATAAAATTACGACAATAAATACAAATTGACAAATATGTCTGTATTCTAATAAAAATATGTCTGTATATTCTCAAAATTCATAGCAAACTGAATCGATTGAAAAAGTTCTTTACCATTTTTTTTTTTGGTAAACTTTTTTTAGCTGTATCTTACAACCTGGAATGAAATCAGAACGATAACTTGCGATTAGGAACATAGTTCCAAAAATAACAAGCCACAAAAGTAGGGGATACAAAATAGTTATTCTTGTAGTTGCTAATAACTATTTGATTTGAATCTTTTGTCGTTATTAAGAAGGCTTTCTGGCCTCTGAAAGAGAAACTCTCGAGTATGATAATTTTGGCAGTTACGATCTTGATAACAGCCGACTATTTTTTTTTGTGCTCATTAAAATGAGTAACCGAAATGTATACTGGCCCAAATCTAAATACGAAATTTTTACAGAAACCATTATTTGAATATAAACATAGAGGACTATCAGGTTTCTTTTTTCTTATATTAGTAATCATAAAAATAGTCAGATCATTATGAAATGATTCATATTTTAAATAACTTGTTTATATAAATTTTAAAAGAATATTTTGTTTAAATGTTTTGGTTTAAAGTTTTCTGACCTCCAAAAAAAACCAAAAAAAACTGCTCATCATTATGCAAAAAAAAAAAAAAATATTTAGCTTGTTCAAAGCACACAATTATAATTGTTAAATTATTAGCTTTAGCCATCAACATTTACCAACCAGTTTTGTATTTAAACTTTAATAATGGTGTATTTTTACCAAAAATTAATATTTGAGTTGTTGTAGGTAAATTAAACATAAGTATTGTTTCATTAACATTTCTGGTTAATTGATTTTGTTGTGTTATCGTTGCATGTTTATTATTTTTATTGGTGGACTTCCCAAAGGGGTAAATAGCAATTGCATATTGATGCTAATATTTGTTTTTGTAATAAACTGTTGTTTAAACTATTTTAATATTTCACATATAAAAATTTATTGTGTATTGCTTATAAACTCGAAAAGTTCTGCATCGATTGAGCTCTAATTTTTACACGATATACAACCTGCTTCGAGGATGATTTTTATGCATTTTATTTATCCCCCAGGGGGTAGAAGAGACAGGGTAGAAGTGGGGATGGTTTTTTTATCTATATTTAATCCCTAGGAATAGGAACAGCAGGGGGTGGTTGTGATAATGAAATTTTACTGAAAAAACTATGTAAATAGTTTTATAGACAGATTAACGTTTGTCTAAATTTCGTATTACTTTTTTTTTAAATTTCATTTACAAAAGAGAATTTAATTATTCTTCTCACAAGCAGTATGTTAGGAATGTCTCTTTATTAATCGAAAATGTGAAACTATATTTTATCGTTGTACGAAATATTTGAAACAATGGTTGCAATGCTGTATGTAAAATTTTTTTCAAGACCATCAAACTTTTTGTAATTTTTTACATAATTATTTTTAATTTGTCATTCTTATACAAATAAGTTGTTATATATAGAATTTTCTATATGGAAAACTGTCGCTAGAAATTCTGTCCGTAACTAACACCTCCTGAATATTAAATGAAAATTATTAAAAATTATATATTTTTTTCTCAAATTACTAGGATATAGCTACATGAGATGAGCTGGCTTTATACAACAAGAATAATTTACTGTTTTAGAAAGGTTTCGAATATGTTTTTCTTTCTTTTGAGTAGGTATTGTACTGTTTCTATTGAAAAATAACATTCTATAGATTTCAATTAAAACCGTTCAACAAATAGCAAGATTATTGGAAAATTGTAACAAAGCAGTTTACCACAAAGGTGAAACATTTGATTACTAATTAAAAAAGTACCAATTACTTTTATTTTTTTTAATTAATCATAAGAAAAACCATACAAAATTAATTTTAAATATGTATATCTGTGAATACATAATTGACTTGGAGTTGGAGTTTTTTCTGGTATAAAGGTGATTCCATGAAAAAGTGTACTAGGAATGGAAAAGTTATGTAATTGTTTTAAGTTAAAAAAACTTTAATATGATGTACTGTAGTACTTTTAAGTACCAATTATTTTAAATTTTATTTGTGACTTTTTAACGATTCTTATTAATTGTACTCAAAAAAGGCCAACGAAAAAAAAATTCCTAAAACCACCCGATATAACTGTGTCTCAACCTCATCGTGAGATTAAATATGGCGAATGGTGCCATGAATGTGATACAACTACCTTACGGGGTTGAGTGGTGAAGTTGACACAAACGCATGAGTCGTTTCTATGAAAGTAATGTATTGTCTAAAAAATTGAAATATTGATGTCACAACTACATGGGCATATAAAAAAAAAAAGCTTTATACCTGCTAATTGCTTTATTTAAAAAAAAAAAGGATTTTTCGAGTCGGATTTGAACCAGCGACTTATGGATTAGTATTAATTTCGGTGTCCTAAGTCTATAGCTTAGCCAACTGCGCTATCGATGCTTGTTGCCAAAAAATGGTATATATTATAAAAATGATCAATAAGTTTATTTCAAACTTTCTGTAAGTTAGTAACAACAGTCTTCATGTAGTTGGCTCAATCACATATGGTCACCATTCCTATATTATACCCTAAAATATTAATTTCTAAGGTTTCTTTTAAAATACAACTTAAAATAGAACTATTTTCCAATACTAATAAAGTGTCAGTAGATTCGGTGTTGTTTTGTTCTGTAGTGTCAGGCATGATTTATTTTTCTAGCAAATTTGATTCTAAAATACATATAAGGTTCTTTATTTTACTATTTTCTAATAATTTGGTCCCAGATACAATCCTGCCTAGAGGATGATATTTGAAGTTTAAAAACGCTCTTGAATGTGACTTTCTTTTGCATGTAGTGTCAGTCACATTTGCATTTTGTTAAATAAATAATACATCATTAAGTTTTATGGACATTTCTTACTAAAAAAGGATAAATGTAGAATTTACAAAGAAAGGAATTTAGTTTTTTATGGATTAGTTTTATTTATTTATAAATTATAATTTAATTATAATATATTTATTATAAATTTCTTGATAGTTTCTTGGTAGATTCTGATTCAAACAAGTAAACAGGTGGAACAGTAAGTAAACAAAGTTCAATTTATAACCGATAAAGTAAGTATGTAAGTAAGTAGAGTATGAAATATATTTTATTTTGTTTTATTTGATATATTATGTTATAGGATGTAATTTTATCTTTGATGGAAATTGTAAATATTTTCTTAGAAACTTTCATAATTATAATACATAGGTACGTATTATTAACCGCATATACAACTATTGCTAGATACCGCAGATGTTATTAACGTAAAAGCATCATACAAATTTATCTGAAGCCTTTATACAGGATGGGTCATTTTAATCTATTATGGCTAATAGCTTGTTTTATAAATAACCAATCAAGAAATCACTTGAACAATAATTACTAGTTCTTCAGGTTGCTTTAATTATCAATTTAAATCCTAAAAGGTAAGAAATAAAATAACACTTTAATCAAGAAAGGCGATTCTCATAAACAAACTAACATTTTTTATCTGAAACTTTTTTTCGAAAGTCGTTAACTTTCGAAGGAAATGCAAATCAAAAAAATATCGTTGTTGCATTAAATCAAAAGAAAATACGTTAGCTTTAGAAAAATGTTTTAAGCAAAGTAATCAATTCGTCGGGGTAACAACTTTTAATCCCAGGTAAATTTTGAAGATTATCTGAAGATAAAGGATAAATAACCTTGAAACTAGACATTCAGGTCAACATCATGGACACAGGTGAATGTTCTTTACTGACCTTGACATGACATATTTATCGAAATCTAACGATTTTTTAAAATATGCTAATTTAAAGTGTTATGGAAAAACTAGGTACAATCTGTCAGAACGTATCCCCTATTAAATGCTGCAATTTTCTTTAGGTTATTTTTTTATTGGTTAATTATAAGTCCTAGATTAAAATGTTCTACGCTGTATATTATTGTAATATAACGAGGTCGATTATTTATGAGACAAAGTAGGCGCGTGCCTAAGGCGCACGTGGGTGTATTTAAACAAACATAAAATTAATTGTGTAAGTATACGAAAAATTATAGGCCGTTGATATTCATTATTAAAATATATGACAGTCTGATAATGTTTGATAATTAACGCTAATTTTGAAACTGCCCACGGCTGTAAAATTTCTTAATTCGCCTCTAGCAATATACTAACATTACGTAATAGTACAGGAAACGCTATAAAGTCGAACCTTCGAAAGTTTTATTGATTGATCAACACACAAGTATTCATGGCTATTTTTAATTAAATTCTTCTTCTTCTGAAATCAATTTCGATTGGTTAACAGATCGGTTTTGTTTCAAATGATTCAGTTCCACAGAATGCACAGTTATTCATTCATTCGTGTAACAAATACATATTTATAACAACGTGTTAAACTATTCGTTGCGTGCGTAGTCATGGTAGGGACAATAAAATCGATGCCAGCGCTTTAAGCGAAAAATTTTGGAGTTAAAGGGGGCTGTTATGACTTATTTGCAATTCTTTACATGTTAATGTTATAGAAATGTTAAATTAAAATTATTGAAAAACACGAATTAAGTAAACTTAATGCATTAAAAATTGTGAAAATAAGAAATCAAATTGAACAAATATTAATTTTCAAATGTAAGTCTTAAATGCAATCCATACAATTATATATGCATCCATACAATTCTATAATTAAAGTAGTGTATCGTTACCATGGAAACGAAACTCACGCACGGAGCGAATACACATAAAGTAAAAGATAATAAAGTAATAGATCGTCAAAGACGATTGATAAGAGTAATTATAAGAGATTTACAACCTAAAAAACTATATAAATGTATCGTTTTCATCAAGATAACATAACAAAACAAATTGAATTATAACAAACACATCACACGAAAGTAATTTTATCTAAAAAAATATAAACTTAGTTCAAGGTATATGTGTGATTCCGTTCTAGCTGTTTCTTTTATTTGATACTAGACTTGGGTATATATGAAAATATTCGATTGCTCATCCTCACTTTCATGCCCCATCCCCTGAAGATTAAAAATAGATAAAAACAATTTTTCGTACAACGATAAAATATAGTTTAAGATTTTCGATTTATATAGAAGCATTCCTAACATACTGCTTGTGAGAAGAATAATTAAACTTCTTTTTGATAAATATTATAAACCATATGAAGTTTAAAAAAAAAAACTATAGTAACATGTCACGTTCATCAATATCTGTATATATAAAAATAAATTGCTGTGCGTTAGAGTCTCGCTAAAACTCAAAAACGGCTGGACCGATTTTCAAATTTTTGTTTTTGTTTTGTTCGCTATAGTTCAGGGATGGTTTAGAAAAAAAATCATTTTCATTTTAAAAATTGATAACCTTTTGTTTCGGACAGTTTCTTAAAAAACTAATGTAATAAAATGAATAACAAATATCTTAGGTCTTTGTCCAACTTATTACTGTGTGTCCGCAACAGTAATGAATCGTAATTGAAATGAAAAGGACAGTTTCGGAATAATTAGATTCAATGCGGAATAATTTCAGAGACTGAACGGAATGAAAATGTTGGCTCTACAGTCAGATTCGGGTGGTGGTGGTTTTGGTGTCGGTGGTGGTGGTGGTGGTGGTAGGGTGTGGGTGTGGGTGTGGGTGTGTTTATTCCCATATTGTTTATATTGTGTATGTTTATTAACATACCCGTGCGCCTGGCCTTTGCGATGACCATAAACAAATCGCAAGGCCAGTCGTTGGAAGTTTGCGGGATTAATTTAGAATTTCCATGTTTCTCGCATGGACAACTATATGTCGCGTGTTCACGTGTAGGAAAGCCATCGTCTTTATATTTTTATAAAGTTAAAAACCAAACTAAAAACGTAGTTTATCAAAAAGCTTTAAATTGAATAGATATATTTATTATGTTTTGTTATGTATTGATTATATTTTGTTGTGTTAATAAAACACATAAAACATGTTAAAATGACCAACAAGTTTCATTTAATAACCTAATACCATTTTAACCGTAGATAATACAACCAGTGTTAATTTTTGACAAAAATAAATTAGAGTCTAAAGGTTGACATAATCACGAACCAAAAGTTGTAAAAAAAAAAGTTGCAGGTGATACGAAGTTCACCGGGTCAGCTAGTTTGTCTATACAATTATTTACATGAGTTTTTTATATACAAAATTTTATCCCTACTTCTACCCTCACTCTTCTAATCCCCGGAGGATTATTATTATAATCATCTTCGAAGCACATTGTATATCGTGTAAAAATTGGAACTCAATTGATCCAAAACTTTTTGAGTTCATAAGAAATACACAAACTTTTATTTTTCGAAACTGTATTTCAATACATTTTGATACATCTGCGGTTTCGGTTTCGAAAAATTATCAAATAAAAGTAACATCGGAATATGTATAGATATTAGATTAATAGATAAATATATAGCTAGATGGTTGCAATCCATCAAGTTAATAGACAGGTTAACTCAATGCAAATACCTATGTTTAAGGGTTTGGGTAATCCTACTCTGTAAATTGTTTTCAAATCCATCAATAGATAAGTAATTAATATCAAATAGTTCGAACAAAACATTCGAATTCATAAAAAGTGATTTCATCATACCAAATTTTATATTGGTTTTAACACTTGAATAGATACTTCACTTGACCTCTGAAGCTCAAACACATTTTGAGATTCTAATTGTATTCAGCAAAAAATTTGCAATTACTTTTGGAAGTTGAAGTCTGCTTTTATAGGACAAAACATTGCAAAGGTAGCACAACTTCTTTTTCTTGAAAAACGAAGTTTTACATTCCTTTAAGCGGTCCTAATAATAAAGCACAAAAACAGCTTTATATCGCGCTTTGCGATTTTAATGTAGAATTTAACTGGCGTAAAATGGTTATCTATTTTAGTGTGCATTATTACTAACATTGTTCAATCACACCAAATAAAATATTTAAATGAGTTTAATCGATTTTATTAATTCATTAAATTATCCAGTACATTACACATTAAAACTAGTTTTAATTAATGATATTATAATTGAAATGAGTTTTTAATCCAGGATATATTGGTGCATTAGATTTTCAAATCTTTATTAATCCAATTGGTTTAGCGCCACTTTCTTCAATCAATACGTATTATTGGAACTATGTTCCTTATCCTTCGTTATCATTTGTTTACTAGTTGGGAGGTAAAAGCAAAAAATGTGCAACAATTTTAAACCACCCCAAAATTCGATGATGTGTATTTACTCATACAGTTAATTATTTCAAATTATTTTTATCTTGTTGTATATTTTTCATTTTTCCGGAAATGTGATTCTTTTATAGCTAATCGACTATAAGTCACACTGAATATTTAAAAAAAATACGCAGAAGAAAAAAGCACAAAATGATCTTACAAAATTGAAACCAGCAAAAAAATCAAAGCAAATCTGAGTAAAAAAGTAAGCGCTATATTTATAATATACGAAGATACGATAGGAACATAGTTCAAACCGTGTGTCCCACGACACCTCCCGTTGTTTTTTTTTAAAATTCGTAATTGAAAGGAAGTGTAAGCAATAATTTTGATGAAATTCTTTTTAGAAATGATATATCAGTATTGTCCTACAGTAAATAATTATGTTAAAAAAATATGAATATTGATAGATTTAATTACATAATTATGAATTTTCATGAATTTATATTAAAATATTCAATAATTTCATAATAATTTTATTCAATAATTTATAAATGGATGTTGTTATTACAACTTAATCTTGGTGGCATCGATTAAAATTATCTATTATATGCATAAACGCGTTTTATATAATTACTTTATAGTCAGACAGACAGACAGACGGACAGATTTATTAAATTTATTAATAAATTATTATAATTAAAATAATTAATTATAATAATATATTCTTTATTTATTTGCCACATTTGTGACCAAATCAATTTATTAAAGAAATAATTAAGATAATTTATTAATTTATTATGTGAAACAAATAATTATATTAGAAGAAGTGTGTCTTTACTATGGTAGCCCCCTGAAATAAAACTCATGCACGAAGCGAATATAACATCAAAACTATGCAAGAACTATATAAGAAATACTTTGAATGTTTGTGTTAGACGTTTGAAAGTTTACATAACACCTATAATTAAGTATTCTGTCTGTTTGTCCTTCAAGATTATGTTATCAATAATTCCTTTAGGCAAAGAAATTGTTAACACAATTTATAATTTTGGGGTGAAACGTGCATAGAATTATCATGTTCCGTATACTATTCTATGTCTTTCATTATTTATACATGTATTCAAGACCTAAGAAGCTGAAACTTTCTATAGAATTAACCCGTCAGCACTCGCGTTATAAGCATTTTGCTCATGTTCGATTTAAAACAAAAATAATTTTTATTTTTAAAATGGTATTTCTGATTTCGAAATATGAATTTTCCAGACTTGTTCAGTCTATTTTCAGTTTTTTTAAATATTTTTCTTTCCAAAACCTGTGAGAAGTTATGAGAATTTCTGTCATCACAATCGTAAAGGTGTAATAAAAAAATATTAACTTTCGGGTCGGTTCGTGTACTTTCGTTCGTTTAACATCACGAGAAATATATAACGCATGTGCAGAATGCGTGAGAAAATCTCTGATATCTAAAAATTACCGAACGGTTGAAGCGAGTGCTGATGGGTTAAATGTTAAGAGCATATGAATTTATTACAATATATCTCACAGGAATAGAAATATTTCTTAATTAATTTTAAGAAAATTATTCTCTTAGATACGAAAACTGGTAGAAGTTGGTCTCATGAGGAAATCTGAGTAAATCTAACATTAATCTTTGAATGATTCTCCAAAATTGGTTTAACGTTTAAGGTACAGTTTCTAAAAAATAACGTTTTCTTAGGAACATCTTTTAATCTTGTATATGCACTCCTATGCGTCCTATTTCACTTAAAAATGATTTTCCATAAATCTTTAGGCATCAATATTTCAAAAACTATGGTATATATTGAAAAATTTTAATCTTTAATAAATTCACGCTCAAAATTGCATACAAATTTTTTTAGGAACGTCCTTATCACACAAATTCATCAATTTCCCACAAAATCAGTACATAATCGTAATTTTCATTTAAAATAATTAAATTAATTTGATTTCATTTTACAAACTTTTTGTATATAATTATGTATGAATGACTGTAGGTAGGTATTTTCAATTATAAATATAGATTAAAACCTATAATTGTGTGTGATTCTAATAACTTGTATTGAGTACTTTATTTATAATATTATTATCATTAAATATTTGAAACTTTTAATAATTAAAAACCAATTAATAATTTATTTATTCAATAATTAATTAAAATACACAATAAATAAATATATTCTATATACCTACTACAAATAAATAAAATATTCTTAAATGTTATCTGTTTACTGTTCTCTGTCAGAAAGAAGAAATTTAAAAAAAATTAAGCGTTGACTAATCACTTAAAGATTTTTCCAAACTATATTTATTTATGAAACAAAATTCGTAGCGCAAGAGCTACGTTAGTCAAGCGAATTCCTTCCGAGATTGAAAAAATAACACATTTTTCTAAAAATCGAATATTGCATTTTTAGTTTTCCAAGAATTTTTATTTTGAAAACTAAGCATCTAGCGAAAAAATCAAATGAGTACTTTTTTGCTTAAAATGAGTATTTTTTTACAACATGGTGTCTGGTTGTTGCTCTATTAGATTTTTAACCGACTTCAAAAAGAAGGAGGAGGTTATCAATTCGTCTGTATTTTTTTAATGTTTGTTACTTCAGAACTTTCGACTGGGTGAACCGATTTTGATGATTCTTTATCTATTTGAAAGCTGGTGCTTCCCGTGTGGCCACATTTTATTTCGGTCCAGTTTTGAGAACGGCATCCGTGAGAAAACCATAAAAGTCTTAAATTTGCATAAAGTATGCACGACAAGAGGACGAATAACTCAATATCACGCCAACCGATTTCGATTTTTCTTTTTTAAGTGGCAAATTACTTAGTGTACTTCACATTCACTAAAAATCACAAAAAAAAACTTTTAACAAAAAGAAATCCGACTTCAAAAGAAAAACTTGTCCAATATAATGTAGTTAAAATTATTGTTATTTTTGGAGTCGGTGTCAGCCAAGCTAGTGTAGTATATTGTTCTGTCAGAGTTGTTTCTATGCCCTAAGTTGGGCGCTTGACATGAATCCAAGAAGTCCGGGTTCGAGTGTATTTTCTTCAATTCTCTTCAATTAAGATTACTAGACAGGATATTTAGTTTACGCCTGTATGTATCATATTTCATCAAATATAGTCGAATAGACCATGATGTAAATAATATCGTATACATGATTATAAGTAAACAAAAAACAATAAATAATATGTCAATAATCTTTAAAACATACATACATAGACTCATAAACACATTACTACTCCTTTCCATCGTGCAGTCGGGTAAAAAAGGATATTTAAATCAGAAATTTAATATAGACCCAAGAGTATGCCAATAATCTTTCAATGAGTTTCATCATTAACAGTTTATTTTCATTACATAAAAACTTATTAATAATTATTATTAATGTAAATTTTTGTGTTCAAATTAAAATTAAAATATTTTATCAAATTATATTGAATGGATGATCGTACTTTTATTTTATTAATATAACTGTATTTATTATATTAAATCAGGTTTATTACTTTGTAATTATATTATGGTGTGTATGTAACATATAATAATAAGTCGGTAAAGTTACAACAGACAATATTAAAAATATTCATAGTCGTAAACGAAATATCTTCAATCAATATCAATCAAAACTTCTAAAAAATAAAATTCAAAAAACTAAAACCCCGATTACTACAAAATCACACTCTAAAAAGTATGAAATAAGAAAATATTCTGATGTGTTAAGATAAGTAAATTTGTCATTATCAGGAGAGAAACCTCGAAGATTAAAAAGTTTTCCATAGAGCGGTTCGACTTCAATGAAAGCATACACATTTCAGATCATAATTTTGTTTTATCTGGCGGCGAAAGGATCCCCGGAAATTATTTTGGAATTAATTGATACGTGTTTTCTACATGGTACTTTGATTTATGTAATGTTAGTTTCCAGTTAACTTCATTGACAATTTATCTGTCTGACACTTTAATAAACTTTTTAATATGATAATTATTAAAATAAAATTAATCAGATATGTACCTAAAATTATTTCAAGCTTTTAATAATTTTTTTTTTTAAGTATTGACATTAAAGATAATCCTATGTGCAGGACTGGATTTATACTAAAAGCACTCGAGTCTAGAGGTAAGGACGGCGAATTTTCAAAGGAGACAAAATTCAGAGGATGAAACATCTTTAAATTACAATAAATAAAATAATTTTTTTATTTTTTAAGATTTTGAAGTGTTCTAATGAGTCTTACAAGATTTTGGCTGTTCTGTTCATTGATTCAAATGTAGGTACTTCAAAGGTAGAGTGAGACAATAAGGTAGAGAGTCACATTATATTGAAATTTATATCATAATCCTTGGACTGAAAAATAAAAAATTTAATGAAATGACTGAGTCATTTTATTTATTGAAAATTGAATATAAAAAAAAAAAAAAAAATTTGGGGGCATTTTTCACAGTTAACCAGGGCTACGCTAAGATTAAATCCAGTTCTGGGTATGTAAATTCACATTCCTTCAATTCTATTTATAGTAATTTAACATTTATTTACAAATTTCTACATCTCTTTCATATCCGTTCCATAAATATTATCTTTGCTGCCCAAGAGGTATTCTATTATTTATATAATGTAACAAGAAAATTAATTATAAAAGTCAATTAAACTTAATTAAAAATCCATTCCAAGAAAAATCGTGCGTAAGCTCAAACTTAGGATTCCGTTACCTGCACTATGTTACTGTATCGCAATTCTCTTTCGGCAGAATAAATTGTAAAAAAGAAGAAACTTTGACGGGACAAAATTTAACTGTCGTTAGACCCAACATCCCATACATTATTTCTTAAATCTGAATTTTTATCTGTCCACACGATATCTTCTCTATCCCTTTTTCAAATTCCATGCTTGAATCCTCATTTTCAAGATTATCGTGCTAGCTACTGACGCAAAACGATCTTAAAATGTACTGCTAAGGAAAAAACAAGCTAGAGAAGTAATTTGTATATCATATCTGTAATAAAATTGCCTATAAATACGAAAAAAGTAAATTACTGTTGATTTTTAACACTATTTTTAAAATTCTGTACGAGTCGATTAAGTGTTATATACAGAGTGGTCTTTTTTAATCTAATTACTCGTTTTGTAGCTAACCAATCAAAAAATAGAAAAAAAAAAGCAGAATTTGATGAGGGACATCAGATTGGACTTCTCCGAGTGGTTTTATTAGTCAATTTAGATTCTAAAAGGGAACAGATAAAACACTTTTAAGTTACAAAGTTAATCCTAATAAAAGAAAATTGTTTTATTTATAATATTTTTTCGAAAATCGTTAGATTTTAGAGGAAATGCAACTTTAAAATATGTCATTATTGCATTTAATCGAAAGAAAACAAGTCCAGCATTCCCCACTTAACATAGTTCGTCGACTTTTCATTAATTTCTATTTCATAGTAGGGCGTCTGGTTGTCGCCATATTGAATTTTCATTACTGATATGATTAATAGCGCACGATAGCTTTCCAGTTGTACAATAATACAGATACAGATTGAAATTATTGACATTTATTTTATTCTTTTGTAAGATTTCTCTTAATAAAATAAAATATAAAAAAAAAATTTTCTTTAATAAAATAAAATTGTAACTTTGTTCTTTTTGTTTGTTTATGGGATATAATATTTATAATGAGTGTAAGTAGAAAAGGATCAAAGCACTAGCTTTTTCTATACTTTACACTCAGTGAAAACACCGATTTAAAAGAACAAAAATTTTTTTTGTACTTTGAAAGAACCTAATGTGAACGCCACAATAAATCAGTATACTGTAAATAATAAGTAAATAAAAATTTTTAATAACAATACTGTTTAAGGAAGAAGTTTTTATTATACTCAAAAGTAAAAAACAATTTTTTCTACGAATCTCTCATACACGACTATTTATAAAAAGTTGATATTTGGAATTGAATACCTCCAACTCTTACGAGAACGTCTTGTATGAGTGACTCATAGAAAAAATTACTTTTGAGTTAAATAAAAGCTTGTCCATTATTTTTCACTTAAAAGTAAAAAAATATACAGTGTATCGCATTTAAGATGAAGACATCCTCTTTATTTCGTTCTTTATAGTTTGAATTGAAATTTTTCACAGTCAAACAGGTCGAAATTTGAACCTTAAACTCAGCCTATTACAAATTAACAAATAGAGCCGATTCCGAATATTTTTTCTTAACGGCAACATGATTCGAAAATATTTTCTTAGCATTCGATCGAGTCGTTTCTAGTCATTCGAGTTTTTAATTTTTTATAATGCTGGGAAGTCATTTGTGTGGACTTCAAGGGTCGCACCAGACTTGTTTATTTATTAGTTTTATATGGAGGTAATAATTTTAAGAGGAGCTTGTGTGTATTTGTACACAATGAATATGTTTGAACTTACATATTCTATACACACCTTAATTCAAACAAATAGAGAGCTAAAACAGAACGAACGTAGCTCCTGGAATCACCACTCATTGTAATTCAAGCACATAGAGACAATGTGTTTTTTCATTGAGTACCAATATTATCGTTTGTATTTTTACACATTATTGATTAAATCTTATCCATTCAATTTATTTATTAATGAAGCTGAAAATTATACAAACAAATTAAAAATCAATTGAACAAAAGGCAAAAGCAAATAATGAATATCTATTCGCGTCATGCATGTGTGTTTTATTTCATGGAGTTACTATAGTAACACGACACACTAATTTATCAATAATTGTTTGAACATATAAGTCTATGGATTTAATATATGTTTTACATACGATTTTTTGGAAAATGGACACAAACATATATAAGTTTTATAACAAAACTATTTTCATTTTTTAAAACTGTGTTTTAAACTGTTTTTAACTTTGCAGAAGAGAAACGAAAATGCCCGACAAAAAAAATGTTCGTAGAAGATCTTGTTACGTCATAATGTTAGTTAAAAGTTGTATACAGTTTATACTATTCAATTAACATTATTACGTCACAACGATGTTTTACGAACATTTTATTTTTGTGGGGCGTTTACGTTTCTCTTTTGAAAAGTTCTTTTAAAATTGCCTGAAACTTTAAAAATATTTTTGTTATAAAACTTAATTATGATCTTTCAATTTTTGTTGTCAAAGAAAAATTTGGTTCAAAATCTCAATTAGGTACCAAGGAATAATGATAGCTAGAAGGTTAGTGCTATCGTATAGAAATGAACCCATCAATTTTTCATTTAACACACCAAACTTTTGTGGCCTTCTAACTACGCTTCTGTGAAACAAACATTGTATGTAATATTAAAGAAAGAAAATTTGAAATAATGTGTGTTATATGGCTTATGATAAATCATTTGTGAAAAAAGGAAACGATTATATGAATGTCGAAGAAAAAATAAACACAAAAATACAACAAAGATTTATATTTATATATATTTTTGTACGGTGTTGTTAACATTGATGAAAAAAAGATAAATTTTTACAAAAGAAACACATATTTTTTGGTTTAAATTATTTATACCTCAAATATATTTGTCAAAATATATATATAAAAGAAGCTTTTTTTATTTACCTAAAACGCAATAAACAAGCGAGAAAAATAAAAAGAAATTTATCGCTTTAAGCTATTCAAAAGCCAGCGCGTTTGTGTAACTCCATAAACAAAAAATATAAACAAGCCGTGGACCGATTCCCGTGAATCCCTTGACGTCCACACGAAGAACTTCCCAGTATAATAAAAAAGTTTAAAAATTAAAAAAATAAAAACTCGCTGGACTCGATCGAATGTTATGGAATTCTTTTCGGATCCTACTGCCTTTAATAAGCTTCGATCAGCACCCCAACAAAGTCGATATGCATCGGTCAGGAAAATGTTTAAGAAACTCTCACTGGGCTCGAAACGACTCGACCGAATGTTATGAAATTCTTTTCGGATTATTTTATAGTTCAATGACTCAATAGCAGTGCTACCAGCTTTCAATTCTCAATAATTCATTCAATTTGAACAAAATTGTTTCTTTGTAAGAAAATTTATACAGATCTTTTACCTAAGAGTGCCTAGATTCCGCAGAATACATAAACATACATAAAACAACTTTCTAATTTAAAGTGTTCATCTATCGATTACCAGATATGAAATAGAGTGAGCTTTTCATTGAGCTTGAAAACCATTTTAAACTTTAAAAAAAACATCCTGTATATAAGAGTTGATACATAAAATAATCTGTATATTTGTATGTAAGTCACGTTTGATTCGCGTGCGAAATAACTGTGAGCAACCTGAACGCAGTTAATAAACATTAAATATATATATTTGTATACTAGCTGACCCGGCCTCAGCTATAATACAAACAATTAATATTATACATAAATAAGAATAAATAGATTTATTAATATTTCTATGTCAAATAACATACAAATAAAGTGACAATTGTATAATATTTCGTACAGAATTTCGAGTATTAGAATTGTTTTGTATTAAAAAAAAAAAAGAGAACAAGAGATGTCGTGGGACACTTGGTAGGAAATCTGATCCTTTCCTCCCACCGTACGTTATAAATGTAGCGCTTAATTTTTTATATAGAAGATATTTTTCTGAAAATTAGATGAAAATTATGAGTAAAATTTTTTGATGAATACCCATGAATACCAATATTGATGCTTTTAGATTTAGAGAAAATCACTTTTGGAAGAAATGACAAACAAATGCCGTTCAATTCATCTTTTTTAATATATATTTTATTGAAAAACGAGACGCTTGTTAATCTAATATATAAAATTCACGTGTCACAGTTTTCGTTGCCATACTCCTCCGAAACGGCTTGACCGATTTTGATGAAATTTTGTGTGCATATTGGGTAGGCCTGAGAATCGGCCAACATCTATTTTTCATCCCCCTAAATGTTAGGGGTAGTCCACCCCTAAATTTTTTTTTTTATTTTTTAGACAAAATTTTTAATTTCTCTTTTTTTATGATACAACATACAAAAATACATACAATCCTCAATTTTCACCCTTCTACGATCAACCCTTATTTTTTAATAGCCATTTTAGTAATTTAATCATTTTTCCTCTCCGGTCGAAAACTGATCAATCGTCATTTAATTAGTTATCCCCGCCAGATGTCTACAGGTGTCACTTCTGACCCAGTAAACAGCAAGGAGTAGGGATGAAAACGAAGCCGGCATGAGCCGGCGGAAGCTGGCATGCTCTCGAGTGGGTAAACCATCCAGTTTGTTTGTGTTAGCTAAGGATGGACTAACAAAAAATATTGTTCACGCTATAGCATTAAGAGATTGATATTGTTTAATAGTGTTACTGTCGTAATTGTTTAATTATTAATGATATATAATTTTAAGGAATAAATTATAATACCTTAAAAATAATGTTTGCCTTTTGTTATTTTTATATTCCCTCATCGTTCACAGCGCTTCATGCTTATTTCACGCATATACCACATTCTTACATACATACAATATACACATTCTAACATACATACATACTTACAATAAGTAAGCTATTTTTTGTCTACACTAGAAATTACTAGGAAATTATTTATATGGCAAAACAACGTTTGCCGGGTCAGCTAGTCTTTATATAAAATTGACCTTATCACTGCATAGTATAAAACAAAGTCGCTTTCTCTGTCCCTATGTCCCTTTGTATGCTTAAATCTTTGAAACTACGCAACGGATTTTGATGCGATTTTTTTTAATAGATAGAGTGATTCAAGAGGAAGGTTTATATGTATAATAACATCCATTAAATAGTGGGGAAGTACTGCTATTTTTGAGGTTAATAGTTAAAAATGTAAAAAGTAAATAAGTAAAAATGTAGTGTATGAATTTAGATATTCCAAAGATAGCAGGAAATCTTCATGGTATAGGGAAAGGGGATATATTGTTTTACTCCAAATTTAACGCGTGCGGGCCACGGGCAGTAATGAATAAATCAAAACTACTGGATCGATTTTAATCACATAGGCTATATATTTTATACCCGTGCGAAGCCAGAGCGGGACGCTATGTTTTTATATACAACGTTCACAGTTTTTCTGTAGTGTATTTAGTATCAGCATTGCACCCGTGCGAAGCCGGGGCGGGTCGCTAGTTACATAATAAAACATCTACAAAATTTCATTGAAATCGTTTGCTTGAGTGTTTTCGGTGGTTAGCGTAAACGAACATCGTGACATTAGATTTTTATATAGTTATAAAGATATATTATGCTTTCTTTATTCGTTTTATATAATGTTTGACAATGTTTAATGTTCATATATATCTTGATAGATGCTTTAAAATACTTATTATCTACCAACCTACCTTCCTACCAACCTAGTAATATATGAATAGTTAAAACGAAAAACAATACTAGAAAGAGACGTTAAACGTAGGTACTACAAGTAAAAACAAACAATTGACTGAGTTAATTGTTGAAATACCATGTATAGACAGTGTTGATTACGCAATCGTTTATTTTTTCACATCATGTAAGTAAAGTGAGTACATGTCACACACACATGCGACTGATTTTCCCATATAATACATATTCGAATCAAATTTGCACCCTCACGGGGGAACAGTGATGTTTAAGAAAAAATGTTTCAAACAAAAGTTGTTTATTTTTTTATAAGAAACATTTACGAACTCGATCTCACTTTTTAGGACAAACAAACAGACAGACAACCGGAAAGGGACTGATTAGGTGATTTTATGAACACCTATACCAAAATTTTGTTCATAGCATCAATATTTTTAAGTGTACTTGGGACTAAACTTAATATACCTTGATATATTTAATATATACATGGTATAATAATGTATTTTAATAATAAATGAATGTTGTAGAGTTGTATTTCATTTTCTAGACATCTAATATATCACTTAAACAACACACTTAAACAATGCAAGGAAATTAAAATAACTTTACAAACAAAGAAGTTTATAATCCTGTCAATAACACAGATTTTTTTTCATTTTCAATGCCGTTCTGGCACAAAGCTTTCTTACGGATTTAAAATAAAAATATGAAGAAACTTTTATAGAAAGTTTTTTTTTATAACGTGTAACAGCGAGTTGAAGCAACCGGGAAATTTGAAGAGTAAAAACTGTGCTCATCAAAACTTTATCATATATGAATTGTTTAACTAAATGCATATGTGACTGACACTACATGCAAAAGAAAATTGCAGGCGAGAAATTGTTTTTAAACTATGAGTATTTTCCTCTATGCAAGTTTTATGATTTTAAATTGTATTTGGGATTAAATTACATAAAACCAATTATCAGAAAATGCTGAAATAAAGAACTTTAGTATTTAAAACCAAATTTATTAGGAAAAATTCGTGACTGACACTACCGTCACTTTCGATTGCAAAATAATTATATTTTATTTGGCAAACTTCAAAACCATTTTAAAGATATAAAAATGTACTAAAATGCTATAAATTAATTTCAATTTTAACGTTCTTATAAACACTACTGTCCATTGTATTCTGGTTTCTTAAGCGATTTACTTTCTTCTATTTAGTAGTCTTGAGAATTGAAAATTAGCAACACTGATTGATTATATAGGTGCTTGAAGTCTTCAACCAATTCAATTTTTTGTTTGACGTGAAATTGTAAGCTAACTTGGAACACTTTTTTATCATTTTAAGAATTTTCTTATTATTTTATCTTTGAAGTTACGCAAGAGATCGAAAGACAAATAAATATCTATCAGACATAATAAATATACAAGTTTCTAAGAAAAATAAACGATTTTATTGTGAAGTTCAATTTCATATCAAATCATCATTATATAAGTATTAGTACAGATATTCTATTTATCTCTTTTAATATTAAAATGAATAAAGAATAATCCGACAGACAGATACACTTACAAAAGAAAACAATTATACAGAATATTACATGTACAGAGTGAGCCATTCTAATCTATACACCTAAATATCTCGTTTTGTAGTTAACCAATAAAAAAATAATTTAAACAAAAGATATAGAATTTGATTGAATATATCTCATGTTCTGGCAATTAGATTGGAGCTAGTTCTTCGGGATGAATAGTCAATTTAACAATTTTTGTTTAAAACATTTTTTCGAAAAACGTTAGCTTTTGAAGGAAATTTGACCTAAAAATAGGTCATGGTACACTTTTTCATGGAATCATGCTTCGAATAATTTCTTTACAATAGCTATATTTTCTATTAGAAGAAAATTCGCTAAAAACAAAATATATAAACATTTAGTAAATCGTCTTTTAATTACAGAAGTGAAATTTAAATTTTATAAAATTTATTTCTTATAATTAATGGTATAAAAAGGCAGCCGCAAGTCACAAGAGAATTTAAGAGAATTTCATATTTTATGCCTAAAATTATTTCTCATCAATTACGTTTTTTTTTGTTTTGTTGTTAAAACATCCCAAAGCAATTTTATTTTTTAAAAGTAATAAATTGATATAAAAACATTTTCATGATCATTTGCATTACAACAGAATATAGTCAGTCCTATTGTATTCTTGTATACAGTATGTTTCTTAAGTAATTACAAAAAATTAAAGAATCTATGGTTTTTTGGAACTATATTCCTTATCGCATATTATAATTTGGTTGCTGGTTAGGAGGTAAAACCAAAAAATGTGTGCCCTCAAAATCCGATGATGTTACCTAGAAAATTAAAACTGTTTTAATCGATTCAGCTTGCCATGAATTTTGAAAATAATTTACAATTTGTCAATTTAAATTTTTTATCCAAAATTTATGTTTTTCATTCAAATAAATGAGTTGTGAGTTATCAGAAAAAGTTAAACATAATAGAAATTATTTCAAGTAAGAATAGTGAAATTTTATGTTTAAGCATAGTAAATATCTTGATCAAGCTAAATGAAGGTAGTGTACGCATATATTGGGTTGACTACTAAATCTGAAGTATGTCTTTTTTAAGCAAATATTACAATTAATTCATAAAGTATAGTAGCTTTAATATTTAATTCTTTAAACAATAAAACTAATATTTGACTTCTTAAATTAATACTTTTAATTTTAAGAATTACCAATGCAAGGAAACGCTAACAGTATCGTTAGGGCTAAAAATTTGAAAAAACCCTTTTATAAGACACTAATCCAGGAAGGTAGCGTACCAGAAAACTAATATTTATAATTAATTACTCATGCAGTTATTTGTATTATTAAATAATTTTTATCTTGTTGTATATTTTTCATTTTTTTTTTTAATTGTTTTATAGCAAATCGACTACAAGTACATTGAATATTTAAAAAAATTGACGGAAGAAAAAAGCTCAAAATGATCATGTTCAAAATTGAACATGTGCGTAATCAATCATTGAAACCAGCAAAAAAATCAAAGCAAATCTGTCTCGAAGCCGAAGATATGATAGGAACACAGTTCAACCAAGTGTCCCACGACATCTCTCGTTTATTTCGCTTGTTTATATTAAACATTTGTAACTCTTTACATAAAACAGCATGTAATATGTAAGTGTAGATAAGTTAAAGTTTTAAAATGTCCAATGGGTTGGTTTTTTTTATATTCTTGAAGTTATGTATTATGATGAACATTTCATTGAATAAAGGTTTTATTTTCAATTTCATCTGATTAAAATTTACGTGTTGTTACTGATGATATGGTAAGTAAGTGGTAAGTTGGTAAGTAAAGTGTGTAACTTCAGCCATTCCAATAAAAACACATAACTTTTTATTTCATTGTAATTTGTTTGTTGACATGAATCACGATAATAAATTTATTATGTATGTTATTATATTATTTTATTTCAACAAATTATTCAGTTGCCAATTTGTTAAACAATTCAAATCATTTGTCTTATTGATTTACTTCAACTTATATATAAATACTAGCCGTCCCGTGCGGAATACCACTTCCGCAGTTACTGTAGCCCCTGAAATTTCGTGGGAAAGAGATGAAAAAAGTCAAAAGTTCTTTAATTAATATTAGATGAACATGTAATATAAATAGCAATTATATGTCTAGAGTATTAAGAGAGCATCTGTATTGCTTAGTAAACTTATTCTTTAAATATCAATTTAGGATATTTTTTTCGTACAAATTATTTGTCTAGCGTGTTTTTAGTACATTTTTGGACCGTGAGTATATTTTTTGTCCAACCTCGATATAACAAGCTTGAAAATGAGAGGTGAATCATGGAATTTGATCAAAGAATAAGAAAGATTAGAGTAAGACAGAAAAAAACTTACTAGAGTAATAATATATAAGATATTTGTATATAACTAGCAGTATCCCGCCCGCTTCGTTGGACAATCTCATTTATTCTCCCGTGCATAACACTTGAAATATATGTTACTTTTTATTTGTGCGTGTTTTCTTTCGACTAAATACATACCTACATATAATAATCTACTGTAGTTATGGCTGGACCATTATGGCTAATATCTCGTATCTTGTCTAATATCTCCAATCAAAAAATAACTTGTTAACTTGCTAACAAAAGTTGCAGAGTTTGATACGGGACATCATGTTTTGACATCAGATTGAGTGCTATTGACAAATTTTTTAAGTCACATTTCTTCCGAGGGCTAACGATTTTCGAAAAAATGTTTTAGAGAAAAAATGTATGCTATTCAAGGAACCTGAAAAACTACGTCCAATCTGATATCAATCTGTGACTTTTGTTTAAGCTCCCTTTTGATTAGTTAACTACGAAACGAGCTGTAATATATTAAAATGGTCCATCGCGCTTAGTCTACAGCCTTCCTCGATAAATGCGGTATCCAAAACCAAAAGAATTTTTTAATTCGAATCAATAATTCCTAAGATTAGCGCGTTAAACAAAACAAACAAGCAAACAAACAAACAAAGTCTTCAGCTTTATTATATTAGTTAAGATAAAAAAAATTACCTATATATAGACTTATAAAGAAAGTAATGTCTTCGAAAATCATGTTTTTAATACAGCACGCAGACAATTGAGAGGATAAGAACTGGTTTTTTTATGAACAGGACCAAAATGTTCTCAATAAATTGTTTGAAAGATAAGGTTTATTTATTTATTCATTCTGAATTTTATCATTGTGCAATGTTAAAGACCCTGAGCTCATAATGCTCATAATAAGCGAAATTTCTTTGATTATTTTGGTAAGCTATATGTACGGTGGCTAAAAACAAGCTTGGTAAGAAAAATGAGGTTTTAACCTTGACTTTCGTAAATATCGAGTTCAGAAATCCAAATAAAATTTTTTATTTTTAAGGATTTTAAAAAACCATTACCAAAAATAATCATTTAAGGACTCCCAAAAAAACGAATGCATGAAAAATTTGACTTACATATCAAATTTGGAAGCTGTATTCTGTTAGAACTTGAGAAAATTAAATGAAAATAAATTCTATAGGACTTTTGTTTCGTTAGCTATAGACTCGTGTACCTATTATTAAAGAAAGATTTATTACAATATTCAAATTTATTTCTATCTATAAAATGATTAAACTTGTTTTTCTTGTGTTTTTGATAAAATTATTTATTCTGTGTAAAAGGTTATTTACATTAAAAAAATTTAATCAATTATATTTTAAATGAACACATCATTTAAAAAAAAAAAAAAAAAAAAAAAAAAAGTTATAAAAAAAATTAAACACTTCTATTTGCAGACAAGAAATTCCAAATTTTTTTTTTAATCACGTTAATAGAATGAAAGTTATTCAAATTGTCTAATATTTTAAAATAATTCAATTAGTAGCATTTACATAATCAATAAATTATAGCCTTCCTGTTAAAAATTAGCAGCAGAGAATTTTGCAAACTTAATCCCGTATGAAGAAAAGTTTCTATTCAGAAATTCGAGAAATTTTTATTTTTTCCTCTCAAATATTTAAAAAAAAATTATACCCTAATTTAATATTAAATTAGCAGACATGTTGAATGAATTTCTCAACTATTCCATATTGATAAAATAAAAAAGAGCGAGAAATGTCGTGGGACACCTGGTAAGAGGTATATTCCTTTTGTAACTTCTTACATTATAAATGTAGTGCTTATTTTTTTATTTACAAGATATTTTTTTCAAAATTTAAGGTTTTAATTTTAGAAGTCAAATATTTCTTTTATTAAAGAATTTAATTTTAGCTACTTTTACTTTTTATGAATTAATTGTAATATTAGTTTAGAAAAGACATACTTTTCATTTAGTAGTCAACCCAATATGCATATATATTACCTACATTTTTTTTCCTTGTACTTTACATTTTCGTTATTATCTTTAACTTCCGATAACTCACTTTCACAACTCAGTTCTTTAAATGAAAAAAAACATAAAATTTCGACAAAAAAATACAAATTGACAAATTATAAAAATATTTTGGCATATTCTCAAAATTAATGGCAAGCTGAATCGATTGAAAAAGTTTTAGTTTCCTTGGTGATCTAGATGAAAATGTCGTTTTATTTTTTGTTACACTTTTGGTTTTACCTCTCAACTTGCAAACAAATCATAACGATAACGTGCGATAAGGAACATAGTTTCAAAATTTCAAATACGTTATTCGACTGCAATGTATTTGTGATCAGTATGAAACAACTACTCGCAGTTGTTCTTCTGAGAGAGAAATTTTCCTTGATAATTTTCATTTACCGACTTGATTACTATTCTATTAATATCTAAAAACTTGAAACGAAATCACTATGCGTTCTATTTTAGTATAAGGAGGAGAAGAAATAAAGATATATTCGAACAAAACATGTAGGTACTGCAAAACAAATAAAGGATTTGTTCGAAATAGAGTAGAGAAAACATATTATATAGAAACAATTGTGATAAATAAATCAAATGTAAAAGCTGATGATATACGATGCTCGCTAGAATAGTTGCGTTGGTTGAAATAAAGTATCATACAGCAAGGTAACAATAGCTGACGGGATATAAGTGATATTCGATGCTGATATATTTGTTCTATATAACTAAACATTGTATCTAAGCATATATTTAGGATTTAGTATTTACACAAATCCTTGTTTATAATAATTATATTTATACAGAGCCAGATTACTCCAGCCGCTGATCCAGTTTTCGTGGCCGATTCATTTCCATGAAAACTATCTATGGTTTTCGGTGTATTCTTGAAATATGGTGCAGTAACTTTTTATTTAATTTAATTTATTTAATGCTTTCTTTTTTTAACTAAAGAAATTAAAAAAAAGGTTTTATAAGTTTCACCACTATGTGTGTGTGTCTCTCTGTCGGCCTGTGGCATCGTAGCGCCTAAACGAATGAACCGATTTTAATTGTTTTTGTTTCCGAAAGGTAATTTTATGGAGAGTGTTCTTAGCTATATTTCATAAAATTTGTCGGGGGCTTTTAAAATTTGGTAAATAATAATTTCAAAAATATTATTTACAATAAAATTAATTGAAAAATTTCGGGGGCAAACCGGGAAATTAACACTTTTTTTAAGACATTTTCGCTTCCATTTCGGGTTGCAAAGAAACTAGAAAACTGTACGGTGTATCATGCAATACCCAAATATTATCAAGATGTTTCACAGGTTAAAAATCATGAAATTTTACGAAAAAATTACATGTTATTTGTTTAAACGTTTGTTAAGAGCTTAAAATAAAAATATCAATAATTAAATTAGCGAATTAGTCGCTTCAATCATCAAAATGAAACAGTAGCTTACAAATGACATAATTTAAATACGATGGCCTCCTGTTCTATATGATTTATAGTCTTGTTGGGTATGAAAAGCATAAAAGATTCACTGTATTATATTATTTTTGGATAATAACAATGTATGAGCTTTGAGCATGATAACAATGTTTGACTAAAAAGCTCAACATTTTTGTATAGGTAGACTTTGACTCAAAGAATATTGTGGCATTTTTATAAAGAATCACTTTCTAATTTAAAGTGTTCATCTAATGTTTACCAATCAGAGTAAGGTTTTAAACTTCACGATCGAATTCAATATTTGTATAAGATGTAAGGCTTTGAAACTAACAAACAAGAAAATAATTTTTTTAAATAACGAGAGGTGTTGTGGGACACTCGGTAGGTACTATATTCATTTCGTACTTTACTTTTTTTATTTACAAGACATTTTTCTGAAAATTTAAGGTATTAATAAGTCAAATACTTTTTTGATTCTTTAAAGAATTGAATTTTATAGCTACTTTTTGTTTTGACTGTGTGAATTAACTGTAATATTAATTTAAAAACAACATAATTCTGTTTTAGTAGTCAACCTAATATGTGCTCTTATTACGTTTGGTTTGATCAGGATATTTATTATGACATAACATAAAAATTTGCTTGTACTTACTTTAAATTACCTCTGTTCTTTTTTAACATCTGATGAAATGATAAAACATAAAATTTTGACAAAAAATACAAATTGACAATTTTTAAAAATATTTTCTGAAAATTCATAGCAAGCTGAATCGATTTAAAAAGTTTTAGGTTCCTAGGTAAACTAGATGAAAATGGTCGATTTTTGGTGTCATTTTTTTTTGGTTGAACGATATGTAAGGAAGATAGTTCCAAAAAAAATTTGTTAAAAAAAAAATTCTTACCACCAAAAACTAAATAGAAATTAATCCAAAACCGTTTAAAATTCACAAAAAAGAATCAAACACAAAAACATACAAAAAAAAAAAACACTTTGGAGCGCGGATTCTTCGCGTAAAACTATTTTGTTGAAACAAAAAACCACAACTATTATTGACAATATATGTAGATAGTGTTAACAAAAAAACAAAAACTAATAACAATGAAGGAGTATCACGACCTCTTGATAGAGTCTTGACTACACACAGGACCTGATGTTTGGCCTGGCTCACTTGGACATCGCAAAATTAAATTATAGCGGTCCTCAAGAGTGTCGGCTACCTTGCTATCTACCAGGTACATTGTATTCAATGAAGAAAAACAGTAAACATAGTCAAGTAGACATAGTCAAGACAAAAAAAAATTGTACAAGGTCTTCAATTTATGTATTTTATTTTTGATTATTTTAATTGATTAGCTATAGCTATTCATAATTAATATTTTAACACCTAAAGTGGTTCGGTTGTTTGAGCAAGTACGATGAATGTTCATTTTTTTAAACGATAAATGGTAGTACAAAGCCCTTTGATCACAATAAACACAATTTTGAGGACTCTTGCAGTGCAAAATTTTGAATTATTTCATTTTAAATTGTGATTTTTGACACAGTATCTTATGGAGCTGGCCAAACTGGGAACCACCATGACTCCCACTCAAGAAAAGCTTGCGAGGATGCCATACCAAGAAGGTCTTAACAGATTAGGAGATAATCTGAAAAACCAACAATTAAAGGCATGGACCAGCTACGAGGGGGGGGGGGAAATCGCCAAAAGCCTGTAGGGTGAAACTCGCTCGGTAACAGAGCCGAGGAGATCTTGAAACTAAACAGAGCTGATATTAGAGTCATCGTAGAGTTACTGACAGGGCATGATAACCTGAACAAGTTCCAACATCAGATTGGAAAAGACTATCTCCCGCGTGTGACAGATGCGGAGGAAACTCAGAAGAAACATCGATCCACTTTCTCTGTTACTGCCCGGCGCTCATACAGCAGCGAAGGAAATGGTTTGGTCCGGCCATAGTCGAACCAGAAGAAATTAGGAAACTCAGCGTTAGGCAGATTCTAGGTTTCAGTACATCAGTTGGTTATAATAGCCACTGAAAAGCGTAGCGGGGATAGAGTACAAGGGTCTATTTGGATAGGTGCTCTGAACCATTGCTTCGAGGCCCGATGCTCGAGCATGGCCCGCGAACCTCCATGCCCATACCCCATATCCATCTTATAGAAAAACTCACAGGAATGTTAATTGTACAAAAGTTGATCGGTAAATGAGTTCCAAAAAAGTTTTACTCATAAAAGAAAATTTATGAAAAAAAAAACAATACCTTACAGCGTTTTCCAAAAAGAAAACATAAAAAAAACTTTGGTTTTCGACGCTTTTTCGATATTAAAATTGCCTACTTTACGCTATTTTCATAGCATTTTCTTACATTTACGTCATACAAATTGCCTAACTGACTAGTTACGTGACAGCCGAACCACTTTAAGTTTTAAATAGAAAGTAAAAACACAATATGTGTAACGTATTATTATTAAAAACACTTAAATGATTTTATCGAAAAAAAAAACAGATATTAACAAAATATTTTTTTAAATGTCAAGTTTTTATTTTAATTAGTTTCCTAATGTCGAGAAAAATAGTCTTTATGGGTCTAAAATGAAGAATAAAGAAAGTTATTCCAAATTTCAGAAAACAGGACAAAACAAATAATTGGCTGAATGAATTGTTGAAATACCCTGTATACAGAAAGTCTTGAATGATAGTACTTACATTTTTTTCTTTAATTGGAAAAGTATGAAAAATGAACACAGTTATGGTAGCCTTCCGTTCGCCATTTAATTGATTTTCGAAAATTTTCGAAAATAGTTTTTTAAAATTTTACAAAACCACTAGTTGAAGCTACTTGCAAATTTTCACCTCCCTGTCTTTTACAGCTTTGGAGAAAATGGACATGAAAGTTTTGTCCTATAATATACGCTCTCACGGCTAGACAGAGATGTTTACGAAAAAATGTTTCAAACAAAAGTTTGTATCAAGAAATTGACCTATCTTGCTCATTTATGAATTAAACCACACTTTTTTTCGTCCTAAGCATGCTAAAAAATTTCACCTTCATATCTCTTTTCGTTTCTGAGTTATTGACTACTTAAATGATTTTATTGACTACTTAAATGATTTTATTAACACCTTGAACAAAATTTTGTTCGTAGCATCATTATTTTTAAGCGTTACAAACTTGGGAACTTGAGAAGTTACAGACAGTTTTAAAAGAACTTTTTAAAAGAGAAACGAAAACGCCCGATAGAAAAAATCTTCGTAAAAATCGTGTACGTCACAATGAATTTCGTTTCTCTTTTAAAAAGATCTTTTAACACTGTCTGTAACTTTAAAATTATCATGAAAATTGTCAAACAAAAATTTGGTTCAAAATCCCAATTGACATAAAATTCTTTGAAATCAAAATTTGGAATTTCATCGGAAATATGTTTAGTACATAATAAACAAAAAAATTGATGTATGCTAATTGCATGTGATATTTTAAAAATAATTTTTCTTTTTCTTGTAATATTTTTTTCTTAAAATATTCAGACACACAGAAGTTGATTAATGTTTGTTTGTATAATACAAAATATATATATTATATATTATATATTATATTATATTATATTATACGACATAACGACTACAGCTAAATTTATATATACAGGATGGTTCTATATGTGACTGACACTACATTTGACTCAATATGCCTTTTTATTTTGCGTCATATTTTGCATACTTAACGGTTTTAGTTTTAATATAATAATAATAATAATGGGGTTTAACCTCCGTTTCTCTGACATATACGCCTATAACAGAGGCCACCCACATCATTATTTGTTAATCTTTATTTATTTAATTACAAACATATTTACAATTAAATTTTGATGTGGGTGGAGTCGGTTACTTCGTTCTTATGCAAGCGACGACAATGTGATCAATTCTGGACTCAGATTGTTCACACAAATTGTTCACACTGCCGCTGCCTGGATTCGAACCCGCAACCTAAGTTTAAATGGACAAACAGTCCAAGGCAAACACCTTAGACCTCTCGGCCATTTAGGCTCTTAGTTTTATTATAGTTTTATGGTTGATTCTACATTTATCACTCTGTAGTAAAAATGTACACATAAAACTTTTTGATATATCATTTATTTAACAAAATATAAATGTGACTGATACTACATACAAAACGAAGTCGTGTTCGAGAGTGTTTTAAGAACTTCGAATATCTTGCAAGATTTATGATTTTAAATTGTATGTGGAGACAAATTACATAAAATAAATTTTTGGAAAATAGGTAAAATAAAGAACATTAGTTTTTTAGAATGAAATTTTTTAGAAAAATTAATCGTGGGCTGACAACAGCCGGACCACCTTAAAGTACTACAGTTTTGGCATCATACTAAAGTATTTTTATCATTAAAAACATGTACTGTTATTTTTCCCATTCATGATATACTTTTTCATGGAATTACCCATATAATATCAACTAATAATTATTATTTTTATACCATGCATATATGAAATATACATAGTATATTAAGTTTAGTCCCAAGTTTGTAACGCTTAAAAATAATGATGCTAGGAAAAAAATTTTGCCATAGGTGTTCATAAAATCACCAAATTAATCCAACTCCGGTTGTCCGTCCGTCTGTGGACACGATAACTCAGAAACGAAAAAAGATATCGAGCTGAAATTTTTACAGCGTACTCAGGACGTAAAAAGTGAGGTCAAGTTCGTAAATGAGCATCATAGGCCAATTGGGTCTTGAGTCCGTAGAACCCATCTTGTAAACCGTTAGAGATAGAACAAAACTTTAAATGTAAAAAATGTTCCTTATCAAAAATTAAGCAACTTTTGTTCGAAACATTTTTTCGTAAACATCCCTATTTACCCGTGAGGGCGCCAATTAGGCGGAAATTTTATAATATGTACCATACTTGATTATCAGTTATGTATGTGTCACATGTTTGTATGTGTTATGTGATAAAGAAATCAACACTGACTATACATGGTATTTCAACAATTAACTCAGTCAATTGTTTGTTTTCACTTGTTTTTCATTCAAGTCCATTGAGTTTAAAATATATTTTTGACGGACCACCTGTATTATAGACACTGAAAAAATAAGAGAATGAGTAATGAATGAAATACATGAAATGATATGTTTACATGAATATATGTGGAACAAATATATGTAAAGTTGGAGGAAAAATCTCTACAGTTATGTTTTTTTTTCTTGCTTTTTTTAATACATTTATCAAAAAACAAAGAGCAAAATGTTCTCATTCATTTTGTCAACATGATATGGTTCTGTTTTTCTGTAAATATTGTCTTTAAAAAAAATAATGTTTTACACAATTTAGTGCTTACAATTTGAATACTATAATTTATCATTAATATTAGATTATGCATATAATATGTACAGTGAAACCTGGTTATATGAGACCTCTAGAGGCCTTTAAATTTGTCTCACTTATAAAGGTATTCTCCACTTATTCACCGTCTCAGATATCCAAATCAAATCGAAAGAAGAAATACAAGATATAGAGGTTTGTTGTGACCTCCAGTTAAGGACGTTTCTCACTTATTCAGGTCCCACTTAACCAAGTTCCACTGTATTTATATACGTCAATCTTTTTTGTTTATTCTAATACTTTTTTTAAACTTTTTTCTGCTTCTCTTTTCCTGTATTTTCATACAAAAACAATCATCGAATGTATGTGTAAGCAAAATAACTCATGCAATTTTTTGTTCATATCAAAATGGTAGATATGATGAGCTTGCTGTACAATCGAGCGAGATTTGATGCGTCCTGTTTTTTCATATAAAAAAAGTCATACAATCTCAATACAGGACGTTCTATCTTTTTTAACCGACTTCAAACAAAAACGGAGGAGGTTATCAATTCGACTGTATTTTTTTTTTATGTCTGTTACCTCAGAACTTTTGATTGGGTGAACCGATTTTGATAATGCTTTATCTATTTGAAAGATAGTGCTTCCCGTGTGGTCCCATTTCATTTTGGTTGATTTCTGATAACGGTATCCATGAGAAAATCATAAAAGTCTTAAATTTGCATTAAGTATGCACGACAAAAGGACGAATAACTCAATATCACGCCAACCGATAGTGCACTTCAGGTTCACTAAAAATCACAAAATAAAAAAAAATTTTAACAAAAAGAAAACCAACTTCAAAAAAATAAAAGAACTATTCCAAAACAAATTAATACGCACTAATAAGTAAAAATATAACGATAATATAATGTAGTTAAAATTATTGTTATTTTTGAAGTCGGTGTCAGCCATGCTAATGTTGCAAATTGTTCTGTCAGAGTTGTTTCCTTGGCTGACACCGACTCCAAAAATAACAATAATTTTAACTACATTATATTATCGTTATTTTTTTTACTTTTTAGTGCATTTTAATTTGTTTTGGAAAAGTTTTTCTTTTGAAATCGGTTTTCTTTTTGTTAAAAGTTTTTTTTATATAAGTTTAAGTTTCCTAGGTAACACATCGTCGAATTTTTTAGTCATTTTAAATTGTTGCACATTTTTTGGTATTACCTTCCAACCAGTAAACAAATTATAACGTGCGATGAGGAACATAGTTCCAAGAGTTATAATGTTCTGAAAGATACAAAATGATAGCCAACAGAATTGCCAACTTTATTTTTGGCAAAAAAATATCTTTATTTTTTAAAGACTGCTAATTATGTGTGTTTATTAAAAATACAAATCAATAATTATAAAATAAATATAAAATGAAGCTCCTGTAGAAGATATTTGTTAAGTATTTTTGGATACAAGTTTGGAATATTAATGTTTATTATGATTATGATTATTATTATTTGTTTTGAAATATTATTGTTTTTGTTGTCATTGGAAAAGAAAGAACTATGACAATTAAAAACAAGTGAAAACAAACAATTGACTGAGTTAATAGTTGAAATACCATGCATAGTCAGTGTTGATTTCTTTATCACATTACACATACAAACATGTGACACATACATCACAGATAATCAAGTATAGTACATATTATAAAATTTCAGCCTAATTGGCGCCCTCACGGGTAAACAGTGATGTTTACGAAAAAATGTTTCAAACAAAAGTTGTTTAATTTTTGATAAGGAACATTTTTTATATTTAAACTTTTGTTCTATCTCTAACGGTTTACAAGATGGGTCCTACGTACCCAAGACCCAATTGACCTATGATGCTCATTTACGAACTTGACCTCACTTTTTACGTCCTGAATACGATGTAAAAATCAGCTCGATATCTTTTTTCGCTTTTGAGTTATCGTGTCCACAGACGGACGGATGGACTAATTAGGTGATTTTATGAACACCTATGACAAAGTTTTTTTCCTAGCATCAATATTTTTAAGCGTTACAAACTTGGGACTAAACTTAATAATATACTATGTATATTTCATATATACATGGTATAACAATATTAATCTTTAAGAAGGTAACCTGCCATCACATAAACATTGTCACTGCAGCAGGCGTTCAAAGTTTTTTTTATTTTTATTGAGTTGTTGCGTGTTTTGCGACAATTATTCTAAATTAAAGACGTTCGGACTTTTTTTTCAGTTTTTGCAGTTCAATTCAAAAAAACGACGAGCTTTTGGGATTATTTTGGCACAGCTTCGCATATCTAATAGTGTTTGAGATATAATGCTTGAAAAATTTACAAGATTTTCAGTTAAAATGTTAAAAATGTTGAGTTTTGCTTATGTTAAATCATTAGAGATAGAACAAAAGTTTAAATATAAAAAATGTTCTTTATAAAAAGTGGTACTACCTGCGTAATAACTGAAAAACTGAAAAAAAGCCCGAAAATTTGGAGCACAACTTTTTTTAACTAGAAAAACGTTATTTCACATCCCCTAAGGGGTCCAAATAACATACCCAAAAGCAGCTTTGACTGGCGTATATGTTACAAGGCTAAAATAAATAAATTTCGAAAACTAATATTCATTAGTTAAAAGCATGAAAATTATTTTCCTATTATAACAAGCGAACTCGTTTTTCTATAAAATACAGTACAAGTGATGAAATGAAAGATCATTTGTGTGTTATTTCTTCTATAAGTGATTTTCTCTAAACCTTTAGGCATCAATATTTCCAAAAAACCATGGTACTTATCGAAAAATTTTACTCTTAATTTTTATCTAATTTTCTCAAGTTCTAACAAAATCAAAATTTCTCAAAATCACCGTCAAAATTTGAAACGTTAGCCTCAAACGACTACAACTAGAAGAATGATTTTTTTGTGTGAATTAGGCACATTTAATTAAAACTGTATGAAAAGAAAATTGTTAGACATAATTTTTTTCATTCGAAAAAAAAATGTTATGTGTTTCAAGAAGATAGATTCCATCCAAATTGAATTACCTATAGCCTTGAAATTTTAATATTTACTTCAACATTCCATTCGACATCAGTAAAAAGTAAAAAAAATATATTCAAAAACGGTAAAAATTTTTGTAGGTGGACGATTTAGACACAAGCTAAATTTATTTAAATTATTATAAATCGTTTACATATAAATATATTTCTAATATGTATGCAAATATTTCTTTTGAATGACAAGAAATGATTGATTTTAAATAAAATATTTAAATTTATATATATTTATAAGTTTTGTATCATAATAATAGGTACTATCGTGGACAAAAAAAATGGTATAATTTATTTATAATTCAATTTGATTAATGATTATTATAAATCATTATAGGATAAATATATTTTTTTTAAATTTTAAAAACAGTTTGAAAATTATAATGAAACACAATTCAAAATAAAACTCTTTTGCAATCCAAAGTGATGGTAGTGTCCGTCACATTTTGTACGGTAGTTTCAGTTACGATTTATTTTCTATAATAAATTTGATTCTAAGATACAAAGGTTCTTTATTTTATAATTTTCCAATAATTTGTCCCCAGATACAATTTAAAACCATAAATCCAGCAAGATATTCGAAGTTTAAAAACACTATCAAACGTGACTTCCTTTTGCATGTAGTGTCAATCACATTTATATTTTATTTAAATAAATCATGTATCATAAAATTTTTACAGTGGACCCGCGATAATCCGACAAACGTTTTGCAAGGTAATGTCGAATTATCGAATTTGTCGGACTATAGAGTACTGCCACAAATCTCCTTGTAATCCGGAACTTTTTGAAAAAGAATGCCTTGTAATCCGACAAATTACATATCAAAGTGATTAAGATTTTCTAATTTCAGCCACGAAGAATTCATGTATTTATAAGAAATCTGCATTGTAATTACCGTTATAGTTATGTCGGACTACAAGGTGTGCCGGATTAGACAGGGGCCGGATTACTGCGGGTGTACTGTATTACATATTTTTTTACTACAGAAGGATGTTATCATAAAACTGTTATCATAATAGTAGACATAATATGACACAAAATAAGACGCATTTTGGATCAAATGTAGTGTCAGTCACATATGGAATCACCCATCAGCTGATTTAACCATATAGTCGACTTAATACTCTGTCTAATAAGGCAAAAATAGGACGCATTTTGGGATCAAATGTATTGTCAGTCACATATGGCTTAAAACTAGTTATTAGATCCGCTGTAATCGAATAATGGACTGTAATCGAATTTTGAACAATATTTCAGCACTCTTGTACACAATAGTAGACACTAAGTACTCTCACATATACATTTACATTTGATGTTTTATTTAAATCATTTTAAAATGTTGACTAATTTGCTTGCAATACTAGTTTGTCAACATTTTAATTATAGGTAAATACTTATTCTTTTCATTTTTATTTTAATGGCCATTGTCAAAAAAAAATTCAGAAAAAGATTATTTCATTTGACATTTTTAGCATTTATACCATTAAGGATGTATGAGCATGACAACAATGTTTGATTTAAAAGCTCAAAATTTGTTTATAGGTAGACTTTTACTCAAAGAATACGTGCTTAAAATTTCAGCTTAAGTATCCATGCAAATTTTTAAGAATAAAATATATTTAAAATGATGAAATGAATTTTTCTCTAAATTTTTAGGGATCAATATTTCAAAAACAATGGTATTTATCGAAAAATATTAATTTTAATATTTTTTGCCACCCCCTAACCTATTGATTATTTTGTGACTTATTCAATGGTACGTGGACTGTCAATCATATAGGTACACTCATATGAAACACATATTGGCGGGGTGCAGAATAAGTAGAGCAGACAGTTAAAACGATTGCAGCGCTCTTATCTTATAAAACTTGCTATAAATCGTTTATATAAAGTTTTATTTAGAATATGACTAATTTTCAATTGTTTACATGTAAATGGTATAGTAAATATCAAATTAAAATTATTGAAAAATATCAATTAATTAAACTTGTTTTAGAAATTGTGAAAATAAGAAACAAAATTACATAAATAATATAAGATAGTCTTAAATTTGTAAAACATGGCATACAAACCATAAACTTATAATATGGTCGTCCATATAATTATGGCCATCATCGTTGTTACAATGGTAACTCCCTGAAATAAAACTCATGGACGGAGCTAATAGCCGACCGTCTTATAATAAATGAATATATAACGTCATAACTAGATGTATTACGTTTAGTTAGGTACCTATATAGAAGTAAAAATACCGTTTACATTTAAGGTATACTTGTTTGCGTATTATGAATATTTTATGTATTTTGAACACGTTTTTAATGTCAGGGTCATTAAAATATGTATCTATAATATTAAATTCATATACATATACCTACATTATAATAGCGACATTAATATTTGTATAGAGCTTATTATATAGAATGTCTTCAAAAAAAAAAACTGGCTTTTAACTTTCTGAATTAAATCTCATCAGACAGAAAAATTAAATACTGAAAATAACCTTTCTAATTAACTTAATTATTTTATGTATTGTTAATATTTCAGAAAAATATATTTCATAAAACTTTATACATATCAGAATTATTTTCATCTTAACCCTTCAGTACTCACGTAAACCATTCGGTAATATTTATGCTTTGGGCATAATGAAATTATATAAATTTATTTTCTTAATGCATTAGCTAATTAAAAAAAGTTTGAAAGGACTTTAAAAAACTATATTTATAAAAATTGTAGATAGGTTTAACAAATCTGAAAAATTCGAAAGCAAATCATCATCACTACATATTATAAAACAAAGTCGCTTTTTCTGTCCCTATGTCCCTATGTCTCTATGTACGCTTAAATCTTTGAAACTACGCAACGGATTTTGATGCGGTTTTTTTTAATAGATAGAGTGATTCAAGAGGGAGGTTTTTATGTATAATACATCCATATTATAGTAGAGTAAGGGGTTGAAATAGGGGTTGAAAGGGATATGCTTAAAAAACTAAAAAAGTTATGCATCGATTAAGCTCAAATATTGACACGATATACAACCAGCTTCAAAGATCTATTGTTTTTATCTACTTTTAACCTTCGGAGGATAGAAAGGTGTAGCGAGAAAGTGGGAAGGAATTATCGAATATTTACAAATATACCTAAGTGGGGTATCAAATAAAAGAGCATGACGTGTACATTACAAAACTGTTATCCCACGCAAGGAAATGTGGAGGGAGGGGTGCAAGTGGGGATGTTGCCCAGCAAAGCGGGTAGTTCACAGCTAGTAAAATTATATAGAAATAGAAAAAATAGAATACACTCAATGCGAGTGCTGACGGGTTAAAATGAAAAACATTCCTCAAATGTTCATCGTTATCCAAACTAAACGTGTATATAAAATTTCATCTAAATTAGTTGAAGATATCTGCTTCAAAATTAAGTAGATACACCCGAACAAACATACATTGCAAGTTTAAATAAAAGCTTGTATAATAAATAAATAGATTAGGTTGTATTTCTTTCATTTCTAGCTTTGATTACTTAAAAGTTATTATAAAATTAGGCACAAATGAAAGCTTTTCTGTGTTAAATAATTTTCATTTTGGTATACATATCATCATACACTAAATTTAAATAAATAATTTTATGTAGATATAGTTATACTTATCTAATGGCATTCACTAATCCAATTATCATATTAACGCTAAAGTAAATTCAATTCGTATTTTCAACATTGATTTAGTAGATAAACATAAAATACCTTTGTTTATTTCTATTTATTATTAAGGATGTACCAGCGGCAACGCAATTTTCTACTAAGTCTAAATCAATTTTGAAAATTTAAGGACAGGTTGTCCGATTATTTAATAATACTTTTCAAATTTCGAGTCAAATTAAACGTTTCTGCAATACTTTTCAAAATTTGGTCATCATGGCTTAAACATTTGGTCCAAAGAGTGGTATAAGTAACTTAAAAACACAAAAAATAGAAAATTCGACCCAAAATTAGTGTGTTTCAAAATAAATTTCATTCAAATCGAACAAAATTTGGCCAAGATATCAAAAAAAATTGATTTTTATACTTTATGACGTCACAAAAATCCAAAAAATTTGATTTTGCTCTTTCACTCCCAAATTTGATCCTATTTTCATAAACCAAGTATGCAATCCCACTAATTTACGGTCATACTTTTCAAATTTCGGGTCAAATTAAAGGTTTCTGCAATACTTTTTAAAATTTGACTATCATGGATTAGACATTTGGCCCAAGAAGTGGTAAATTAACTTAACAACACGAAAAATGGAAAATAGCTCCTTCGCACCCAAAATCGATCCTATTTTCATAAACCAAGTATGTAATTCCACTAATTTTGAGACATACTTTTCAAAATTTAACGCTACTGCAATTTAACCATCATGGTTTCCATTAAAATTATGTTCAATTAAATTAAATGGTCACTAATTTAAAAATCACTTGTATAAAATTGATGGAAAAGGAATATAAACACATCCCAAAGGAATTATGGTGATAGACTAATTACTAATTCAAAAGTCCACCAAATATATCAACTTTTTGTACATATTATTGACACGTCCATGTATGGAAAGCCATGCCATGCCGGCTCGTCATTGTGAGGGCTCTGCATGTTAACTCGGCGCACGGGCATGGCATGTGGGAACGTTAGTAAATGGTAGACATATAGTAGACTAACAGATTAGTTCAACTGTAAATAATGTTATTGAAAAGGAAATTATTAATGAAACTGCCTTTGGAAGTCAAATATGAATTTATATTAAATAATTATTAATTTTCAATAATAAATTTTATAAATAAAGGTTTAAAGATACAATATTTTTATTTATTTTCACTAATTAAAAGACATAATGGTTATTTTACTATTCTTTCTTTCAATAGGAGATAATTCTTATATCAAATTTGCCATATTACCCATAAAAATGCAAAACTAGACTTGATAACATGAAAAAATTTGAAATTGATTAAAAAACGAAGAATTTATAAGTAATCAAAGATTGGATTCAAAGGTTGGCCATCTCCTTTTAGCAGAACAAAATTTTATGTGTAATCTCTATGGCGATGCTCACGTATGACGTCACTTGCATACTAGTAAAGATTTTTAAAAACCAATTTCACTTTTCTATTCGTGAAGTGAGAATTCTTCATCTGAAGTAATAAAAAAAAATTAGTCCGATCCCCTATTGTGAAAATAATTTAGAGAGTTTTAATGTTTCATCATAAAATTGACAATTTTTTTTTAAATCACTTAAAATTTCTATTGCATCATCATCATCACACTTTATCTTTTAAAATATTTTTGAATATTAAAAAGTCAGTAAGCTATAAGTCATATATGGGTGTGGCGAATCCGTGAATGTAATACAAGAATACAATATAAATATCTGAAACAGGGATTGTCTCTCCAGTTACATCAAGAAAATGATCTCAATCATTCACAAAATCTGTTTCTTATAATTTTTTATGTAGGCTTTAAAAAAAAAAAAAAAACACATATTTATTAAAAAAATTTTGTAAAATATACATTTTTTTTTCAACCTCTATACAGAAAATTAGAAAAATTTTGTGGAGCCATTGCTTTTTGTACTTATGGGAGGTACACCCAGGAGGTAAACACATGGCTGGCTACGATTCTACATGTAAAACTTAGTTTAAAAAGCTCAGTAACTCTTTGTCGATTTCGTAGTATTTTTAGTTAAAAGTTTTTATTCTTTAGCTGTTGGAATTTGACACAGCTAAAGAATAGCCACAGACAGACACGCATAGCAATCAAACTTGTAGCACCCCTTTTTTGAGTTCGGGGATTAAAAATAAACCCTAAAGAACTAGTTTTTGATAGCACCCGGAATGTTTTAGATAAGTAGATAAAATTTGCTTCAATATGAGACTAGAATTGTCTCTGTAGACTCAATAATTTCAACTCAACTTTTTCGAGCTTTGCAATTTTTTGCAATATTCTGTCGTTCTGAATGAATTTTAACCATGATTTTTCCTTAACTCTCGTAAATCTATCTCAAAAACGCCAAAATTTGCATTCAAAATTCATTTAGAACAACAGAATATTGCAAAAAATTATTCAACATACACAAGTCTGCAAAAACTCAAAACTACTAGATTTGACGTAAACTACTCCGTATTTGCATATATACAGATGATGTAATCATTTGTATATAGGCCTGGATAAAAAATTGAAAAAAAAAAATACAATAAAATTAAATTAAATTTCTCACAATATACAATATAAAATTTAAAAACACAAACAAAAAACATCAAAGAAAATTAATAAACAAATAGCGCAGAAGAGAAAACAAGAGACTGCTTAAAGTGTATTTATTAAATAAACACATATGAAAAAGAAAAAAATTTCTGACGTTGGGTTTTCGTGAAAATAAATGTGAAAATTATGCTTCTGTCCTTGTTATTCTTACATAGAAAGCCTTATGAAATAGTTTTGTCTTAAATCAAAAATGTATAAATAGCAAAGGTCCCAGATTGGTTCCTTGCGGTACATCTATTTTAAAGATCTCTATTTTGCTCTTGAGTCAAGTAATATTTTTGTTTGGGTTATATGCAACACATCAAATTCCATAATTTTTCCAATAATATTTTACGGTAAATTGAATTCTAATATTTTGTCGAATACTGTGTGTGTATGGAAGTAAGTAAGGTGGTAATTTACCAGGTAGGTACATATTTTATTACACACTTAGCTAATGAACAGAGTCAAGTCAATCAGTACTAAGTCAATGACAATAGTATAGAAAATATGATAACATTTATAAAAATGTCACATATTACACATATTCTTACTACATAAATCTTAACTGGTACATTATACAGGGTGAAACATTTTAATATATTATGTTTAATAGTTCGTTTAGTTAGTTAACCAATCAAAAAAACGAGAGGTGTCGTGGGAAATCGGATTGGAACCATGTCTCATCGCATATTATAAATGTATGTACTTCTTTTTACTCAGATTTGTTTGCTGGTTTGAATGATTGATTATGCACCTGTTCAAATTTGTAAGATCATTTGGTTCTGTATTCTGTCTATTTTTTAAAATATTCAATGTGACTGACTGACTTCGATTTGCTATATAAAAAAAACACAATTATAGAAAAAGAAAAATGAAAAATATACAACAAGATAAAAATTATTTGAAAATACAAATAACTATATGAGTAATTAATAATAAATATTATTTTTGTGGTACGCTACCTTGCAGGTTTAGTGTAATTGAGTATGAGTATGAGTATGGAGGTTAGCGGGCCATGCTCGAGCATCGGGCCTCGAAGCAATGGTTCAGAGTACTTAGCTAAATAGACCCTTGCACTCTATCCCCGCTACGCTTTTCAGTGGCTGTTATAATAACCAACTGATGTACTGAAACCCAGGATCTGCCTAGCGATGAGTTTCCTAATTTCTTCTGGTTCGACTATGGCCGGACCAAACCATTTCCTTCGCTGCTGTATGAGCGCCGGGCAGTAACATAGAAAGTGGATCGATGTTTCTTCTGAATTTCCGCATCTGTCACACGCGGGAGATTGTCTTTTTCCAATCTGATGTTGGAACTTGTTGAGGTTATCATGCCCTGTGAGTAATTCTACGATGACTCTAATATCAGCTCTGTTTAGTTTCAAGATCTCCTCGGCTCTGTTACCAAGCGAGTTTCCTTCACCCAACAGGCTTTTGGCGATTCGCCCTCCCTCGTAGCTGGTCCATGCCTTTAATTGTTAGTTTTTCAGAATATCTTCTAATCTGTTAACACCTTTTTGGTATGACATCCTCGCAAGCTTTTCTTGAGTGGGAGCCATGGTGGTTCCCAGTTTGGTCAGCTTGTCTGCTCTCTCATTACCGTTCCAACCAGAGTGTCCGGGGATCCAGGTAATATTGACTTTATTGTTCCTCGCCAGGTTGTTTAGACTGTTTCTAGTCTCCTTGACGAGCTGCGATGACACTGTACAGTTTGATAGCGCTTTTTAGTGTAATTAGTTTCTTTAAATTTTTCTCTCACGATACTGTTTGCATATCTGTGCATTGGTTATTAAAAATTTGAGATATTAAGTTAAGAAGTCAAATACTTGTTTTATTATACCAATCTTGAGCTATTAAATTTCTCAATTGAATCTCAAGTCTTTTAAGATACCCAACTCTTCACATTTAAAGTGAGTCTTCTAAAATGATAGCACTCTGTATATTTTATATTGTTTTAATATGTATCTTTTGTAATTATTACAAAATAATATTGGCATTAATCTTTTTATGACAGTTTTAATAATAACAAAAAATAAAAAAATGTCCTTATACTCAATATATTACGGGGTAATGGTTTTAGAACACTAACACAAGACGATATATTATTTAACAGCCGCGCCGCTAGCCGCCTGCGTCACTTGTCAATTCTCTTGACACATCTTAATGGATCTTTTTGATATACATAGAGTGTTTATTTTTTAACTTGACATATACGTGAAACTCGAAAAATAAGCAAACATCTTATACAGCTTCAGTTAAAACTTTAATTCATAACTGACAAATATTAGACAAACACTTTAAATTTAGAAAGTTGTTCTTTACAAAAACATTTTTTTGTAAAGTGAATAGTTTAGACAGTAATTGATAGCAAAAATCTAACTTGTAAGTACGTTTCTTCATTTAATTTGAAAGAAAATGATTTTTAATAGAAAAAAGCACTTTTATTGGGAAATTTTTTTCGAATAAAAATTGTTACTTTTTTAATCAATAACAACTTTCTAATTTCTAAGTGTTCACCTATTACCAATTATGGAATAGAGTGTGCTCTTCATTGAAAATGAAAGTCTAGGTCCTAAGATGTGCGGCTATATATACCCATCAATTTTGGCTTAAAACATTTATATCGATAAAACTAATTTTTTGAGTTTGAAGCATAATTAAAATTGGGTACTCAAAGTACCAAAGTACTAATTCTACGCAGACAAAGTCGCTGGTATTAGCTATAATAATAAATAATTTCTAAAAAAAAAATTATAATAAAAGTATCGAAACGTATGAGTAACAGCTAGAATTATATATTGTTTAAAACCAGAAAATACATTTTATTTACATAAAATTTCGAAATGAAAAATGGGTTATTGTGTAATTAATTATTAATGAAGTGTATACAATATACAGAAATGGTTCCTGAATTTGTTTGATTTTTGTTAATTAAATATTATAAAACAAATACAAAAAATATTGTATACTGTAATTAACCACATATACAACGATCAGATGCGTTGTTTAATGTGGCTGGCATTTCTGCAATCAATAACACTCGACGAACAGTGGAGTATTTATACCAAGTTTCCGGGCAAAATACAATGAAGCTATGTTTATGCTCAAAATTCATTCAAAAGACTATTCGACTTTTAGTCATATTCGACTTTTTTTTGTAATGTTTTCCTTCTGGACCACTTTTTTCTTATCTATGCTTGCTTCTGCTTCCACGTAACGTGATTTTGGAATTATAAGTTACAAATTTTCACCGGAAAACAGCTTGCTTATTTTTTTTCTTTTGACTCAAGCTTCCTTTATGTCTATCCTCACCTTAAATAGCTTAAATGACCTGTTTGTGATGGAGTGGTTATCTAACTACACCAAAAAACAACTTTCTTGTTTGACGCGCCTTCCCGTATTTCATTCTAAATTGAAAGGTGTGAATGGAAATATTTATTTCATAATATTTTGAAAATAAATCTAATACACGCGTTTTAAAAATATATATAAAGGTCCCTCAAAGACTCTTTTGTGCGTAATAATTATTAATTGAATAATAAAATATGGAGCAGGTACCGCCCATGTTATACTATTTAATCAAAACCAATTTTTGCCTATTTATCATTTTAAAGGTCCTATTATTAATTAAAATAAGACACTTATTTGGTTGTGATACAAATCAAATTAAAATTATATAAATTTTGTGTTATTTATTTATTTCTTTCGTGTAGGATTTCAAAAAGAGGACATTAATTTGAAAGATAAGTATCAAAAAAAAAACTGCATAAGTCCATTATACGAAATCCCTTCGTTGAACTGAACTAAAAGACCATCATAGTATGTGAATCTTATACGTATAGACTTAGTGGTTATTTAAAACCAAATTGTACCTATTCGCTCCATGCACGAGTTTTATTTCAAGTAACGCCACACTATTTTATTAATATAATTGTATGGATGAAAATATAAGTTCATGGATAGATAGTAATGTATGTTTTACATTGAAAATTTAATACTATTTTCTTTAAAGACATGTGCAAGAATAATACTAGGGATTTCATAAAACTTTACAAATACATTTTTTTAATTTTCCAAAAATCACAAAATATTCCTAATCCATCGAGCTTTCTTTTATTATTTTATCGTTCAAAGTTGGCTAAAAAAATAATTAATCATATAGGTTATCCTTTTCAATTTGATATTTCTAAGTCAAAAAAATCTAGAGAGTGTGATAAAAAACTATCTAAAATATTTATACAATCTTGTAGTTTATAATAATACCTTAAAAATATAAGGTTGGATGATATAAAAACAAAATTTTAATTTAATTATGAGTTCTTTCCAGATCCATCATTTGATGAACAGAGACGACTAAGTATTGATGATTGAAGAGAGATATCTATATAATCAAATTTATAAGCAGCACTTGCACACAATATATTACATATATTTTGTAGTAGCGTGGTATTGTAAAGCTTAAAATAACTCATTACTTGACTACAAAGCATGTATTTGGTTTATATGTATGTACCGTGCAATAAACCAAAACTTTTTTACAATACTGTAGGTTTACAATCATATTCAGAAATTCAAAAAATAAATTTCATGTAAATACCCAATTTATTGCAAATTTTATAAGATAGCAGCGCTGCAGTTGATTTAGATATTTGATCCACCTACTATATGCTCCCTGCCAATATACGCAAATTGATTTCTTGATAAATGTTTAAGATATAGTGTGTTAGGTGTTTAATATTCTAATTTATTAGAGTATTCATATCTAATTATCAACAGGAATATCCACTGGCTACAACTAAAAAACAGATATATATATATTTAAATGTTAGTTATAGGTAATTATTACATTTCTGTTTTGAACATAAATCAATAATATTAATTTCGTATGAATTGAAAATGTAGATAAAAAACAACGCCTTAATTTCAATAAAAAACTTTTAGCATAAAGTAATACTTCTTAGAAACCCTGATAAATCATTGTGAAAAGTGTACTGATTGAAATTGAGATATGAGTTAAAGTGGTCCGGCTTTTATAGTATTTTCTTACATTTACGTCATACAATTTGCCTACTTGACTAGTCACGTGATAGCCGAACCACTTTAATTATATCTATAATATTTTAAGTTCTTTTCTTTTCTAAATATCTGGTTTTTATTCGTTTTCTTTCAAATCGTTCTTATACTTTTATTATCTTAAAGTATTTATTCAAAAAAGATAATTATGATTAAATTGAATCATCATCAATTCATTCTACAACTAATGAGAGCCAAAAATAATGAAAAAAAAACTTGTATCAATTCAAAAGAATTTATTAAACTGATATTCTTGATAATAAAAAACATCTTCAGAGTATTATATTTATTTATTGTAGTTTTTGTCTTTTTAATGATCACATAGAAATGTTTTTATGTTGGATTCTTGGACATGCTAAAACCACATAAACCAATTTTGTCTACACCCGTATTTCTTATAAACAGGGTTGCCAAATTATTCGTTTATAAAGCGGTGTAGATTTTGAGATCCTTACTAATATTAAAATAACTCTGCATGTCTCCTCTACTCAATCACGTCTAAACTAATGAATCGATTTAAATTTAATCTGATACAGAGATAGTCTAAAACCTCAGAAAAGGCATAGGCTACATTTTAATGCGAAAAAGAGCTTTTAGGGGTTGAAATAGAGTATGCAAGTTTATATGGAAATAACGTCATTTTTAAAGTTAGAAGCTTCAAACTTATTTTTGAAGCTTTTGATTCGATATAAATAAATACGATATTCAAAGTTTGTGAAAATTTTATCTTAAAAGGGGTAAAAATAGGGGATGCAAAATTTTTTTGTTACGACATCGACAAAAAGGTTTACGGCCCATAAATTAAAAATATAGAAGAAATACAGAGAATTACGGAGTCATTGCAAAATGTGAAACTGAAATTTACGCCATAACGCAAAATAGGTGTTCATTTAGAAAGGTGAAAGCAACAGAGGATATGAACTGGGCCACAGCCTTCAAAATTTGGGTGTAAAAAAAAATAGCCAGCGTTCCGCACCAACAAATTAACTCCCCATAAAATTGTACGGAATAGGGGAAAAATAGAAGCATTGAAAGTGAAGGCTATTATTATTTATCAATAAGAAGATAACGATATCAATATAACTATCATAATTATTAAACGATTAATAATAATAGAAACGTCAGTCGAGTGAGTTTATTAAATGTTGGAAAAATTATGTGTATCGGAAAATTCATATGATTATTGAAAATAATATGTGATTGCGTTGTAAAGATGATTACAGCAGTTTATAAAAAATCTGTAAATCAAGTGTGTGTAAAAAATATTACATCACCGGCTGATGAAGTTAGACGTAAGTTCACTAATAAAGTCATTTTATTAAGTCAATTTAATTAAGTTCTTTTTGTATATTTTCTAAATACAAATTCCAAAATTTGAAATGAATAAGTTAATACTATTGTTGTTGAGATGAACAAATTGCTATAATCCATGGACTAAAACATAATATGCTTTGCAATTTCAAAGAGACATAATATCCATTTACGGTGTTCATTCATAATTTAATATTATATTACTAAATACAGGGCTTTTCAAAAGTATGAGAACAGTTAAAAACTCGATAAGAAACACTGGAAAAATGATTAAAATAATGACAATTCCTCATTTCGAAGTTAGCCGTTTCATATTGCAATAAAGTAAAAATACTTTCAAACAATTTCCATAATGATTGGAAAAAGTACAGCTAAATATTTGTGTTTATAAAATATGAATTCTTTTGATACAAAATCACTGAAGTTAAATAAACAAAATTATTACTTCTATGAGAGATATTGATTTTAGTTTAAAGTCAGGTATTTATATTGATGGAAAATAAAATTTTACTTTAGTTTAGAATATATAATCGTGTAAATAAAGCGAATCGATATTATATATAGATTTATTTTTATATATTAGTCCCATACTTTTTGATTTTCAAAACAAAAAAGTGTTTTGCAAAGTGTTCTTCTGTTGTTCCCGCACTTTTTGTAAACTCTGTATGATCAAATTATCATAATTTCTAGTACAGATAACAAAATATACAAAGGACTTGATACCGATGAGTCAGTAACACCATTATGACATGTAAATGTATTAAAGTCAAAGTATATAAACTGCAAAACTAGGACATGCAAATTGTGTTCTTTTAAGGTAGTACGAGCGCCAAGCCAAGTTTAGACTTGTGGTTGAAATTATTTGTACTTGTATTTTCAACTTTGATGATGAATATTGTTATAACTTCATGAATGTCGACGAAAAATAAGAATAAAATATTTCGATATCTGCTTTTCGAAATATCGAAAGATAAATAATTCAACAAATTGTTCAATTTTCGGTATATTGATAATTACTCCAAATATCGAAAAATTTTATTCTTACTTTTGCGTCCATTACCAAGTAATTAAGATAATTCACCATCAAAATTGATAAAATATATTTTTTATTAAATTTGTGCCAACACTTCGATACCGCGATAAAGGTAAAATTTATCGACTTTATTTGACAGACCTTTCTGCCATGATAAAAGTTGTTACACCAAATTTTCCTGAAAATAGATCAAATTTGCAATAAAATGGTCTATTACAAATTAATTTCCATGAAAGTTCAAAAAACTACCTGGGTAAACCCTGACACACTTAGTCCATATTGTACCTATCTAAATAGCATTGATTCATATGCAAAATTTCGAAATACGTTTTTCGGAGTGCAGTTTTATTGTCACGGACTCCTCGCCTATTATGAGGTTTTTAAAATGAAATTTATGTATTTTTTCTTCTTTTTTTAGATGTGCATTTTATGCACAACATAATTTTAAACAAATGGAATCAATTAGCGATATTATTAATTTTAACAGCAGTGATAACACCTATCATATTAATACTCACAATATACTCATTAAATATACCAATGTCTACATCACATCCAATTGATGACACATGTGATGTAAACATAACATATCAAGTACAGTGTGGTCCAGTTAATATCACAACTAACGAACAATGTGAAAAATTAGAATGTTGTTTTATAAATAATATATGTTATCATCGAGCGCCATCACGATATGGTTATAAATTGTATGATGAAGAAAAAACGGTTTTTATAACACGAAAAAAAAATACACCTTTATTAAATCGATCGTATGAAAAATTAAAAATTATAATTAATGAAAAATCAACGAAACATTTAAATATAATTGTTTACAATCCGGAAAAGATTCAAATTAATTCTAAGAATATTCAACAAGAAAATAAATTATACAATTATACAATTACAAATTATGGAAATATTATTATAAATCGTACACGAAATGATTTAACATCGCAAACAATATTTACAACATCATATGGTTAGTATTACAAGTGAAATTTACAAAATTTAAAAACCCTCCGAGAAATCTTTTCCTAAATTCGCACTAGAAACATAGCTATAAGAAGACTCCCCATTAAATTACTTTTCAAACGAAACAAAAAAAATTCAATAGTCACTTGGTGATCGCCATATTGAATTTTCATTATTGCCATATCTTCAGTAGCACTCTCAAGGTTAAGACAAATCGATTGACGTCAGAATGATCAAAATCGGTCGACAAGTTTGATCACTAGTGTGCCACATGGGAACACACATTCATTCTTTTTCACAATATAGCGTCTGGTAGTCGCCATATTGAATTTGCATTACTGCCATATCTTCAGTAGCACTCTCAAAATTAAGACAAATCGATTGACGTCAGAACGATCAAAATCGGCCCACGCGTTTGATCCTCCAGTGTGCCATATAGGAACACACATATATAGACTGATCAGCTCAGTCGGATAAAAATTATCACCAAAATAGAAAAAATTACTTTTTGTACCAGTTCACAAAAAAAATTATTCAGTGAGTTTAAATAAACTTCCCGAATTTTATTTTCGAATGATTGATCTAATTCGATTTTGTATTTTACGATAGGTCCATTAATTGCATCTGAAAATTATTGGGAAATGACGATATCGTTACAAAGTGCACATTTATTTGGTTTCGGTGAAGTATATTTAAAAAATAATAAAAAATTAATATTTTATAATAATCCACGTGAATTAAATCGATTACCAATTGTAATGGCATACAAAGATTATCAATATCATGGTGTTTATATCAAAACGTCTAGTTTATTGGAAGTAGAAGTTCTACCATCGAAATTATTAGTTTTAAGATCATTGACATCGTCTGGACTTGGATTTGAATTTGATGTGGTTGTTGGTGATACACCCGCTGACGTTACTCAAGTTTTTAGGACAATGTATCAAAAACCTGATATTCCACCATATTGGACATTAGGTGTTCATATTTGCAGGTAAAATGAATAATTACTTCTATTTTCTATTCACAATAGAATCTAAAAAAAGAGTAGTGTCGTGGGACACCTAGTTGGAACTATGTTCCTATCGTATTCATCTGTATATATAAAAATAAATTGCTGTGCGTTAGTCTCGCTAAAACTCAAAAACGGCTGGACCGATTTTCAAATTTTTTTTGTTTTGTTTTGTTCGCTATAGTTCAGGGATGGTTTAGAAAAAAAAATTGATTACCTTTTGTTTCGGACAGTTTCTTAATCAAATAATGTAATAAAATGAATAACAAATATCTTGGGTCTTTGTCCAACTTATTACTGTGTGTCCGAAACAGTAATGAATCGTAATTGAAATGAAAAGGACAATTTCGGAATAATTAGATTCAATGCAGAATAATTTCAGAGACTGAACGGAATGAAAATGTTGGCTCTACAGTCAGATTCATAAAATATCTCGAAAATTACTCATTTAATGGTCAAATAAACACGATTTTTGTAATTTTCGGGTCATAATTATCTTATAAACTTAGTTTTATCGAAATCGGAAACAAAAACTTTTTTTACACTTTTTGCAATTTGTAAAAATCGAAAAAATCCTAAAAAATTCAAAAAAACACGTTTTGTAATTTTTGGTTGGGTTGGGTTGGGTTAGGTTGGGTTGGGTTGGGTAAGGTTGGGTTGGGTTGGGTTGGGTTGGGTTAGGTTGGGTTAGGTTGGGTTAGGCTGGGTTAGGCTGGGTTAGGCTGGTGGTGGTGGTGTGGGTGGTGGTGGTGGTGTGGGTGTGGGTGTGGGTGTGGGTGTGGGTTGGGTTTTTTTTTCAATTTTATTGATCTGTATATATAAAAATAAATTGCTGTGCGTTAGTCTCGCTAAAACTCAAAAACGGCTGGACCGATTTTTAAAATTTTTGTTTTGTTTTGTTTGCTATAGTTCAGGGATGGATTTTCTGTTCATTTCTGTCGCATTTTTTGGTTTTACCTCCCAACCAGCAAACAAATTATAACGTGCGATAAGTTCCAATAATTTTTCGAAATATTGACCACGTGAAAACTGCAACGATAACTTCTTATTCTAGTATTCTAGTAAAACTAATCCTCCAAATAGAAAGAGCTCTAAAGAAAATAGGAAATGCCTTGTTATCATCTTACAAATTATCAACAAAAAAAAGCATTTGTCTGACTTTTATTTTCGTTTCCAGAAATACAAAGGATTCCCCTGATATACCAAAATTATTAGAAGAAGTAAAAAACTTCCGTAAAAATGCAAACAATTTAAATTTTCCATACGAATCTGATTGTATTCATGAAAATTTATTTTCATTAACAATGGATGTAACAGACGAAGAAAGCAACGCTTTAATAGAGTGTGTGGAAAATGATATAATTAAAAAGAAAAAACATTTTATGATGGCATTCTCGTCACAGGTAAGTAAGTATTTTCTATGAAAAAATAAAAAAACTTTGTATTTTTTTGTGCTTTTGAGGTAAAAGTACTTGAACCCTTATCAAATTATAAAAAAAGAAAATAAATTCTTACCACATCACATATGAAAATAAATTATTATATTATTACCGCTATAACAACGCTTATAAGAACCTTATTATGTGAGATGTATGTAATATCTCATACGTGAAAGAACCTACAGGAGACGGTGGGAGATTGACCTTCAATGCAAGGGCGTCGTCATCCGATGGCAAACAGGGGGACTATGGAGAATGCTTCAATGATAACCCGGTGAAACATGTATGAAATTTTATTGTCTGATAAAGACGCCTATGATAGCTTGTCTATTGAAAAGTTTTCATGTCTATTATTCGTTAAATTAATTTTAATCAATGGTTTTTTCAAAACGGTTTTCTGCAGGTAATTCATATCATTATTGTCGAAATTAAATTATCTTTCGTCTGTTACCAATTTCGATTGACTACCAAATTTAGCAAAAAAAAATCCGTTGTACTTTTTTCCCAGTTTTTTATGTAACCCAGACGATGTTTATACCATGTTGACATATGCTTGAAGCTCGAAAAATAAATTTTATCGATAAAAATGATTCAAGCAAAAAATGTTGACCTTGGATTTCAAGCTCAAAGAAAAGCTTACTGTAGTCCATAATTGGTGACAGATAGATGAAAACTTTAAGTTGTTATTGATTAAAAAAGTAAAACATTTTTTGTTCGAAACATTTTTCCACAAACCGTACAGTTTAAGCAAAAACGGACTGACAAGTTTATCCCAAAATTTTTCATGATTCACCTCTCATTTTCAAGCTTCTTAAGTCTATTTTTGACGAAAAATATACTCACGGTCTAAAAATGTACGTACCTCTTAGAAAAAACACACTAGACAAAGAATAATTTGAACGAAATAATTTCATAAATTTAAATAATTAGTTTATTAGGCAAACATATTAGTTTTTAAAGATGCTCTAGACATACAATTACTATTTTTAAACACATATTCTCTTAATATTAATTTAAGGACTTTTGACTATTTTCACTACTTTTCTACGAAATTTGTTTGTTGTTTTTATCCACGGATTACTGTAACAGCAGGAGCGGAATTCCTAGTATTCCTTATTATATTTATGCACCCTGCTTTTATCCGACTTCAAACAAAAACGGAGGAATTTATCATTTCGTCTGTATTTATTTTTTTTTATGGTTGTTACCTCAGAACTTTTGACTGGGTGAACCGATTTTGATGATTCTTTATCTATTTGAAAACTGATGCTTTCCGTGTGGTCCCATATTATTTTGGTCCAGTTCTGACAACGGCATCCATGAGAAAACCATAAAAGTCTTAAACTTGCATTAAGTATGCACGACAAGAGGACGAATAACTCAATATCACGCCAACCGATTTCGATTATTACTTTTTTAGTGATAAATTAGTTAGAGCACTTAAGGTTCACTAAAAATCACGAAATAAAAAAAAAAGTTTGAACAAAAAGAAAACCGACTTCAAAAGAAAATCTTTTCCAAGACAAATTAATATGCACCAAAAAGTAAATAATAACGAAAATATAAGTACAGTAGAACTCCAATTATCCGAACTCCGACTATCCGAATCGCCGATTATCCGAATCACTTTCAGAAAAAAATTTGTCCATAACTACATTTATTTCTATGTATATGTATCAGATTGTGAGTGCAGAATGGGTTGGAAATGACCTGGCTTCTCGAAAACGGATGAAGACCGCAAAACAGCTTACATTGACGGAGATGTTTAAAAAACAATGATTTTTATTTCTAAACTTGTACATAAGTACATTTTATTTATATTTAAAACATGTGAAAATATCATGTTTCTTTCATTTAATTCAATAAAAAAATAGTGCAATATCAAAACGTAGCTTTTTTCTTCTCCAATGGCAATTTTTTAAAAAAAACTCCGATTATCCGAATATTTGATTATCCGAATGGGTCCCGGTCCCCATTAATTCGGATAATTGGAGTTCTACTGTAGTTACAATTATTGTTATTTTTGGAGTCGGTGTCAACCAAGGAAACAAATGTGACAGAACAGTTTGATATATTAACTTGGCTGACACCGACTCCAAAAATAACAATAATATTAACTACATTATATTTTCGTTATTATTTACTTTTTGGTGCATATTAATTTGTTTTGGAAAAGATTTTCTTTTGAAGTCGGTTTTCTTTTTGTTCAAAGTTTTTTTTATATAATTTAATGTATTTTACGGAATTCTAATTTAAAATGTATGTCCAATATGTACCTACAGGAATTTTTGAATATTTTCCATTTGAAATAATTTGAAAAATAATTAAACAAACAAATAGAATATGTAATAAAAAATAGCTCGTACGAATATTAAAGTTTATTACACTCCGTTGATTATTTTTTATTTGAAATGCCAGGTTTTTCGGCTTTCTAAATATGAGTATTTAATGTGGGTGCTTTCATTGCTCGCTTTAAAGGAAGCACACACATACAATGTTAAAGTAGTTTTTATTATAAAAATATTCAATTATTTTGAAACAGAAATATACTTTGAGTTATATTTATTATTTGTTTTGAAGTAGCTTTTCATTTGAAGTAAATTTTTATTGTAAATTTTTATTGTAAATATATTTGGTTATTTTGTAGCAGAAATATTATTAGATTTTGATTTTTTATTTTAAGTACATTTTCATTATTGTCCTTTGTAGACTAATTTTAAATATTTTATTCAGTCTAGTAAATTTATAATACAAAGTCTGTTGAAAAATCAATAATACATTACAGCCGAATAAAAAAAAAGCAACTAGGTAGGAAATATGTTCCTTTCCAAACATCGTACAATATAAATGTTGCGCTTACTTTTTTTTTCATACAAGATATGTTTCGGAAAATATAAAGCATTAATTTTAGAAGTTAAATACTTGTTTTATTCTTTAAAGAATTTAATTTTATAGCTATTTTTAATTTATTATGAACTAATTTTAATATTATTTTAAAAAAGGCATACTTCTGATTTAGTAGTCAACCCAATATGTACTAACATTGCTTACATTTGGTTTGATTAGGAAATTTATTATAACATAACATAAGATTTCCTTGTACTTAGTTTAAATTATCTCTATTATCTTTAACTTCTGACAACTAACTTTCACAACTCATTTTTTTAAAATCAAAATACATAAAATTGGGACAAAAAGGTCATTCTAAGGTCTTTTGAAGGTCATTTTACCCTTTTTAAGGCTAAACAACTTTTGCTTATTCACTAAAACTGTGTTTGGGCGCAGACCTAACTGTATTAAAACCCCTAGATAGATGAATTGACTATCGTTCTCTTAATTTCACACATTTTCTGAAAATTAATAGCTTACGGCTTGTTTTCGGCAACATTACGGAAACATTATCATAATATTTTTTAATTTTTGTTTACAGATAAGAAATGGAACGACAGTTTATGATGAGGCTTTAAAATATAACTCATTTTATTTAAATTCATCAAGTTGTGAAGTTATCTTTTCAGAAATTGATGACAATCTCGAGCAAATTATTTCCTATCCAAATTATAAGAATGAAAATAGTGACAAATGGTTTTCAAAATTTATATCAAATGTGCCTGGTATTAATTATGCAAGTGGTCTAATTATTCGAAACAGTTGGCCAGAATATAAGAACTTTACAGAGAACTTGACTGATTCACAATTAGTTTATTATAACAAGGTGAGTGATTAAAACCAAAATTTATATCATAACGAAGAGTAATCCCGTTGAAAACTCAAACGATACAGCCAGCCTCTTGCTTGATTTTAATGAGAAATACAAATTATTATTTTTTGATAGTATGTACCTGTTATTCTAGTATCTAGAAAGTTGCAGAGTTTAATAGGGCACATGTTTTAATGTCAGATTTGACCTAGTTTTCGGGATTGCTTTAATAGTCAATTTAGATCCAAAAAGGTGAGAACTAGAATTACACTTTAAATAAGAAAGTTGATCCTCAAAAAAACATTAAGATTTGTATTTAAAAATTTATTTCGAAAATCGTTAGCTTTTTTGCCTTAATTTTTGCCAAAAAAGTTATTTTTGCGTCTAAATAGTCTTTTGAATAAATTTTGAGCATCAAAAATTCCTTTGTTATAAATAAATACTTCACTGTGAGCCATTTCAAAATATTTCCTGCAGGAAAGAATGTTAAGTATTTTGTTATTTTAAACTATTAATACAGGTAAACATATTTAAATATTTTCAAGGATATCGAGGAAACATTAACCTCATTATTACCATGGAATGCAAGCTCAGAATGTAATAATAAAAATAAAACAAACTATCATATTGAAGTACATAATGAATATGGTTTTAATATTGCACAAAAGTTTGATAATTATTTTAAACAACAACATACTTTATCAAATACTATTAATAATGTTACCAGCACCACCAGCACCACCACCACCATCACCACCACTTATCCAGAATTCATATTAAGTGGTTCTACGTTTTTGAATACTATTAATAATAATAATGGCATTCTATTTGGAACTATCAATCAAAATATAAATATTTCATGGTCAAATTTACAAAAACAATTAACAAATGCATTATTTTATAGTATATTTGTACATTCTGTACTGCATGTAACACCTGTATGTGGCACTAGTGATGTATTCAATGTGACATTACATGAAGAGGTATGTATCTATATACTCTTAACCCGTTAGCACTCGTGCTATGATCATTCTGTTGATGTTTCTATTTAAAACATAAATAATTTTCATTTTTGAAATGGTATATCTTGTTGAAACTTTTTCTAGCGATCTTCATGAAATTTTATCTCTATTTTCGAAAGTAATTCATGTGAGTGGTCAATTAGTCAACTAGGCAATTTTTATGACATAAATGGAAGAAAATGCTCTCAAAATAATGAAAAAAGTGTCAAAACCCATCTGGAAAGCGCCGTGAATTCTACAGATTACTAAATGATTGACGCGAGTGCTGACGGGTTAAGAAAGAAATAACATGTTAAAATACATGCTTTTATTGTATTAACAACTTTTAGATTTCTAAGAGAGACGATATATAAAATCGACCTTCATTCATTTGATAATAAATGAAACATATTTTTTTTTTAATTTTATTGATTGATAAACACGCCTTTGATAGTTTTCTATCGAAAAGAATTCATTGCTGCTATATTTTAAATAAAATTTTAATCCTATTTTTCCATTAGCGGAAAAGCATATACAATAATTTTCATTATTAAATTATCTTTCTTCCGATACCAATTTCCATTTGTTAATAGATCAATATAGTTACCTATATTGACTTACCTATTCATATAGAGTGGACCATTTTGCTAATTGCGTTTTGTAGTTAACCAATCAAAAAAAAAGTTCGGACATCATCTAGCTCTTCGGGTTGCTTTAACAGTCAATTGAGATCCTTAAGGGTAAGAGTTAGAATGACACTTTCCCGAGTAGAAATTTCATTGAAGCTTTGATTCGGTCCCTATAAGGCATGCCGGATGTCAAACTTGCGGTTAGTGAAGTAATTCAAATAATACCCACGTTTCGGAAGGAACGCAGTTACGAAGTTCTCCCGACTTTGACTTCCTGATTAGGTAGCAGTTTGGAAGCCAAATAAGGGAAGATCACGATATTGCAATAGGTTTCATTTTAAGAAAACGTCGTAGTATGCAGGAGATTTTGGGGGTAACAAATCAAGCTAGGTAGGTTTCATTTAAAATAAGTAACGAGCAAAGCTCGATCAGTCAGGTGTTTTTCCTTTATAAGTCGATTTTTGGAACATCTTTAACTGTACTAGTGTTATCATTTATCCTAGGTATGTTTACGTTGGTACTATTTATCTGCAACATTACCAATGTTTTACATTTCATCGCTAGAACCGTATCGAGATCCATTCAATCTACCAACAAAGTACATACGAGATTTAACAATCGATGCAATACGACGTCGTTATGAATTATTACCATATTTTAATACAATTTTACGTAAAAAAGATGATAACAATATACCATTAGTACGACCAATGTTTTATAATTTCCCGTATGATAATAAAACATTTGAATTAAATCATCAATATATGATTGGTGAGGCATTATTAAGTGTACAAATTATGTCACCAGATCAACAAGATAAACCTTTAGATGTATATCTACCAATGAATCATATTATTACCAATGGTAATATTACGTATCAGTCCAATGTATGGTTAGTACAATGAAACTAAATATCTAAAAGGGAAAAAGTGTTGCATCTTTGAAATTTTTCACAATTGTAAAAATTTCGTTCAAAAAAATCGACTTCTCAGAGAAGGTGCTTAACCCCCTTTTTGGGGGATAGTTGTGGGTGTATTTACTGCTCATCAATCAAAAAGTTTCTATCTTGTAAATCCATCTTGTAAACCGGGATAGAATAAAAGTTTAAAAATAAAAGTAATTAAATACACTTTAATTTGCTTAAAATAAACTTTATTTTAAAAGTTTTTTAATGAAAATAATTAATTTATGTACATTTCGACTTGTTAGTCATCTTCAGAACAATAAAATTATAAATAAACTACCTGCCTTTAATTTATAAATAAAATTAAAATTTAACTTACATAATTATCAGGTGATAAAAATATAGAATTAGAAATATTGACGAAAATATGAATTATAAATTGTGGTTTACATAATTATCAGATGTTTTTATCACCTGATAATTATGTAAGTTTAATTTAATAATAATTTTATTGTTCTGAAAATAACTAAAAAGTCGAAATGTGCATAAATAAATTAATTTGATTGAGAAAATCTTAAAATAACGGTTTACAAGATGGATACTTTTTGATTGAATGAGCAGAAAATACACCAATTTAAAATTGTCCTACCTCGATCAAGCTAAAAAACTAATTAAAACCCACAACTACCCCCCAAAAAGGGAGTTAAGCACTCTTTCCCCTGAGAAGTCGATTTTTTTTACGATGTTTTTACAATCTAATAAACAACTATAGAAAATTTCATAGATGCAACACTTTTTTCTTGATTATCATGATTTTTGATTTAATTTTGTTTTATCCCAGGTATGAATATCGTAATGGAGAACAATTTATTTCACCTTCACCTGCAGAGCATTCTCCTGGTGGTATATTAAATTTTACAAACGGTGGACGTACAATACAAATGCCTGTAAGGAATGCAGATTGGATTATGTTTATACTTGGCGGACATGTCATTGCAATTCATAATGTATGTATTCAAATATTACTAGTCCAACCCGTGCAGAACGAACGCTCCCGTAGTTACCGTAACCCGTGGCTACCCTGTACTCGTGGCTAAAACGAACAAATTTCATAGAAAAGTAGTGAAAAAATCAAAGGTTCTTAAGTTAATGCCTAGAGTATTAGGAAAACATCTGTAAAAACTAACATGTTTGCCTAATAAACTTATTATTTAAATTTATGATATGTTTTCGTTCAAAATTACTTGTCCAGCGTGTTTTTTCCTAAGCGGTACATTTTAAGACCGTGAGTAGTATATTCTTCGACATAATAAGCTTGAAAATGAGGGATAAATCATGGAATTTGATAAATAAATAAGGAAGATAAGGATAGGACAGAAAAACACTTGCTAGAGTAAATAAAATATAAGATATTAATTGTAGGCAATTTTTTTTTCTAGTACGCGATGATTAAAGCAGGCACAGCGGATGAATTACGCGCAACATTACCACTTACAATACTTGTAGCTTTAAAGTGTACGAACAATTTAACAATAAATAACAATAGTGGCAATAATGATGCAGAAATAAATACTGAATCTGTTCAAAGAGAACATAATAATAAATTTACAGGAATTCCTTTTATACATCGATATATTCCTGGTAAAAAGACAAAGAAAATGGATCAACATACAGATTTAGATACAGATAATGACGAGTCATTAGTTTGTTATGCAAGTGGTGAACATTTAGTGTATGATGAAGGTTTAATATATCTAAGATTTACATCAAATCGAACACATTTACATTTGTACGATTTAAATGAATTACAATTAAATGTTTGTAATAAAAATATTTTTAATAATATTATAATTAATGAAATTCGTCTTTATGGTATTAATTTATCAAAAGTTTTAGATAATAAACCACTTAATATAAATATTTGTAAATTAAATGTTGATGTATTTGACATATTATATGATTTTAATTAAAATTCGTAGTATTTTATTATTACCTTTGAAACTATACTAATATGAACTGGAAGTGGTAACAAAGTGTGAACTACTTCTCAAAGAAGATTGAGAAGAATTATAAATGCAAGAGTATGTTTATTAATGAGCATGTTTTAATATACAATATAATATCCTGGCGTGTATTTGGGTATGGAGGTTAGCGGGCCATGCTCGAGGATCGCGCCTCGAAGCAATGGTTCAGAGCACCTAGCCAAGTAGGCTCTTGTACTCTATCCCCGCTACGCTTTTCAGTGGCTATTATAACCAACTGATGTACTGAAACCCAGGATTTGCCTAGCGCTGAGTTTCCTAATTTCTTCTGGTTCGACTATGGCCGGATCAAACCATTTCCTTCGCTGCTGTATGAGCGCCGGGCGTAACAGAGAACGTGGATCGATGTTTCTTCTGAATTTTCTCCGCAACTGTCACACGCGGGAGATTGTCTTTTTCCAATCTGATGTTGGAACTTGTTCAGGTTATCATGCCCTGTGAGTAACTCTACGATGACTCTAATATCAGTTCTGTTTAGTTTCAAGATCTAATCGTAGACCTCCTTCGTAGCTGGTCCATGCCTTTATTTGTTGGTTTTTCAGATTATCTCCTAATCTGTTAAGACCTTCTTGGTATGGCATCCGCGCAAAATGAACTGAGTGTAAATGAATGCATTTTTTTGCTAAAAAGCGTAGCATACGTATTCACGTGTTGCGTGTTTAATTAAATAGCTCTAAATTTGCATGGAACATGTGTTGTAACTTTTTATGTTCAAGCACTTTGTTTGTTGATAAAAATAGCGTGACCTATTTAAATAATATTTTGCATTTACAACCTAATAAAATTATAAAATTTTATTTTTTAATAATAAATTTATGCTTATCATTTTCAGGATTCCGTTGCAATAGTAGGTATGAATAAAAAATAAATATGAATAAAATTTTTATTTTATTGTGAAAATTTCTAAAGTTATTTAGGCACAGATTTCAGATTAGATCACAATTTCGTTTAGCCTCTACTATATTAACTCTCTCGGAGTTTCTGTACTATATTATGCGTCTATTATACATAAAAACCTTCCTCTTGAATCATTTTATCTATTCAAAAAAAAACACATCAAAATCCGTTGCGTAGTTTTAAAGATCTAAGCATACATAGGGACATAGGGACAGGCAGCGAGAAGCGACTTTGTTTTAAGCTATGTATTGATATATACACGGTATAGAAACAGCTGCTTCACTTGACTCCACTTAAATTCGTGTTCATCAAACACTTTGTTTTAATTTCATTGTTTCGTCAGTGGCGTCATAACTAAGTGGAATCTTTATTCAGGAAACAACACGTTTTTAACAGCTTTCAAACTAGCTTTCTTCGAATTAAACACCTGTATTCATCTCACTAAATTGAAGCCGAACTCTTGAGGAACGAATTGTAGTAAAAACGTTCCTACCCAATAACTGAAGGAATAAGTATTTATGATATTGGAAAATGCATTGATTAATTTAAAGTTGCGCCACTGTCTATCGTAAACATAGATGGCATTCCATAAAACTTTTTATTAACCAAGAACAGATATTAATTTATTTTTCATAAAAAGTATGTACAAAGTATACACAAACAGGTAGGTAATCATATAATTTTGTTATTAATTTATGAAAGGAATTTATCTCTAAATATAATTTTATTTTAGTATATTTATTTTCTTTCTTTTATATTTATTTCATTCGAGGAAAGTGTGGAAAATTATTTATAGTCTTCATTTTATTAAAACACTAGCTTGATACCCACCCGCTTCGCTGGATTTTACCGCAGAGAGATTGTTTTCTACACTTCAAGGGGTAAAATCTTGGTTGCTTGTCTCAATGAGACAGGATAAAAAAAAATCTGGAAATCGATGATACTATCAATGCTTTCGTGAAATAAACGAAAGCTTGAATTTGTTATTTAAGTAAAGAATCTAAAACTGGCTGGGCGGTAGGCATGCTGAACGCCTGGGCCTGGCAGTGTATCACGACTGCAGGAGCTGTCATAGTGGTGAGGAGGACGAGACAATGTCTCATCTTCTCTGTCACTGCCCAGCTCTTGTCATGAGGAGATGGATTTACTTGAGCCAGTCTCTCTTTGACAAACTCTCCAACCTGGAGTCCGTTGACGTCAAAGCTCTCCTGCTGTTCTTAAACAGCTCCAAATGGTTCATGGAGTAGTGGCCGGGAATGGGCCGACCCTCTTTCGATATATGAGTGTTTTCATACTCCGATTCGCATTGCCGTGCCCCTCACCTTTTATGAAGCCTAGATTCGCGCTTTCAGCAACTTTTTATGATAATTCAACAGGATTATTATTATCGCAATAAAATTAACATATAAAAGTATTCCTTCATAGTTTCAATGTATTAGACAATTAAATTATAATAAAGGGTTGCTGAGGAAGTCATAAATAAATGACGAAACGTTCAATTTATTCTAATTAATTCATTTATTTATTCTCCTGGTCCTATTTCTTACGATATAATTAGTAAATGTAAAGTATGGATATGAATATTGAAACTTTGATCATTAAATTTTTAACCGTCTCCTCTACAAAATTAATTAATTAAATATATTACGTTAATTAATTATATTATTTCTTTCTTAAAAAATATTCTTATAAAAGGCTATTAAACAATACATTTATTTAACTATTCGGATTATAGTTCACAGTTACTATACCTATAGTTCAAAGTACTCTACAAATTTTGATACAAAAAAATGCTTTCAAAATCATTTTTTGCTATTATTTTTGTTTTAATTGCATTACAAATTTGTAATGTACAAGCTGTTCCTATTTTACATGAAGTGGTAAGTGTTTTTATTGTGCATTTTGTAAAGATATTGTTTATGTGAATTTCTTAAGAAAATTTCAACAGCTGTACAAATATTTGAATAGGAACTAATTCTCTCTGATAACATTAGTTTTGTTGAGGAGACGATAATTTTGATAAGTTTAGGATAAGACCTTTATAATGATCTCAGTTACTCAACAGCTTACACTTTCCGTAGTTCGAGTACAAACTGAAGCCAATTAAAGACTCATTAAAAAAGCTTCATAACACAAAACGCGATGTTAATCTCCTTTTTTATGTTTTTCAAGCAAAAGTTGTGCTCCAAATTTTCGGGCTTTTATTAGTTTTTCACGTATTACGCTGGCAGCCCAACTTTTTTCTTGCAAAACGCAGTTTCACCCTCCTCTAATGGGTCCCAATAACATATCAAAACAGCAACTTTTCATCGCCTTCGATAAATTTTCTAGAAAACTTTTTCTCGTTTCTTTTTTTAAAAAATTTTGTATAATGCATACTAGTTAAAGCTATCTACAAATTTTAATCTCTTTATCTTTTATAGTTTTGGAGAAAATGTACACCAAAGTTTTGCCCAAGTTTGTTTCAAATTTAATATACTTTCAAAATGTTGACTAATGTCAAAAAGCTCATAGTTTTTTAATTAAACTGCAAAAACTGAAAAAAAGTCCAATAATTTTGTAGTTTTTCACGGATAACGCAGATAGCACATTCGATTTGACTTTCGATGTCAAAAATAAATAGCTGAATATTTAACTTTTTTTTCGTAAACTTAAAATAAAAAAGTTCTCCCTATGTAGCTAACTTTGCTTGACATCCTGTATAATTAATATACATTTATTTACCATTATTATGCATTTTACAGGGCGATGGTGGTAAGAGTATCTTATTAGGTGTTCAACAAGTTCTGAAAGCCGTTCAAGCATTATTAACTCTTTTATAACATTATTTATATATTAATAAATAAAATGTAATAAATAAAAAGTGCCTACAATTGTGTACCGAGTTTTATTTTTTTTCTATTCCGGAAATTTATTTCTGGTACAATGTATTATTCTCATTGTCATCATATTTTTTATTTGATTCATACAAACGATTGTATATAATATAAGATTGCTTTTTTTTTGTTGATTTAGCTTTGAGATATAGTTATTGAAATAAAATACCACGATACTGAAAATTAAATTGTATAAAAAGAAATTTAATTTAAAAAATATTTTTTTCGATTCGATAATTCTTGACGCATTGCAGTCCATGTTTTTAGTACGAAACACAAAATTCTACGAACGATTAAAAGAGATTTTGAGATTTTTTATCATTATCATTGGCTACTGGTTATCGAATCAATTTTTGTCATATCCACATCTCCCAAATTAGGCCTCAGATTCCAATTTGAAAAAGAACTTTTTTGTTGCTCTTGATGAGCTTATTTTCGGAAGTTAGGTTTCTAGAATCAATAATAGAACACGTTGTATAAGATAGATACTAAGATTTTATAGGTGGCTTAGAATTAAAATTAGATAAATGTTCGTTTTTTGACTTTGATTATTAAATTATTGAAGACAAAATATCAAATTGATAATCAAGAAAAGGCATTAAAAAAATGGCAAAACATGAAGATTCATCATTAGTATTTTCTGTATCATCGACATTTAACTCATCCACAAATACATATGGTGAAATTCGTGGTATTGATTGGAAAAAAATCATATTTATACCATTCAATACAGTTTGGAAGACTTTAATTTTAACAACTGTACTAATATCAGAAATTCAAGTAATTTATTATCTAGCATTTGATCGAATTACTTTACGAACAAGTGAAACAGTAGCTTTTTATATAATGGATTGTTTATATTTACTGGACACGATACTTTTTTTATTACATAAAATTTTCGCACGAAAACGTTCGTTACGATCATTTTTACCAAAGAAAAAATTATTAATTGCATGTGATTTTATATCATTAATACCGATCGATTTAATTTATACATACTTAGTGGTGAATAAACAAAGTCATTGGTCACAATTAGATAATGTTTTTCGATGTCGAATTCTGTTACGAATATATCGGTTGCATGTAAATTTAGATTTTGCATATAATCAAATCACTCAGATACATGTTAATCATATTTTGTGTTTAATTTTAACGACACATATGTTAGGTTAGTACAAGAAATGAACGTATTTAAAACTAACTTTTTGGATAATGAGCCGATTTTGATCTGACTAATTGATTTTATTTATAGATTAATCATTCTTTTATGCGTCTTTTGTGAAAAATTTATATCGATTCTCTGCGCGATTTAGGTGAAATTATCGATCAAAATCAGTGTTTTTCCCAAAAAAAAGTTGTTCATTTTTATTCCCAGTTCTTAATAAACTTTGACGCTTGAAATCGCGAACATTGAAGCTGATTAACTCGCGTTCTAAACTACCAAAAATTCTGAAACTTTGACTGAGTACCTATAAAAAAATAGCCCAAATCTGTCGACAAGTGCTTTCGTTCTAGAAATACCTTAACGTCTCATTTTGTTTGTAATTACGCTTGGAAAGGCCACTTTAATTATTTGGTGACCCTTTGTCACTCTTCTTTTCCGGAATTCAACTTTTATGCCCCCAAATCTGACCTAAAAAAATATGAAAATTCAAAATGTTGGCCGAAAATTTTAGTTTTTAGCGACTCGATTAAAACAAATATATCAAAAAAATTTAATTTTCAAATCTAAATATGTTTTTGACGAAAATCTGAATTTTCCGGCCGCCTTTTTGAATTTTCACATTTTTTATGGCCAGATTCAGATTTAGCTGCAACACCCTTTTCTTAATATATTTGTTTTAACTGTGTTTAATATTATCGGAGTGTCAAAATGAAGATTTCTGCTATAAACTGAATTTTTCGGCTCCCATTTTGAATTTTCATATTTTTTATGGTCAGATTCGAATTCTCAAGAATGGAATTTTCATCCTCATTTATTTTTCTTAAATATGTTTCGGGAACTTTGGGTCATAAAACTTGAATTTGTTAAAAAGTGAATAAACTAATTTAAGGAGCTTTTTCGAAATGCAATTACGAACAAAACGAGACGTTAAAGATAAAAATCGGGTCATTATCCAAAAAAAAATTTGTTATTTGACCCTGATTTTACATTTGTTTTAGGTGGAATTCTACATGTTATCAATAATTATGGACGTTCAGCTTTAAATCCCAATTTTCTTGATAGATCTTCGAATAATGCTTCGTCCTATTTATTTTATGATTTATTCGTGTTTAAAATATTACAACATTCAAATTGTGGCGATTATAAGTTTATAACAAACTTAGAGAATATTTTTTTGGGATTAACTTTACTGCTTGGATTTATTTTTGTTGTATATTTATATGCACGTTTATTACCCTTAAATGAGTACGAATTAAAACATCAAATGGATATGAGAGCACATTTTAATACGATCAAACAATATTTAGAGAATTGGAATAAATCACCATCTAGAGCTTATAAACATATTATTAATTATTATCAAAGTTTATGGAATTATTTACATGGTTTAGATTCACCACCAAATTTATTCAATAAATTACCATTATCGTTACGTCACGAATTACAAACCGATATGTTTTGGGATGCATTCAAGCATTCAAGTTTATTTCAAAATGTTGATATCGCTTTAAAACGTGCTTTAAGCTTAAAAATGATATCAGAATTTTTATTACCAGGTGATATTCTAAATAAATTTTGATTTTAGCCTCAATTTCCTAGATCAATTTTTGTGTTATTGATAACCGTTAAACATTATTGTAACAAAATCGGGTGATATTCGAATATCATTGGCCGAAATACTCGAATATCATTGGTCCAAAAGGATACCGCGATCCACGCTCGTTGGACAAAGACTAATCACCTGATCGATGTTGCAAGTGCTGTCGTCACAATTTGTCAGATACATGAAAAGTATAAATTATGTAAACACTAATACACCAGTGCCCAGATGTCACCAAATTAGCAACGAGTAATATACGGTATTTAATGCTAATTCATACTGATGATGACTACTTGGTAGTCGAAATACCTATACCGCGTGTCTTCATAAGTAAGTCCACTGTTCTAAACGATTATTACCATTCCTATCAAACTTTCTTAATTTATGGCCACTCTGTAAATTCGATGTCAAAAGTGAACAGCTGAATGCTAATATTTTCGAAAGTAGAGATTTCTATATAGAATAAATTTTTTTCGTAAACCTTATAACAGACAAGTTTTCCATGTATAGAAAACTTAACTAGACACCTCGTATAATACAGGAAATTGGAGCAAACATCGAAATTTATTTCGAAAAATCCTAAAGTTCTCATTTATACTCTTGGATAATTATATTTATGAACAGGTGATATTCTATTTGAACCGAATACTGCGAAAAATCGTATGATTTACATTGCATCAGGTATTGTGAATATTTTATCACCAGAAGATGATACATCACCAATATTATCGTTCTCAAGTGGAACATGTTTTGGTGAAATTTCACTCTTAATGCAAATAAAAAGTAATGTGTATTGTGTTTGTGCAACGAATTGTCAAATATATTATTTAACAGCTGAATCAGTTTATCGTCAGCTAGAATATTTTCCCGAATATTATGTACAATTTCGAAGAGAATTGAGACTAAGATTGAGTAATGCCAGGAAAATGATTCAAATACAGCAAAAGTAAGTTTTTATCATTATTTTAGGTAAAAGAGGACCTTTTTTAGAGGTAGTCGTCACCTTAAAAGGTGGATGAATAATAATACATGAGACTTCTGTTTCGAATTTTATTTCTAAATTCTATTGTACGAAAATTAAGAAAATTTGAAATATTGATGCCTATTTCGAATGGATGGTTTTACACTTCTATAACATATGCACAGTTTTCAATTTTTTTAAGTGTAAAATAATCATAACTTATTGAGTAAATCAGAAAAGATGACCATGAATTGTTTTACATTAATATTTTTAATTTTTACAGAAATCTTTAATTTATCGTTCAAAATGATGATCAATCACTGTACCTACATGATTTAAATGAAAATGATGTACAGTTTCATTCAAATCCATTCGCTAGTTTTTGCGTGAAAGCGTAACAAATAAACAAACAAACATCCTTACTTTCACATTTATAATATATAGGGATTCCAATTTTTCTGTTATAAGTTTAAGTTGTCTTATCAAGATTAGAAAATTTAACTGGCTGACATTTTTCTGAATTATTTTTAGTGTGGAAAATACAAGTAATATTCCAGTTTTCATTGCAACTTTATACAAACCACCGGATGTGATCTGGTTAAGAAAACGTTTACGGCAATTATTAAAATTAAACAGTGAACATAATAAAAGTATCACAGATGCAATGCTCCAAGAAAATACATTGGTTGAACATCGATCAGATTATTTAAATTCATTGGTATTAAGCGAAGATGTTGAATTAAAATTACAAGTAATCTTCTTACGATCAACATTTCCATTTATTTTTGAATCCAATTCAAATTTTATGCAAAAATGGAAATTACTTGAAATATTCGTTATTGTATTTATTAGCATTCTATATCCATATATGATTTTCATCGAACGGAAAATTATCAATTCGACATATTTACATATAACTATATTTTGTGATATTGTTTTCATATCGGATGTATATTTACAAAGTTCAACGGCATTAAAACGTGAAGGTGTTGTAATTGTAACATTTTGTAAAATATTTACACATCGATTAAAACAAATTGCATTCTTAATTGATTTATTTGCATCGTTACCATTCAATTATATTCAAGTTATTGGTGTTGGGGATCATCTTGAAGTGTTATTATTAACGAATCGCTTATTAAAAACTTACAAAGTTTACGCTTACATAAATAAGTTGCAGGTTAATACAGATAATAGAAAATTTTTTTCTGTGTTAAATTACATGAGTTATTTTTAAACCATGTATATATGAAATATACATAGTATATTAAATTTAGTCCCAAGTTTGTAACGCTTAAAAATAATGATGCTAGGAAAAAAATTTTGTCATAGCTGTTCATAAAATCACCTAATTAGTCCATTTCCGGTTGTCCGTCCGTCCGTCCGTCTGTGAACACGATAACTCAAAAACGAAAAAAGATATCGAGCTGAACACTTTACAGCGTACTCAGGACGTAAAAAGTGAGGTCAAGGTCATAAATTAGCATGATAGGTCAATTGGGTCTTGGATCCGTAGGACCCATCTTGTAAAACCGTTAGAGATACAACAAAAGTTTAAATGTAAAAAATGTTCCTTATCAAAAATTAAACAACTTTTGTTTGAAACATTTTTTCTTAAACATCACTGTTTACCTGTGAGGGCGCCAATTAGGCGGAAATTTTATAATATGTACTATACTTGATTATCAGTTATGTATGTGTCACACGTTTGTATGTGTAATGTGATAAAGAAATCAACACTGACTATGCATTTTATTTCAACAATTAACTCAGTCAATTGTTTGTTTTCACTTGTTTTTTTTTTGGAACGAAGTTCTTTAACGCGGCTTACCATGGTGAACAAACTGGCAAAAACCTTCACGTAACAAAACGAGATATGCTTTGTGTGTGTGTGTGCCATATCCATGGCAACCACGATATCCTACTTTCAAAAGGATCAGTGATGTAAATTAAAGATTTTTAGCAGATAATGAAAAAAATAACTCCTGTAATTTAGTGCATTATAGACAAGAGTAAGGAGTTTCTATCTAACCTGTCTTAGGTAGCGCACATGGATAATAATAAAATCAAAATTGGATTATATAAATATTTTATCAGTTATATTTTTATATTGTATTGGGTATGTTGTGGATTTTATGGATCAGCATGTTTCTCCAACGAATTGACCCTCGAAGATTGTTCTCCAGATTCATGGATATTTTCAGATCAAGAACTAGCAAAAAAATTAAATTTTAAAGAAAATCCGATTCAATTCACATTATTATATATATCAACATTTTTAAGACCTGGATATACGAATCTTAGACCTCAAACGTTATATGATGAGATATTTGGTGCTGTATTCTTGACAATAGTGGCAGTTCTTAGTAAGTTATGCTATCAGTCTGCCAATAATAGGGGGACATATACAGGGTGTCTAGTAAGTACCGCACGTTTTGGTTGCATAAGGTAGAAATTAAAATTCTAAGACGAAAAGTCCTTTTCCATTTTTTAATACGATGCACGAATAGTAAGCTATTGATTAAAATAGGTAGCCAATCAGAAGCATTGTAACTAAAAATTAAAACCACTCGACTAATTAATGATTTTTGATAGATTAAAAATAAATTGTGTAATTATTCCTATTACCTCAATGTTTCATTTAATTTCAAGCGAAAAACTATTTTCGGAATCTACATTTGATGTTGTATAGTTCGATTAATGATTGTGATTTAATTTCTGCATATCAAATTCTAATTGAAAAAGCAACCATTTTTATTTTATTACAAAATACAAAAAAACAATTTCATTAATTAAGCGTAATTGCCATTGTTAGTAACGGGAGGCGCCATTGGTATGGGGTTGGGTGACAAATGGGTAGTAGCTGTGAAGCACTCATTTGTAATATTGATAAAAATCAATCAATTAGTTCACAAAGAATGAAATAAATTTATAACTACAATGAATAAGTACTTTGTAATTATTTGGAGTCAAATGTGTTACCTTGTTAAAGTGGTTCGGCTGTTTAAGCAACTACAGTGAAACTTCTTTTTTTGCGGTAAATAATAGTTCAAAGTCCCTTGATCACAATAAACACAGTTTTGGGACCTCTTGCTGTTCCCAAAAATTAATTCGAAATGAGCTTCAAAAAAGTTTTAATCATGAAGAAAATTCAAAAAAGAAAACATTAAAAGACTTTGGTTTTTGACGCTTTTTCGACATTTTTAGAGCATTTTTGTACATTCACGAATAAAATTTCAAATTTTTTGGACTATTTTCATTTGTTCGGTATTGAAATACCTATATTATTTCAGGTCTTGGTTTTGGTACAGAATATATTGCACTAAAAGCCTTAGAAATAAAACAAGAAATAAACTACAATCGATTTTCTAATGCACTTGTACGATTTATAAGAAAACAAAAACCACCGTCAGAGTTAATAAATGACCTAGTTCATTATTTAGATTTTCAATGGAAACATAATCATGGTATAGCATTAACTACAAAAATACAATCAATACGTTATCGAACAAATCATGTACGGGTTAAACCAAGTTATGAAGTATTTATGGAGTGTATCAAAAATATACCTTTATTTCAAGGAGGTTGTAAAGAAATGCTAATACAAATATGTAATATTGGATGCATTTATTATCTACCCCGCAATATACCAATTGGCAAACAAAATATATACTCGAACAATCTAACTTATATATACGATGGATTCTGTGAAATGGAATCAAATTTACCAGGTGATCAAATACGTGCAACAAAATCAATTATTGGACCTGGTACACATTTCCCAATATTTGCTTTATTATATGATGTACCGGTGATTGTTTCCGTTAAAACTGTTACATGCTGTACAATAGTTACATTTGATTTTAATCAAGTGAAAAAAATCATAAAACTTTATAGAAAATTTCATGAAGAATTATTAAAAGTTGTGAACGAATTTAAAAGTAATATTTATACAATTTTATTGTTTAAAGAATCACAGTATGTGGAAATGAAGGTACAATGAAACTGAATATCGGGAGCGAAAAAATGTGTTGCATCTTTGACATTTTCCAAAGTTTTACCAAGTTGTAAAAACTTCGCACCAAAATATCAGCCTCACAAAACTTTGATATCCATTTTCTCCAAAACTATAAAATATAGGATGTTGAAATTTGCGAGTAGCTTTAACTAGTGGTCTTGTAAAACCTTTTCGAAAAAACTACGAAATTTTTGGATGTATTTTCTAGACGCCCCCACAGTTAAACAGTGAAGTTTATCAAAAAATGTTTCAAACCAAAGTTGTTAATTTTTTGAGGAATAACTTTAATATTTAAACTTTCGTTCTATCTCTAACGGTTTACGGATGAGTCCTTTTTTTTGATTTAATGAGCAAAAAATGCACCATTTTCAAATTGGTATATCTCGGTCAATTTTGAAACTAGGAAAGTCGACAAAAAAACAAAAATGTGCCAATTCCTTCAGCTAGAACATTTATTTGGTGCATAGTTTTTTGTAATTTGTAAAAAGCTGAAGAAAACCCCCAACTGTCCTCTAAATAAATGAGGCCAATTTTTTGGTAAGAAGTTTTTACAATCTACTGCGGAAAATTTTAAAAAATGCAAGACATTTTCTTGATTACTATGATTTTCTATTTAATTTTGTTGTGCTAAGGTATCTGGAGAACAAAACATGGTACCCTTGAAAATATTTGAATATGAACTTGTAAAATCAACAAAACGTGGACAAAAACAATTTTTAGAAGGTTATAAAATTTTAGGTTCTTTTCAAATTTTTAAATATTGTTTATTACGACGTACTTTTCATCCTGAATCAAAAGTGATTTTATTTTGGGAAATACTACGATTTATTATAATAATGCTTTCAATATTATTTTGGCCACATGCTAATGGAATCTTACATCTCCATAAAATTAAAGGTTGGTATCAGTGGTGTAGCGACCTTAACTCGCACTCGGGACACAATCCCTTATTAGCATCCCCCTCCGTTAAAAAACCATATAATATTGGATGTAAAATATACTCGCAATTGGCTCAAGCTAGGCTTTAAGTTTTAGACAGAAAAATTTACGAGAGAAAACAAGACTACCTTTTGAAATCTAGAATTAGTTCAAAAGATACATATTATTTATGTCTAGTCAATTCTCCAGGCATTTTTGCGGCGTATACTTACCAAGTATTGTTGTATCAATATTCCATTTTTCACAAAGAGACTTCGCTTTTTCTATTTCCTCTTCACAGAGCTTGTCTCGAATTTCAGCTAGTTAAGTCGCTAATTAGAAGCAAATCAAGAAAGGAGTTAATTTATGTAACCACACAGAGTAGATGCCATAAGGCTGACAGACACAGTTCGAGTCAGTCCTGCCAGCAGAAAAGACGTGCCATTTCTATTATGAATATAGTATTACAATTTAATTAAGACTAGCTATTATTTATTATTCCTGTTCTTCCATTTTATTTACGAATTAACATTTATTATATTACACTGCCACTAAATTGAAAATATATTATCCAGGAATCAATTATAATCAAAATATAAATTACTAGGAGATATCCGTCCGCTTTGCTGGGCAATTTCTCCTTTTTAAAACAAAGACTATCACGTTATAGCCTTCACTTATTCTCCCTTTTGTTCACAATTTTATGGATTTTAATTTTTCGGCGAGGAACTCTTGAAAATGCAGTTTTGCCAATGATACACGGTGAGATTGTAACTTTTTAAAGGTCCAATCATTAAATTAACCTGATTTCTTATACTTTTTGGATCAAAATTACTCCATCCACCGAGTTTCATCAAATTCCAAAACAAAAATTTTTTCCCGATTTTCTCGATTTTTTCAAAGGGGTACCCCTTAAAAAAATTCCAAAAAATCGAAAAAAAATTTTTGTCTCCAATTTCGATAAAACTCAGTATATAAGGTAATTTTGACCCAAAAAGTACAAAAATCGGGTGCATTTGTTGACTGGTCCAATAGTTTTTGAGATACGGACTAAAATCGATCCAAACATTACGATATTGGCGCCCTTTGTGAGTAGGCAGCCGGGGCTTAATGCACCCTCCTTGCCCCCGTCACTACGCCACTGGGAATAATTATTATACAATTTGAGGTTTTTTATTATGTATTTCCTGCACTAGGTTGGCAACAGATGGAAGTGGTTATTGAAGCTATAAGCTTTCTTGATATTTACATCCGCTTACATATTGGATACTATAATAAAAGATCAATATACGTCAATCATCCAGCATGGACTGCGATGCATTATTTAAAACATTCATTTGCAATTGATTTATTTGCAAGTTTACCACTTTATCAAATTTTCAGTATGGATTATGATCAACCATTTGGATTCGATTATAAAGATATATTTATTGGTGGAATGTTTACAATTTCACGTACATTACAATTATATCGTCCGCTTGGTTTAGTTACCTACTTTCAATCGTTTCAAAATTCTACTTTAATATTTAATTTATGCGGTTAGTAAAATGAAACTAAATATCTAAAACCAAAAATGTGTTGCATCTTTGAAATTTCGACTTTCTAGCTTTCTTTCTTTGAAATTTCGACTTTCTAGTTTCAAAAATTGACCAAGATATATCAATTTTAAAATGAAGCATTTTTTGCTCATTCAATCAAATGAAAAACAATCCATCTTGAGTTAGAACAAAAGTTTCATCAAAAATCATTCCTTATAAAAAAATAAACAACTTTTGTTTGAAACATTTTTTCGTTAACATCACTGTTAACGAAAGGAGTTACCCATGACGTCTAGAAAATACTTTCACAAATAAGCTACCTGCAAATTTCAAGTTCCTTTTCAATTCTAGTTTTGGAGAAAATAGACCTAATAAAGGACTGCGGAAAGTTTCAAAGATGCAACTCTTATTTTCTTTATTATCATGATTTTTTATTTACTTTCCTTTGTGCTAGGTTTAATTAAAGATTTTATAGTAATTGCTCTTCTTGTAAATAGCATTGCTTCGTTTCAAATTTTAATTGAATGCCACGAAAAATTAAACAAAAGCTTAAAGATTAAACATTGTAAAGAAATATTTACTGATAATCAAAGTACAGCGTATGGGTACAGCGTACATTTCGTTATATCGTTACTAACTGGCGCTGGAACAATATTATATCGTATTGAAACCATGCGGCAAGTTCGATCATTTCTATGTCAAACATTTTGTTTTATTTATATCAAAGGATTATATTTTGGACAAAAAATATGTTTACTAATCAGTGGTGATGCAAATTTAACAGAATTTCAAAATAAAATGAATCAATTTCGAAAATTTGCTGAAAATGAGATTATATTTGAAGATATTATCGAAAATACAATGAAACATTATTCGTACAGTTGGAATCGTACAAAAGGTATGAATATACATGCGACTTTGAAAAAATTACATTTACGTTTACGAGATGATATTATTATGTTCTTATATGGACCATGTTTCAAAAATGTTCAATTATTTGATTCTGGAGATGAAATGTTTTTAACAGAATTAGGTGCAATGGTACAAGAAGTGTATTATTTAGAAAATGTTGATGTTATTCGAAGTAATGATGTACAGGTAATGATGTCAATTCGATTTCACTTTCATACCAATATAACTTTTGGAAATTGAACTTTGATAATTTGAACTTAAGATAATTGAACTTAAAATAAAAAACGAGAGGTGCCGTGAAGCACCCGGTTGGAACTATGTCCCTATCGTATCTTTGTATACAAGGTGTTCTGTTATTAACTGCAGATCGTTGGCCTACAGAATAAGCTCATAAAGACGAAGGAAAAAGTTATGTACCAATTTTGGATCTGAGCCCTAATTTGGGCGCTACAGGTATGACAAAAATTGATAAATTGGTAAATTCACTGACTATCATTCGATAACCAGTAGTATATAAATATTAGTTTTGTGGTACGCAACCTTGCAGGTTAATTTTTTCTTTCGCGATACTGTTTGGTAGTGGTATAATGTGTTGAGATAGCAAAAGCTATTAAATGTATAAGGCAAAAATTTGAAATGAATGTAAATATTTGGTTTTAAAATAAAATAAGTAATAGTTATTTAATTTTTAGGACAAAATTTACTTTATCCTTAAAGGATCTGTTGAAGTATATATAGATCCTGATATCACAATTACACAATTAACACATGGTGCAATGTTCGGTTGTTTCAATGCAACAAAAAAAGTACGTCATCGAATGGGAATACGAACATGTGAAAAAACCGATTTATTAATGATAAAAGCATCTGATTTTTATAATTCAGTTGAAGCAAGACCGATAATGAAACAACGTATGGAAAATGTGATAATGTTACGAATGGAATTTATGGAAAGTAAAGATAAAATTGGAATTGATTTGAATCATATAACAAATACAAGAGATCATGATTTTCCTTATCGATATTTGCATCACAAAAATAGATTTAAAAAATATTTATATAAATTTTCATCAAAACGGCTAAAACAAGATTCGAAATGGTTAGTACAATCAAACTAAATATCTAAAAGGAAATAAGTGTTGCATCTTTGAAATTTTCCACAATTCAGTTGTAAAAACAACCAACCAAAAAATCGGCCACTCAGGAGGGTGCTTAATTTAACTCAATTTTTGGGGGGGGCTAGTTGGAGAGTTTTAATTATTTAAACAACTGCGAAAAATTTAAAAGATGTAAAACTTTTTTCTTTTAGTACCATAATTTTTGATTGAATTTTTTTTTGTGTTAGGTTTAATTTATTGACATTCATTTTTGAAGTAATTGGTCCTTTTCTAACATATTTCTTTATTCCATTACACATTGTCCTTCATATGCAAATTAATATCATACTTCGTCCTATAATTTATTCAATTGATTTAATATATTATTTAAAAATATATATCGGTTTTCAAACCGTTTACTATGATACAAGAAATCATTCAATTACAAAATTTAAAAAAATCTTTTCACATTACACAAAACACATTGAACTGTTTTGGTTAGACCTTTTTACTGTTTTCCCATTTGAGCTATTTGCATATTTTCATCAAGAAAGTTTCGAACATTTAAGTACATATTTAAAATTGAATCGATTACTACGCTTATATTTTTTCATACGGTATTTTCGTCGATGTAAACAGAATATATCGATTAGTTTACGTTTAAGATGGATGTATATTATTATTTTCTTTACACTAAGTTTACATTTAATGTCATGTATTTGGATTGGTGTTAATTGTCATGGAACGTTTTGCGAACGTAATGGTTATAAGCGTAGAACAGATATACCAAATAATGATAATGTGTTATATGCGAAAGGTTATTTGTCCGTTGTAATTACAGGTAAGAATTAATGAAACGAAAATGAAATTATATCTTATAGAGTGTGTCGCATTTAAGATAAAGACACCCTCACACTTTCGTCATTTATAGGAATGTCGATTTGAAACTTTGCACAGCACAAACTGAGCAACTTTTCAAATCGATATTCCTATAAATGACGAAAATATGAGGGTGTCTTCATCTTAAATGCGACGCACTGTATAATTACATATATTTATAGGGTATTTGTACACAATTGATAGATTTAGTGGCGTAAATTTAGGACAAGTTGCACCAAGGAATTTATCTGAAGCATTCCTGGATTCCCTTTTATCTATATGGTTACAAATATGCTTTGTATGTGTGATAAGTGGTGTTATTGGCATTATGTTGATAAGATATAAACATTTCATTTATTATTTGAATAGTTTAAAACTATTGTTGTACTATTATCAGGATAGAAAATTATCAAATGTACTTATACAAAGAATAAAAGGTTATTGTGAACAATTGTGGAAACGACAGGGTAGGTAATAAATACATCATAATTTTTTTTACCCGACTATCCGACACAAAGGTATGGTAATGTGTGTATCAGTCTATATACAGGGTGTCTCATAAGTACCGCAAGTTTTTATTGCATCAGGTAGAAAATAAAATTCTAAGACGAAAAGTTCTCTTCCATTTTTTGATCCGATGCTCGAATAGTTAGCTATTAATTAAAATAGGCAGACAATACATACGAAGCGAACCACGTAGAATGTATATACTCGTCAATAGATGGAAGAGTTATATTTTGCGGTTATTTTTTCCATCATAGAGTCTTTCTTAATCAGGTGATGACACTTGGTTACCTGTATTAATACTGGAAGCACCATATTATTTACAACAAGATTTAATGAATGATTTATACTCGCATCATCTTCAAAACAACTTGATCTTTCAAAATGCTCATATGCATTTTTTACGACAATTAGTTACCCGATTAGAACGTTGCATGTATTTCCCTGGCGATGTGATTGTACAACAAGGAGATGTCACACATTCTATGTATTTTATAAATGTGGGTCAAGTGAATGTTATGGACAAAGACTATGGTGGTAGTGGTGGTGACGATGAGATTCAACATACATTATTAACAAATCAACAATTTGGTTTGTTACAAGGATTATATAGTTTACCATTTAAAAAGACCTACAAAGCTAGAACGATTGTTGATATATTAATATTGAATCGTTTTAAGTGGTTGGATTTATTTGAAGCATTTCCTGCATCACGTCAACTTATCATACAAAATTCAATTGAACCGAATATTGAAGATAATTTCGTAAATAGACGATCGTATCGAAGAAAATCACCAAAACAATCGCAAACTAGTTTTGGATCACATTGATAAGAATTGTTATATTTTATGTTCTTAATATGTATTTAGTAAGGTTGTTAAGCGTTACAAGAAATAAAAAACACCATTGAAAACTAAAAATTTCATAATTAACTTAAAATTTTGAGAAATTGATCTTAAACATGTTAAGCGAAGTTGGACTAAGTCTAACTCAATTCTGAAAGTTTTGCACAATTTTTATTACAGAGGGATAAATGACGCTAAATAAAACACATTTTGGGTCAAATGTAGTGTCAGTCACATATGGAATTACCCATAAAAGAAACACAGTTCACGTAAAGTATAGACCCATCTAAAATTTTCATTTGTCAAATATTATTTCTGTAATTTAACTATTTTTTAGATTGCAAAATTTTAATATACTTTATTTTTTTGTAATAATATGAAAAGGGAGTCTTTGTCCCTTCCCCTTTCTATTTAGAAAATGAATTTTTAGTGGAGAATCTATGTATTATTATAGTCCAACAAAAACAAATAATATAAAGACCGAAATACATTTAATATGTATAATAATAATATAATCGTTTCGTTATATCAATAATAATATTTCCCTTATATGAAATGTTATTTGTATAATGACTTTTATACCCTGTATATATATATGAAATATATTAAGGTATAATAAATTTAATTCCGAGTTTGTAACGCTAAAAATATTTAGGATACGAACAAAATTTTAATGTAGGTGTTCATATAAAATCACTTAATGTGTTCCGTTTGTCCGTCCGTCTGAGCATCTATCCGTGGGCATAATAACTCAAAAACGAAATGAGATATGTAAAATGAGGTGTAGTTCCTAAATGAGCAACATAGGTCATAGTCTTGGATCCATAAGACCCATTTTATATAAATCGTTAAAAATAAAACTCAAAAGTTTACATATAAAAAAATATTCCTCATAAAAAATAAACAACTTTTGTTTGAAACATTTTTTCGTAAACATCACTGTTTATCCGTGAGACCGCAAATTAGGACAAATTTCAGTGTCCATTTTTCTCTAAAATTATAAAAGATAGGGAGTTGAAAATAGTAGGTAGCTTCAACTAGTGTTCTCTAAAAACAAAATACAATTCTATAATTCTGTTGGTTCTTTAAACTTTTCTAATTTATGAATAATTATGCAAACATGTGACATTGATCACTTTCTATGCATGGTATTTCTACAATTAACTCAATCAATTGTTTGTTTTCACTTGTTCTTAGTTTTCATTTGTGGTTTATTTATTTTGTCCATTTCATTTAATATTGTTTTTGAAATATGTCATATTAATTCAATCTTTATGATATACTGCCTTTAATATGATGTTTCCAGGTATTTAATTGAAATTTTTTCTTTTGTATTCATAAGTAAGACATTAAACAATTCAATTTAGAATTGGGTCGTTCAAATAATTTTTTGTACTAAACTAAAAGGTAGATGTTCCAACAAAAAGGAATCCTTTACACGGTAATACTAGGCCGAAACCCACCCCATGCGAATTCCACTTGACAGGTTTTTAGCACATTTAGTTCTGAAAAATACAACACGTTCAATTATAATTCCAAAACTTATTAATTTTGGTCCAAGCCTTTGCGAACATTGACACAGTCGAAAAATATGTTTTTTTGAAGTTTATCTATACTTATCTATAAATCTTATGTAAAATTGTGAGAGAGTGGAACGACATTTATGGTCGTTTACCGTAAACTTGATAAGAATGTTTATAATAATCACCGCAGGTGAAAATAAATATGTTAAGACTAGTGATGTGACGAATATTCGCATGCGACTGTTTTTCGAATGTTTTAAAAAAAGAAAAAAATATCTTATATGGTCCAATCTGGTCCCAGATCATGATGTCCCCCATCAAACTCTGCAACTTTTGTTTACGTGCGACTTCATGTTCTCACAGCAGATTGGCCATGGTCCTCAAGGTTGCTTTAATAATCTATTTAGATCAAAAAAGATAAGTGATAGAATAACACTTTAAAATAGAAAGTTGATCCTCATTAAAAAACTAACATTTTTTCGAAAATCGTTATCTTTCGGAGGAATAGCGTCACTTAAAAATATGTCATTATTGCATTTAATGGACAGAAAATACGCTTTACAAGTGAATACATAGCAATTTGCGACCGTTTTATTTGAAACTAGAGTGATACCCACCCGCTTCGCTGTTTTTAAAAGTAAACATTGATAAAGATTGCTCCCTCTGTAAAGATTGGTAAGGATTGTTTTACACAGGTAAAATATATGTATGCTTTTCTATTTTTTTAAAATCTATAATAGTAATTATTCAGAGAAGATGGCTGTGAAATATTTGATATTGACTATTTTTACAGAAATCTGTAATTTAGGTAGTGTAGAATTAAATTAATTTTTAATTTTTTTATTTTTTTAATATTATATCTTTATAAATTATATCTCATGTGTTATTCTGATATATTAGCTATATTGCCGTACAGTTTTATTAAAAACCATTCGCTAATTTAAGCGTGAAAGCGTAACAAACAAACAAACAAACATGTTTACTTTCGCATTTATAATATATAGAGAAGAGATGTACGCGAATATATAAAATAGAAGATTCGTTCCATCACTTGTAAATACTAAATTTTATTTATTTATTAATTCTAAATCTTATCAATACCTACGTTTACAATATTTTTGTTAGTGTCTTATATTTTCTAGTATCTAAGGGTATAGAGATAGGTACTCTAGAGCTTCAAATAAACTTATATAAAAAGAAATCTTAAATCACTACACAAGAATTTTTATTCTTTTGTATTACACCTGGACAATCATGAAAAAAATACTCGAATGGAATTTTTGGAATGGAATAGTATATTTTAAATCCCAGGCATAGACCCCGGGAAGAAGTGGAATGGGATTGACTGGGACACACCATTGCCAGGAAAGAAAATATACAGAAAAATATCTTCCTGTTAACATTATGAGCTCATACTTGGAGATAATTTTCTAGAGGTGCAATTTTTCCATATCTAAAGTGGAAAAAAAATAGTCGATTGTTTTGACCCACTCTAGTGTAGATGCAAATACATTTCCCTGAAGGTAGTCCCCGGGACACATAGACATCAATCAAAAAGTCATTTCATGTTAAATGCCACTTTTGGAGTGGAAAAAAAGTTGTACAGCTATTCTCATAATTACTTCGGACAAAATGTTAAATTTAATTAATAGAATCAACTGATTCTTAATTGGGGCATCGATATTTTATGGATTTGGCAATTGTTTATTCAGGATTTGTGGCTTTCCATGAAAGTTTTTACATTCTATATCAAAAAAAATCGATCAATACTCTTTAAAACTAATATTTGTACTTGACCTAATTGCGAGTACCTAATTCATACCGATTATTTCAAATTTTTAGAATTGTCATTGCTAATAATTTAATTACTCCTTCATAATACTGGCTTCTGTTCATTCAACACGATTATAAATCCGCGGTGGCGCAGCATGAGCTAGAAATACTGAGTTGATACAAAAATAACTAAATTTTGAAATTTTTCAAAATTAATTTTCAGTTTGTACATGTACTACAAAAGTTTATTAATAAAATATCATATTCAAATAAAAGAAAACTCAACTTTTTGAATTTGATAGAAACAAATTTATTATTTTTGTCTTGTCTAGACAAACTTCAATTTTTTTTTTCTTCAAATATTCGATGAATAATTAGAAATAAAAATGTACCTGAGAGATAGAAGAAAGAAGATAATTCGAATGTTAAGAAATGTGTTATGTAGGTAATATTTGTTTTATAAAACATTTGACATCGATCGAAATATATTAAAATGTCATTGAATTGTGTTGAATTCAAACATTTTTAATTCATTCAACGTTCTAGATCTGCAGTCCAGAATAATTTCGACGAATAATAACTATTATCGAAAAATACATGCAACCACCATGTTATGACAGTGGAGAGTGAGCTAATTTAATGGGGAGTGTTGTTAGTTATGCTTCAAGAAAATCCATTCAGTTTGGAGAGAGACACAAGGGAAAAACCGAATTTATCGGGGGCTTTTTGACTTTTGTAAAATTCACTTTTTAGTGAGAATTTTTAATATAAAATTTTTTGCACAAATTTTTTATTCTAAATCTTATTCGAGGGCAATAATCACGATTTTGAAAATCTGGTAAAAACTAGGTCAAATAAAACATTTACTCTTACCTCAAAATAGAAATCAAGGAATTTTTTTCTAAATTTAAAATTATATACCAAGAAAAACGTTGGAGACATAAATTTAACGTCATTTATATAAATATAAGTATTAATACAGGATGTCAAGCGAAAAATCACATTTTGCTCTATCACATCCAAATTTTATCAAATTTTAATAAACCAAGCCAGTAATCCTTATAAATTTGGATCATTCTTTTCAAATTTGTGATCAAAATTAACCTAACTCTAATAGGTTTCAATAATGTCGAGTGGTGGTCTCGAAATTAAGCACATAAGTTATAGCTAACGAAAATTAGACATCACAGCTGAAAAGAATGACTCAAAATTAATGGGTTTCAAAAAAAATTCCAATAAGATCGGATCGAATTTGCCTTCGTTATCAAAAAAATAGAATTTTTAAACTTTATGACGTCATCGGAATCCAAAAAATTTCATTTTGCTCTATCACATCCAAATTTTATCCAATTTTGATAAGCAAAGTATGTAGTTCTACTAAATTTGGGTCATTTTTTTCAAATTTGTGATAAACAATAACCTAGCTCTAATAGATTTCAAGCATATGGAGTCTTGATCGCAAAATTAAGCACATAACTGATAGCTAGCGAAAAACTGACACCACAGCCGAAAAGAATAACTCATAATTAGTGGGTTTCAAAAAAAATTCCAATAAAATCGGATTAGATTTGCCGATGTTATCAAAAAAATAATTTTTTAACTTGATGACGTCATCAGAATCAAAAAATTTAATTTTGCTCTATTACATCCAAATTTTATCCAATTTTGATAAACCAGGTATGTAATCCTACTAAATTTGGGTCATAATATTCAAATTTATGATCAAAATTAACCTGGCTCTAATAGGTTTCAAGAATATCTAGACCTGGTCCGAAAACTTAGCACTTTAGTGATACCTAGCAAAAAACTGACATCACAACTAAAAAGAATGACCCAAAATTAGTGGATTTCAAAGCAAATTCCAATAAGATTGGATCAAATTTGCCTGTGTTATCAAAAAATCGAATCCAATGTCAAGAATGAATATTTTCGAAAGCAGATTTTTTTTTTATAGAGAATCACTTTTTTTAATATATAATAAAAAAGTTTGCCATATGTAGCCAATTTGAATAGTTAGTCTGCCTGTATATGTGAGAACGATGTCGGGTAGCAAACAAACAAAACAAACGATGGTAAAAAGTAATTATCTCGACATGCATTTCAGTTTCATGAGAAGAGGGTTTGTTGCTATTAATTGTAGTTACTGATCTCAACTGACAGTATAACAGTATAACTGTACAACTGTACAACTGTACAGCAAGCATTGTGGTGACAAAAAAAACATTTATCTTTAATGAAAAGTGTTTCGAAACCAGCATACCAGTGTACCAGTACAAGTACAAGTAAAAGTACGAGAAAAAGTATGTATGTATGTCGTACATTCTCGTATATATAGTCCATTTGAAAAATTAAAATTATATAAGTAATCAACGCAATCTTTATCAAACAAGAGAATCTGTGTAATTAGAAATTTAATTTATATTTTTAATTATATGATAAAAAAAACTTTTAACAAAAAGAAAACCGACTTCAAAAGATAAATTTTTCCAAAATAAATTAATATGCACTAAAAAGTAAAAAAATAACGATAATATAATGAAGTTAAAATTATTGTTATTTTTGGAGTCAGTGTCAGCCAAGCTAATGTAGCAAACTGTTCTGTCAGAGTTGTTTTCAGAGGCTGACACCGACTCCAAAAATAACAATAATTCTAACTCCATTATATTATCGTTATTTTTTTACTTTTTAGTGCATTTTAATTTATTTTGGAAAAATTTATCTTTTGAAGTCGGTTTTCTTTTTGTTAAAAGTGCACTCACTAATTTATCACTAAAAAAAAGAATCATCGAAATCGGTTGGCGTGATATTGAGTTATTCGTCCTCTTGTCGTGCATACTTAATGCAAATTTAAGACTTTTATGATTTTCTCATGGACGCCGTTATCAGAACTCGACCAAAATGAAATGGGACAACACGGGAAGCACTACCTTTTGAATAGATAAAGAATCATAAAAATCGGTTCACCCAGTCGAAAGTTCTGAGGTAACAAACATTAAAAAAAAAAAAAATACAGTCGAATTGATAACCTTCTCCGTTTTTGTTTGAAGTCGGTTAAAAAAACATAGGAACGGAAAAGATGATAAGGGTGATTCCATGAAAAAATGTACCATAAATGGAAAAAAATATTACTGTTTACTTTAATATGGTGCCAACACTGTAATACTTTTAGCTTTCAGTATTTTAAAAATTTTAATAATATTTTTTCTTCATATAAATGTTAAGTTTTTCATTAAATTTTTATTAATTATGTTTATAACAAAATTCCAGTTGTATTAAATTTTATTAATAACATTTTGATTCTTATTAAAACGGTAGATGATTTCAAATTTAGCATATTACTCATAAAAATGTAAAATAAGACTTAATAGCATGAACAAATTTGAAAATGAAATTAAAATTGATTAAAAAAACAAAGTTAAAAGCATTCAAAGATTTTTTCCCATCTTGTTTTAGTAAAACAATAAAAGTTTTATATGTAATCTCTATGAGAATATCGGTTAATGATGTCATCAACCTATATCTTCCTTTTTATTTTAATTAGGAATTTTAAACGTTCATATCTTGCGTACTTCTAAAAATTTTTAAAAACTAACTTTTCTGCCCGTAAAGTGAGAATTTTTTACCTGAAGTGATTTAGAAAAAGTTTAGTAAACATGCCTATTGCAGTACTCAAGAATAGTATTTTTGAAGTTTCAATCTATCTTGTGTCTTGTAATATTAAATTTCTAAGGTTTCTTTTAAAATAAAGCTATTTTCCTATCCACAATGACGGTAATATCAGTAAGAGACATAGCTACCACCATATCAATCGTCAGTAGCCTTGCATCCAGTTTTCCGAGGTTTTAACAGCATGATTGCTATTCTTGATCCTTCCAGTTACAACCGCAACAGCTGAAAGAAATTTTTCAAAATTAAAACTGATAAAAATTATCTAAGGACTACGATAGAATAAGAACGCCTATCAGACTAGTCACTATTTTCTATATAGACAGAAATTTTGAAAAAACTGAAATCGTCTTCAGAATGAATAAATTTGCTCAAAACAAGGAAAGAAAAGTGTATGTTTGATTTGTTTTTCTAGCTCTATTTCTAGGAGGAAGTGATGACTTATAATCAATAAATATTTATTTTAATTTAATGTGAGAAATCTTTATACCCTTAATTTAAGCCCCCAACAAATTTTGATACAGGACCCCTCCAAAGTAAGCTACGCCACTAGTCAGTAACGTTTTGTTCTGCAGTTTCATGATTTATTTGTCTAATAAAGACTTTAAAATACTAAGGTTTTTCATTTAACCATTTTCCAATAATTTGTTTTATGTAATTTGGCATCAGATGCATATTTAGAATTTGTATAATTTTGTGAATCTACTGTACGTACAATTCGTATTGTATCCATTACGCATTATAACTAACTATTCATATCCAAACTATATATATATATATATATATATATATATATATATATATATATATATATATATATATATATATATATATATATATATATATATATATATATATACTTAAATGAAGTCTGAATAACATGTCATTAAAATGTTGTTTCTATATGGAATTAATCACAATCTTAGATTAGAAAATTATTTAGTTCTATGAGCATAACATAACCATTAATAAAACTTTATTTTAACATTTTCTATTCTCAACTCTGATTAAAATATCAGGTCAAGCTTATATACGATTATTATGCTTGTCAAATCGAGAAAAGATACCAATTTTCTACTTGTACTTTACGAGACCAGTAGTTTACATATAGCTTTACAGCCGGGTCCACAACCGTTTAAAAATCAAATATATTTAACTGAAATTGGTTTACAATATATTTGTCTGTCCATTTATTTATTTTTATAATCTGTATATATGAAATATATATCAAGATATACTAAGTTTAGTCCCAAGATTGTAACGCTTAAAAATATTGATGCTACCAACAAAATTTTTCTATAGGTATTAATACAATCACCTTATTAGTCTATTTCCGCTAAACTGTGTTTCAACACGATTACTCAAAATCAAAAAAAGAGATATCAAGATGAAATTAATAATATAACATAGGGCAAGGCTTCATGTCGGTAGGACCCATCTTGTAAAAGCGTAACAAACAAACAAACAAAGAAACAAACATCCTTACTTTCACATTTATAATATATCAGGATAGGAATTTAATGAGTACACACAATTAAAGGAATGATCAAAATTGCATTCGAGTAGATAAAACATGTAATAACAGAAAACAATTTGAATGAAACACTCTCTCAATTCACGCAAAAATATAAGTGCTCTTCACCAGTTATCGATGTTCTATATACAGTTCTGGTTCCCAAGCTGTGTGAGAGCCGTTATTCGAAAATGAAAATTGTACTCATGAAGGGTGTACTCACTACGTGTTACACAAATATATATATTTTCATGCGCGCATGGAAACTGTGTGCAACAATATAGTTTTCGAATATATGTGTACTTTTCATTCAACATCCTCGTTCGAATCGTCCGAATCGCTTGAATGTGTTATTACATTCTTTAGACGATAACTTATATCGAAAACATCTTTCGACGAAAAGTATATATAGAGTTTTCATGGTTTTGAATGATATGTGAGGTTTAAAATTCCGTAATAGTTTTAATAGTTTTAAAAAGTTTTCAAATTAAAATTTTATCAAAAAATTTTGTGTATTTTATGTGTATTTAAATTAAAACTATTTTTAAGTGTTTTAAACTAAGTGTAACAAGTGTTTTAATAGTTTTAAACTTTATATAAATAAATGTTTAATTAAAATTAAAATAACTTCAAGTTAAATATAGGTAAAAAAACAGTTTGAATTTTTTGATTTTGTAGATATTAATTAGGTAATGCCCCGTGCGTAGCCTTGCTAGGGAGAATCAGATTGACTTGACGACAGCGCTTCCTGTGAATAATTTTGGCGATAAATGTGACTGTGATGTAATTTTTAACGTTAATGTTAAATTAAAATTATTGAAAAATGAGAATTATTTTAACTTGTTGCATTAGAAATAAAATAAAATCACCTAATTAGTCCATTTCCGGTTGTCAGTCCGTCTGTCTGTGGACACGATAACTCAAAAACAAGAAAGGGATATCAAGCTGAAATGAAAAGATATATAGCGTGCTCAGAACGTAAAAAGTGAGGATAAGTTCGTAAATGACCCATGTTTTAAACCGTTAGAGATAGAACAAAAGTTTAAATATAAAAAATGTTTCTCATAAAAAATACACAACTTTTGGTGGAAACATATTTTCGTCAACGTCACTGTTTACCCGTAAGAGCGCAAATTAGGACAAAATTTTGGTGACCATTTTCTCCAACATAATAAAAGGTAGGGAGTTGTTTTCAGCTTCAACCAGTGGTCTTCTGAAACAACTAAAAAATCGAAAACCAAATAAATGGCAGCCATAGTTGTGTTGTTTTTTTAAACTTTAATATTCAACACTTTCTATACATGGTAATTCAACAATTAAGTCAGTCAATTGCTTGTTTTCATTTGTTTAAATATAAATTAACATTGATTTATTTAAATTTGTTTGAAAATAATATTAAATTTTCAACAATCCATAGACTTATATGTCCATTCATACTGTAGCTGCTTTCAATAAGATGAGAATTTTTAAGATAAAATCGAAGTGTAGAAAGATATTTTTTAAAATAGAAAAGTTGCGAAAAATCGAAGCTTTACGATAATAATTTGTTGCAATAAACTGGCTTTTTGTTTTTATTTCCTATAACTCCGATTTTTTCCAACGTATTTTTTCTTCATAAATACGGTTTTCCTTGCGATTATATCGTTGAAAAACTGGACTGGTTATTTTTTTTAGTACTGAGGTACTTTGCCCTATATTTTTTAGTGAAATTCTACACAGTTTAAATCTGGTACTTACTGGGACATTCCTATTTGAGTAATGAAATTATTTGAGAATACCGTTTCATATTTTCAGAATGGATTCTGTTGAAATTGGCTCTGTGAAAATTATAGTAAAATTGTTTGATATATTACCAGAATTTTTGAAAAATTGATGCTTAAGGATTAAGCGAAAATCACATTATAGAAGAAATAACACACACATGCCATTAATTTCATCACTTTAAAAGTATTTTATGGAAAAACGAGTTTCGCTTGTTATAATTTTCTTGATAGGAAAATATATGTCATGCTTTTAACTAATGAATATAAGTTTTCCAAATTAATCTTTTTATAATTGGCCTTGTTATATAATAAAACATCCCTTTAAAAACACTTTAATATAAAGGTGTTAAAAACACAAATATATAAATTTAACACCGTAGAGGGTATTAAAAAATTTATCTTTTTACGAAAGGCATTAATTTATGTATATACAAGATTTAAAGATAATCCTAAGAAAACGAGATTATTTAGACCTTTGCGAGGGTCGTCCTTAAACATTTTTTTTTTAATATACAGGGTAAATAATAACTTAAGCAAAAGTTTTAGACTTGATGGGGGAACATCATGTTTTGACAGATACGTAGTTCTTCGGGTTTCTTTAATAGCCAATTTAGATCGTAAACGGTAAGAGATAGAATAACAGTTTAAATTTAAAAGTTACTCCCCGTAAAAAAACGAACAATTTTTGTTTAAAATATTTTTTCGAAAATTGTCTCCTTTCAGAGGAAATGCAACTTAACTTTTATTGCTATACTTACTTTATACATAAATTTCTGGGAAATTATTTCAATAAAATTAATTCATAATATAACTGGAACCACAAATTTTAATTTTAAATTCGATTATGTTCTACATATACAAATATCGAATAATCTATGACTTGAAAGATTAACTTTAAGTGATCCCCTGACAATAAAGTTTATAACGTTTGACATTTAATTTAAGTTAGTTAGCCTCTAATGATTTTCAAATGTTATACATTTGTGCATGGTTGTCGCCTACACGATCATATATTATTTACTTAGGGCAGAATTAGGACAAAATAGAAATAAAGAATTTAAGAACTAATATAATTTAATTATCCTGATCATGCTGCTTCCCAGATGTTTTACAATTTTCTTTTTTAACCCTTCAGAACAGTCGCATAAAGAGATTTACTTACACTTATTCAATAAAGAATTTGTATACCATGCATATATGCAATATGCAAGGTATACTAAATTTAGTCCCAAGTTTGTAACGCTTAAAAATATTGATGCTACGCTCAAAATTTTGGTATAGGTGTTCATAAAATTACTTAATTAGTCCATTTTCGGTTGTCCGTCCGTCCGTCCGTCTGTGGGCACAATAACTCAAAAACGAAAAAATATATCAAGTTGAAATTTTTACAGTGTACTCAGAACGTAAAAAGTGAGATGGAGTTCGTAAATGAGCATCATAGGTCAATTGGGTATTGGGTCTTGGGTCCGTAGGGCCTATCTTTTAAGCCGTTAGAGATAGAGCAAAAGTTTAAATGTAAAAAATGTTTATTATAAAAAAATAAACAACTTTTGTTTGAAACATTTTTTCGTAAACATCACTTTTTACCCGTGAGGGCGCAAATTAGGCGTAAATTGTATAGTATGTACTTATTATATGGGAATATCAGATATATATGCGTGACATGTATGTATGTGTAATGTGACAGAGTAATCAACAGAGTCTATACATGGTATTTCAACAATTAATTCAGTCAATTGTTTGTTTTCACTTGTTTTAAAGTTAATTTTTAAACAAGTTAAACAATTGTTTATTAACAAAAACTTTCTAGAATTTTCGTTTCATTGTCAAATAAAAAAAATGTTTAAATAATTGGCGTAAAATTTTTTGACTTCGTGGAGCCCTTCTTCTATACAATGTGTCGCATTTAAAATGAAGACACCCTCATATTTTCGTTCTTTATAGGAATATCGATTTGAAAATTTTTACAGTAATACAGAGTGACGAGTCACATTTTCTAAGATACTTAACCGAAATCAGAGTTTTAAGCTCAGCTACGATAAATTGACAAATTGGGCTGAGAAGATATTTTAATTACGCAAATAATGGTATAGGTTTGTCTGCAAAAGAAACCGTAATGAAAAAGAAAATTAATTAAAATTAATTTTATTTAAAATAGCTTTGAACACGTTTCGCGAGACAAACTATTATATAGGCGTCTTTCTTAATCAATTCTTTAAATCAATCCTTCATAAAAAACAATATGTCTCATCTACTTATCAGTTGGGTGAAGGTCGATCTTATATCGTCTGTCTCTTTATAGACATATTTTACATTGTTTTGTATTATCATTTGATAAAACACTCTCAAGATTTAGAAAGAAAAAATAATGTTTTTACCTTTTGAAGATTTAAATTCGATGGGAAAGGGTGTCAAAATATTTTCTTGAAAGTGTCAAAAAATGTTTTTATGAATTTGTTTGTTTTAGAACACTTTGTTGTTCAAAATACGAAAAATAAAGTTTGTATTACAAACGAAAATATGATATTCAGAAAACATAAAAAGAAAAAAAAACTTATTTAAAATAATATTAAGGTTGTTATGAAAGTCGAAAGGGGTTTGTCGAATTGTCGCTCTCACTCTGCCCCATGCAAAATACATAGATTGAAGTATTTTCTATAATATACAAATTTTTTATCAAAAAATATTTATTTATTTTTATAACTTTTTGTTATTGTTTACTTTAATCATGTATACGATATTTATTTTCACCATGGTCTCTCGATTATAATTGATGTTTTTAATATGATACATACAGCGTAAACTAAATTGACAATTAAAGAGAATTGAAAAAATGAATCCAAGAAGTCCTAGGTTCGAGTGTATTTTTTTCCATTCTCTTTAATTTATTTATTTATTTGATTTACGAGCGCCAAGGAAAGTTTAGCGTTGTGGCTGAAATTATTTGTAACTTATTTTCAACTTTGATGATGAATTTTGTTATAACGCCTTGAATGTAGAGGAAAAATAAGAATAAAATTTTTCGATATCTGCATTGGTTTTCGAAATATCGAAAGCTAAATAATTAAACAAAATTTTCAATTTACGATATTTTGAAAATTACTCCAGATATCGAAAAAATTTATTCTTATTTTTCGTCAAATATTTTCAAGTTATAACATAATTTACCGTCAAAATTGAAAAATATATTTGTTTAATTTATGGCCTTAATAATCCGCCACTGAATACAACTCGATTGCTTGAAAATGATACTTGAAAAGAAGTAAAAAAGAAAATAATATTAAACAGTAAGAATAGTAATAACACAATAAGATTGAAAAGTTTGAAAAAATTATTAGTTTGTATTAGTTTAAAGTTTTTTTTTTGTCATGAAAAATACTCCGCATGAACAATTTATGTTACAAAACATAATAATACCTACTTCAATATTACCTACAGATGAAAAGTTTGAAAAATATTTTATTAAAAAAACTAAATGAAAACAAACAATTGACTGAGTTTATTGTTAAAATACCATGTACAGACAATATTGATTAGGTAATTCTTGTCACTCTTACACACAAAGTAATAAGAGTATTCTTCCTCATTGGGCATAATATATGCTATAAACTGACAAACACATACATAAAATATGTAACGTGTAAATTTAAAATATATACAGTACATACTATATAATATTGCTAGCCTAATATGCAAGAAAAAAATTTTCTAACAAAAGTTGTTTTATTTCTAAAAGGTTTTTTATTATATCTCAAACGGTTTACAAGATAGATCTCACGAATCCAATTCACCAATGTTGATCATTTACGAACTCAACCTTAATGTTTACGTCCTAAGCACGCTACAAAAATATCAGCTTGATATCTCTTTTCGTTGTCAACACTCAGATGGACATCCAAAAATAGAGTTTATGAACACTTATACAAAATATCAATGTCATTTAAACTTGGCATTAAACTTAGTATACCATGATATATATTTCATATATACAGAGTATAAAAATATTATTATATGTAATTTTATCTCTTATTTTCACAATTCCTAATGCAACAAGTTTAATGAATTGTTATTTTTCAATAATTTTAATAGAAAACTTGCTTGAATTTATTTTCTTTAACCACAAATTCATATATAAATAATAGAATTGTATTTTCAATTGAAAAATTACATGATAAATCATTTTAAACAAATTTCTTTTTCATTTTTCTTTGTAATTTTTACTAAACTTTCGAAAAAAATGAAGTTAAAAAACATACATCTTCTCTGCTCATATTACTATGCTATTTCCATGTAAACAATTGAAAATTAGTCATATTTTAAATTATTCACAGGGTTTATTGTAAGTTTTATAAGATAACAGCGCTGTAGTCGTTTTAGCTGCCCCCTCCACCTAGTATACTCCCTGCCAATACTATACAGTGATTGTTTTACGTTGTCGCTCTTTATTTAAATCGCATTATTACTTTCATATTAATCTTTTGTTGTTTTTGTTTATAAATATAACAACGACAAATCATTTCAATGGAACAAAGGCACAATAAATAAATTGACATCATAAAACCACAATTGTGTTCAAACTATAGACTTCTATTTGTGTTTTATTCCGACATTCATATATTTCCTTTTCATAGTTATTCTTCCGAGTATAAAATACTAAATTATTACCATTGTATATCATATATATTTGTTTTCTACATTTTTTTTTATAATTCTAATGAAAAACTAAAAACAAAAATTAAATCAGGAAATATAACATGTATAACATTTCTTGGAACAATTGAACGAATTTCGCCAATTCTTTTGCTAAGTCATTTTACGTCTGGCAAAATCATGGGTCTTTTAGTGAAAATGTTTTTGTTACATTATTAAACACTAGACAGTGTTAAAGAAACAAGTATTAATTTTATATAAATTCGTTTTATATTTTCATTAAATTAATGAATAATTTTAATTAATTGATCATAATATTTGTTGAAATAAAACTGTGGCTTATAATTATTGTCAGAAGAAGGTTTAAAAAGTTGAACGTAACAGTAGAAAAAATATTAAATTCAATAAATGGTGGAAACGCATATAAGTAATGCATTATAATAGATGTTACTATGTTACATGTATTTGTTTGCGCTTCCACCATATTTATCTAGAATTATGAAAAGGTATTTGAATTATTATTGAGATATTATTTATTATTATTCAAGTATTGTCGAAGGCCTGTCCAAGAGATAGTAGTGAAGTTTGTGTTTAACGTGCGAGCTAAGCAGGGGACGAGCTTGCGGGTTGGCTTAAAAGGCTAAGCATAGTATAGCTATTAATGACTTGGAGCTGCAGGTTAGTTAAAGTTAATAATCTTTAAAATTAAATGAATTGTACCTGAAACGAAGTACACCGGGTCATCTAGAGGTATCGATATCGAATTCAATATTCATAGTTAATACAGGACAATGTGTTGAGTCAGATAGTTTTTTTTTATGAACGGGTGCTGCCCGGGAGTAAAATCTTGGAATAATCATTGGGATGTATGGTCAATGTCGTATTGTAAATTTAGCCAAATATTTTTCAAGCAATAACGGTAACTTAACGCAAAACGATACTCTATTAACGGGTTATCCAACATGATATTTTGTAATAGTAATATTGTATGTGTTTTATTAACAAAGTTATTTTGTTTGAAATCCGTAAAGCTGGCAGAACAACCGCTTACCTGTTAACCACTGAAAACTGTGCGACACCCCTTAACATTTCTCACTTTTTTTAGTCTTGCAGTGTAAATCCGTTTTATAACTCCCAGAAAAATTGTTCTAAGAAGAAAAACTAGACAGAGTTTTATAATTTGGGTTTCTTTGCTAGTGAAAAATTTGAAAATCTATTCGTCCGCCTGTTAACACGATAACTAAAAAACGAAAAGAGATATCGAGCTGAAATTTTTATAGCATGCTTAGGACCTACAAAGTGAGTTCGAGTTTGTAAATGAGCAGCATAGGTCAAGTAGGTCTTTGGTCCGTAGAATCTATCTTGTATACCGTTAGAGATAGAACAAAAGTTTAAATATAAAAAATAAACAACTTTTGTTTGAAACACTTTTTTTCGTAAACATCACTGTTTATCCACGAAGGAGCAAATTACGGTAACTTTAGAGACGTAATTTATTGATTTTATGAAAGCCATACATAAGTTGAGTGTTTAATAAACCCTTTTTCAAAATATAAATGTTTATAAATGTTTACTTGTTAACTATTTATCACAAACGCACATTGTGTGGTTTTATGAATGAATGTTTTCAAACCGATAAAAACCCTCCAAAACACAAACACAATATATGTTATTTAATAATAATAACTTTGTATAGAAAGTCAGGCGAGTTATGTTAGGTAGGAGACCAGAAAGGTGGGACTTGTATAATAGTTTTGTTTTATTGTGGTTTACAGTTTTCAATCAAAACAAATGAAAACAAACAATTGACTGAGCTAATTGTTGAAATACTATGTTTAGACTAATTTTATTACGGAACCGTTTGTTTTTTCAAGCCATGTAAGTAAAGAAAGATAGCCATAGCCATACATACATGTCACACACTCATGACTGATATTTCCATGTAATACATACTATACAATGTTCGAGCCTAACTTTTGCCCTCACCCGGGTAAACGGGTAGAAGTTGTTTAGTTTTTTGAAAAGAAAAACATATCTTACGTATAAACTTTTGTTGTATCTCTAACGGTTTTCAAGATGGGTCCTACGGACCCAAGACCCAATTGACCTATTTTTCTCATTTACAAGTTCGACCTCACTTTTTACAAACGTAGCACGCTGTAAAAATAACAACTTGATGTCTTGAGTTTTCGTGTTGTCGGACAGACAGGTAGACAGACAGACACCTGGAAATGGACTTTTTAGGTGATGTTAGTATCAATATTTTTAAGCGTTACAAACTTGGGACTAAACTTGGTATACCTTGATATATTTCATATATACATGGTATAAAAATTTCTTTACTTTAAGGGAAAATCTCTTAGTTAAGATTTAGTTTAAAAATTTTGTTATAAATGGATAAATTTATTAAGAATATTCCCAAAAATGGATCAGTTTTAAATTAAGTATATACATTCTCATTAAGGCCTTTTATAAGCAGATACTTTTTTCAATACTCCCTTACGATAGTAAATTTATAGATTTGAGCTGTTAAAGTTTAAATTTGAGCGTTTTAAATCATTTAAATGCTATATTGAAGTGTTTTTAAAGGTATGTTTTTTTATGTAACAAGGTTAATTAAAAAAAATTAATTGAGAAAACTAATATTCATTAGTTAAAAACCTGACAAATATTTTCCTATCGAGAAAATTATAACAAGATGTATTCGATTTTCTATAAAATACATTTAAAGTGATGAAATAAATGGCATTTGTGTGTTATTTCTTCTATAAGTGATTTTTTCTAAATCGTTAGTCATCAATATTTCAAAAACTATATCGTATTTATCGAAAAATGTTTCACGTTATTTTCGTCTAAATTTCCCCAAATTTTAACAGAATCCACCCTCAAAATTTAAAACGTAAGTCTCAAATATTTTCATACATTCATTTTTTTTTTGTTCTTAATTAAATGAATTTTTAATCATTTTTATATTGACTAGTGTGATAGCAAATTATTGTTTCTTATTGCAACAAGTTATTAATTGACATTATTGACGTCAGAACATTACCGATATGAAGTTTATGATGTATTTTGACAGAAACAATAAAATAAATGAATATATTTATTGACTTTATATTACAAATAAAGTAAAATTCAGTTTTATAAACTTTCAAATAGAAAATGTAGGTATATCAAGTTTACTGACATATGTCAAACTTGTCATCAGCACATACATAAAAAGTTTACTTCCCTTCTCATAGTCCAGACGGTATAATCAAAATCGGAATTCATTTTATAGAACGGTCTAAATATTAAATTTTACGGTATTTTTAACCACATTGGGTGTGTCTGTTAGCCGTTATAAATTTTCAGAATTGTCGAATGTAAAGAATAACAATTCTAATACGTACTGTAACAAAAGGCAATGTTCCGATATAGAATCACTTCCCAGTCGTATTCCCAGTCAACTAGTCAACTAGGCAATTTGTATGACGTAAATGTAATTCTAAAAATATCGTAAAAGTGTCCAAAAACCAAAAAGCCAGACTACTATAAGATAGAAACGAGAAATTTTGGAGGGAATTTTATATTATGAATTAAAGAAGGACCATTTGAGGAAGATTTTTTTAAAATTTCACCTCTAAGGCTGCAAAATAAAGCCAATTTCAATAAAAACGTAGGATACTTTTTGAGATATTTTATAATGACTTTTCTTTTACCAATATCTTCTGTCTTTAAGATAATTATCATAATTGAAATTAAGCACCCCACGCTTTTTTACGATAAACTTATTTTTTTGAATTTAAAAATATTAATTTTATACCTTTTTGTTCATCTAGTTACAAAAGCGTGTCCTATAGTTTTTTTTAAACTATTATTTATTATTAAAGATAAAATAGAAATAGTAATAATTTTTTAGATCAAATTTTCAAATAATACAAAGTTGCCGATGATTTGAATTCTATAGACTAGTTTAACTAAGTTAGTGAAAATTGTTTTCTTTCAAATTCCTTTTTAATTAATTAATTTCTTTGGTAGATGTGACACGAACATGTTAGTAAAATTTTCACTTTGAATTTGCAATCACAATATTTTCTTCATTTATAAAACGTACGAATAGACTAGATTTAAAATATTTCAATAAGACCAATATCTGCTTGAAAATGATTAATTAATAATAACAAAATATTTTGTTTTATGTATAGATTTATTGAAGAAACATTTTATTTTATATTTTACAATTTTCATTTTATTACAGGAAATTAAAATACATATAAAGGGAATAAAAGAAAAAGATAAGGATAAAACAAAATATCTAAAAAAACAACATGATATCCAACTGAGTATAATAACAATAACTAGCTATACCCGCGCGGAATTCCGCTCTCGTAGTTTCCGTAACTTGTGGCTACCGTGTATCCCTGTCTAAAAACAATTAACAACAAATTTCGTAGAAAAGTTGTGAAAAAAATCAAAAGAATATTGGAAGAGCTTGGGAGATGTTTGCTTAATAAATTAAGTTTTCGTTCAAATTAATTGTCTAGCTTTTTCCTAAGCGGTACATTTTTAGACTGTGAGTATATTTTTCGTCCAACCTAAACATGATCAGCTTGAAAATAAGGCGTGAATCATGGCAGAAAAAAACTTGTTAGAGTAATAATATATAAGATACTGCGTATGATTTCACCAAACTTCTATTCTCATTTTTCACTTTCTCTTTCTTATAAGCAAAAATATATATATTTTTGGATCTTTGCCATCAAATATTGATTTTAGATTAAGAAAATGTAACATTCTCTTAAAAAAATTTTGTCGGTTTGTTATACTAAAACTTCAAGCTCGTTAAATGGCCTAATTAGGTGATTTTATGAACGTTTATACCAAAATTTTGTTGGTAGCATCAATATTTTTAAACGGTACAAACTTGGAACTAAACTTAGAATACCTTGATATGTATTTAATATAAATACAGGATATAAAAAATGTCTAGACTCTAGCTAGGGTATGATATTCTTGACTTTTGGCAAACTATGATATGACTTGTCTTAAAAGTTAAAAATAAAATATGTCAAAATTGACCATTCTTCAATTCATTTCGCCATCAACAAGGAAAAATGGAATGGCCATGATCACGAATATTTGTAACGTGATTAAAATTTATGTAACATGTTTAAACAATCTGGTTTATATAAAAATAAAAATAAATACACATTTTATTTCATGTATGATGATAAAAACAACATTGTTATCATTATATTAATTAAATTAACATAATATAATTATATTTATATGATGCTGAAACACCCACATCATTATTTATGACAAAGCTATTATGTAGGTACTGCAGGGCCGTAACGACGGTGGCAAGTAGTTAGATTGCGCCTTATATATAACGGGATCGGCTCTGAGGATTTTGATGAAAATTCGTATACTAAGAGTACTTAAATTAAGAAGGAAAATTTCTGGAGAGTAACCATAATCGTGTCATTTTACCTTAATGATTTTGTAGATTTAATTGATAAACTTTTATATTCTATTCAAATGATTGAGTATCAAATTAAAGTATTGATTTCTCTCTACGATTCCGAACAAAAAATATTTTTAAGAAACTCATTACTCTCCTAAATGATACGGTATTTTGCATAAAGAACTGATTCGAAATCAAAAAAATCAAATTTTTTAACTTCATAACGTCATCAGAATTCAAAAAATTAAGTTTTGCTATATCACATCCAAATTTTATCCAATTTTGATAAACCAAACATGTAATCCTACTAAAATTGGGTCGTAATTTCAAAATTTTTGAACAAAATTAACCTAGCTCTTACAGGTTTTAAGAATTTGTATTACTAGTTTCGGAATAAAGCACATTAGTGATAGCCAGCGAAAAACTGATATCACAGCTGAAAAGAATGACTCAAAATTAGTGGGTTTAAAAAAAAAATCCAATAATATCGGATCAAAATTGCCTGTGTTATTAAAAAAATCGAATTTTTGAACTTGATGACGTCATCGAAATTCAAAATATTTAATTTTGCTCTATTACATCGAAAGTTTATCCAATTTTGATAAACAAAGTATGTAATCCTACTAAATTTTGGGCCATATTTTTCAAATTTATGATCAAAATTAACCTAGCTCTATTAGATTTCAAGAATGAGGAGGTCTGGTCCCGGAATTAAGCACATAAGTGATAACTAGCGAAAAACTGACATCACAGCTGAAAAGAATGACCCAAAATTAGTGGGTTTCAAAAAAAATTCCAATAAGATCGGATCAAAATTGCCTGTGTTATTAAAAAAATCGAATTTTTGAACTTGATGACGTCATCAAAATTCAAAATATTTAATTTTGCTCTATTACATCGAAATTTTATCCAATTTTGATAAACAAAGTATGTAATCCTACTAAATTTGGGCCATACTTTTCAAATTTATGATCAAAATTAACCTAGCACTAATAGGTTTCAAGAATGTGGAGGTATGGTTTCGGAATTAAGCACATAAGTGATAACTAGCGAAAAACTGACATCACAGCTGAAAAGAATGACCCAAAATTAGTGGGTTTCAAAAAAAATTCCAATAAGATCGGATCAAAATTGCCTGTGTTATTAAAAAAATCGAATTTTTGAACTTGATGACGTCATCAAAATTCAAAATATTTAATTTTGCTCTATTACATCGAAATTTTATCCAATTTTGATAAACAAAGTATGTAATCCTACTAAATTTGGGCCATACTTTTCAAATTTATGATCAAAATTAACCTAGCACTAATAGGTTTCAAGAATGTGGAGGTCTGGTTTCGGAATTAAGCACATAAGTGATAACTAGCGAAAAACTGACATCACAGCTGAAAAGAATGACCCAAAATTAGTGGGTTTCAAAAAAAATTCCAATAAGATCGGATCAAAATTGCCTGTGTTATTAAAAAAATCGAATTTTTGAACTTGATGACGTCATCAAAATTCAAAATATTTAATTTTGCTCTATTACATCGAAATTTTATCCAATTTTGATAAACAAAGTATGTAATCCTACTAAATTTGGGCCATACTTTTCAAATTTATGATCAAAATTAGCCTAGCACTAATAGGTTTCAAGAATGTGGAGGTATGGTTTCGGAATTAAGCACATAAGTGATAACTAGCGAAAAACTGACATCACAGCTGAAAAGAATGACCCAAAATTAGTGGGTTTCAAAAAAAATTCCAATAAGATCGGATCAAATTTGCTTGTGTTATTAAAAAAATCGAATTTTTTAACTTTATGGCGTCATTAGAATCCAAAATTTTTTGTTCACCTTATTCAGAAAGTAAAGAGGTCTGCACTCAATTAACGAACATCTTGTATAGCTTGATAAACACATTACCACTCCTTTTACGTAACGCAGTCGGGTAAAAAGCTTCCTAACAATAATTTTTTTTCTTTTCTTTTCAGACAATAATCAACTCCCGTTTTAAAAAAAGCATCAATCACAAGAATTCAATAATTCCAAATGAAATGAAACAAACGGTGAAATAAAACAACTTTAAAAAAATACAAAACTTTCAAAATGATGGATGTAACCTCAAACAATAATAACAGTTACATATACTTTGTATCGACACCATTGCCATCAACCAGTAAGTCAATAAGTTCAAATCGGAGAAATATAGAAATAGTGATCGAAAAAATATGTCTGATACCTTGTTGGATTTAGAATTATGCCTAGAAAAATGTATCGAAGGTGTGTCGCCAGATTTTAAGAAAAATATTCTTAAACAGGACGAAATGTCCAATCTCGGAAGTCTATCTTCATCTCTACACAAATACCAATTTGAATGTCCCGCTAATATACTTTATTTTATCGCCAATAGATGTCAGGAAGAGTCATATTCTGCAGTCAATGTTACAGTTTTCCTTGGAAATACGGATAAAAAAACATTTTCTAAAAAAGAAACCTACCTTGATCGATTTTTCTCCCCAAAAACCCTCTACATACTAATTTGCATGCAAATCGTTGGGGTCGTTACCGAGATTGCTGAATTTTTATTATGTTGGGAAGTTATTCGTGTGGTTCTCAAGAGTCGCACCAGACTCTTGAGGTCCATGGCTTGTTAAAAACGCTTTCGGAGTTTTTTCTAGATACATTCCGAATCTAACAAGCTATCACACGTATTTTTACGGCCACTAATTTCTTTATTTCCCTAATTTGAACTTTTTTGTTTGACTAGACTACAGTGAAGAACATGATCTACAATTATACAACTATACAAACAACTTAAATTTAACATCACCATTAAATGAACGAACTTTAAACAATAATATTAACAATAAATTAACAATAACAACAACTTTACAAACAATATTAGATACAAATATTAATAACAATAACAATAATAATAATACTAATTACAGTGTGGTTAATATACATTATTATGGAACATTATCGAATACCACATTTGCAACATCATCATCCGCTGCATGTTTTAATAATAATTGTTTAATTGAAAGTACATTACCACCAAATTTAGTGTTTAACGATAATTCTTTACGTACAGTGATTGTTTATAGTTTATTATTTATAATTGCTGCGGTTGGTAATTTAACGGTCTTTATAACATTATTTCGTTCACGTCATCGAAAATCACGTATTAATTTAATGATTACACATTTAGCTGTTGCTGATTTAATGGTTACTTTTATTATGATACCTTTAGAGGTAAGTGAAACTTATTTTTCCTATTATAGATAAGTCCATCAAAGTTAAAGATGTTACACACGTAATTTACTAAAACCTAGGCAACTTGAATTACGTATAAGTTATACATGTATAATAGTTTTCCATTATTTGACAAACACTTAACATTTACGTCATTCAAGTTGCCTAAGTACTAATTTTTTTAAGTGAATTTTAACATTGATCATTTTATTGAATTAAAAATTTATTGTTTATTAACAAATAGTAACATTTTCGCCACTAACTCATGCGTTACTAATAATATTTGACATCTAAGAAACACATTCCATTAGATTTTAGCATATTATTAATCTAATTATGTTAGCAGTTTTACTTAGGAGTTTTATAAATGCTTATAAAACTTTATAATATAATGATTTATTTAACAAAATGCAAATGTGACTGACACTACATGCAAAAGAAAGTCACGTTCGTCTATGCAGGATTTATGATTTCAAATTGTATCTGGGATCGGATTACATAAAAAAAAAAACTTATTCTAAAATGGTAAAATAAAAGATCCTTAGTAGGTTGGCCCCGCTAAAATAAAATCTGTGTACAATGATCAGAAGTTAAAAATTTTCATAATAAAATTAAAAAATAATAATAATATTAAAAATTTAATTTATAAAGAGCTGCTATTAAATAAAAATATTTTAAAATTTCGATAAAGAATTCCTGTCTGTATATGATAATCGAGCATTCCATTCATGTGTTTCACAAAAAATACATTAAAATATGTTTAATAAAAAATTATAGTTATTCTCTGATATTGTAACAAATACAAATTGAATAAATATTTGGCAAATATAATTTTATTTAGTACATAATTAAGGTATTTCTAACGACTTTAAGAGAGAACACGATTTCTCTAAAAAAATGAAAAGTAGTGTATTACTTCAGTAAATCTGTCAACACTACAACGAATACTATCATATATATCTCTCATATGTGTATACTGTGTACAAGCATCTCATAGTAACAGCATACAAAGTAAATTGAACAACGTTACTCATTGTACAATTTACTTTTGGATTAGACTAAATATTTGTCAAAAAGTAATCTTTGTTTATCATTTTTTTCGTTAACTAAACTGTCAATTACATCCTAAATAGGCTCAAAGAATCCCTAATTTGCTTATTTGCTGATGATAAGATGGCTTAAGAATGTCTTCTCTTTCAAGTGTCTTTGGACTTTTATCCAAAACCCAATAGTTAAGGAAATATAGGCACTATTAAATTTAACCAATAAAAAAAAGGCCTTGTTGAGCAAAGTATTTATTAATTAAAGTTGGCTGAGATATGCCTCAAAATAGCTGAGATATGCCACTTTTTACGATAATAATTTGTTTGTTTGTGAAACACTGGTGTAGACACCAGGCATATAAATACAGTCAAACCCCTGGGTAAATGAGAACTAGATAAGTGAGAAAACTCTATAAGTGAGAGTAATAGCCAGAACCCGTCATTTTAAGCTCCCAAAACCTCTATTAGCGAGAAATAGAAACCTCTGTAAGAGAAAGTCGTTTTTCCCTTATGGACCTCGGTAAGTGAGACTGCCACTTATCTATACCTCTATAAGCGACAGTCGAGCTTTATTTATTTATATTATTTAGGAGGAACCACAGCTACAATTTACTACATGCTTGCTGTGACTTGTTATTGCTGCGTACTTGTATTAGCGAGAAACTCAGGTTAGTGAGAAACCTCTATAAGCGAGAATGAGATTGTGCTTCCTTGAACTCTGGCTTATCCAGGTTTGACTGTATTTACTTAATCTTTACCTAAATATTCCAATTAATTTTAATTATAATTTGTTTATGTATTTGGTAGGAGGTACTTTAAATATTTATTTACTTAAATTAAAAATTTTTTAATCATATTTTGTTTGCTCAAGTCAACAATAAATTCTACCTTAATGAAAAATTTTTTAATTAATACGATTATGTGTTTAAACAAAAATAGTAAAATGCCGCTATATACGCTGTTCGCTTACTTTTCCAAACTACCAGGGGGTGATGTACCATCTCCTGAAACACACCAACTCCAGAAAATTATTGCCAGAACCACATATAATTAGAATAATCATCATATAATATTTATAATTTTAAATAAATTAAATTTTGTTTATCTTAAATTTTAATTGAATTTTTACCGCTCATGAACATAACTAGCTCGACACGTGCAGGAGTCTGCTCTCATAGTTCTGAAAAAGGCCAATCTTAGATGGAGGGAAGAACGTACTTGTGGTACTACAAGACAGATATGGTCACAATCGCAGGCGTTCGGAAGTTCTCATATCACTTCCAAGGGCCTCTGTTCGCAAAGTTGTTGCGGCTATCACAGGACAATGGTTGGGCGGCAAGCATGCTGAACGCTTAGGCCTGGCAGTGTATCACGACTACTGCAGGAGCTGTCACAGTGATGACGAGAAGGAGGTCAAAAGTCCTTAAATTAATATTAGGAGAACATGTATAAAAAATAGTAGTTATTTGTCTAGAGTATTAGGAGAGCATCTATTAAACCTAAGATGTTTGCCTAATAAACTTATTATTTAATGCGTTCTTTCCTTTTTTTTAATGCGTTCTTTCCTAAGCGGTACATTCTTAAACCGTGAGTATATTTTTCGCCAAAAATAGCCTCTCGCTGGCTTGAAAATGAAGGGTGAATCATGATTTGATAAAAGAGTAGGAAAGATAAGGGTAGGACAGAACAAAACTTGCTAGAGTAACAATATAATATAGAAGATATAAGATAACACTATAACCTATATTTTTTTTTTTTATTTTGTTCTATAGATTGGATGGCGAATCACCGTACAATGGATGGCTGGCAATGTAGCCTGTAAAATATTTGTATTTTTACGTGCATTTGGTTTATATTTAAGCAGTAATGTACTTGTATGCATTTCAATTGATAGATATTTTGCTGTATTGCATCCACTACGTGTTAGTGATGCTCGACGGCGTGGAAAAACTATGTTGAGTGTTGCATGGACCGTATCGTTGTTGTATGCGTTGCCACAGGTGAGCAGAGTTGTTTGTTATTCATTATAGACGAAGATATAAAAGTGTCTTATGGGTATATTTTCGAATATATTTTACATATAATATGATATGATTTTCGAATGGAGGGATGCTAAAATGTTATTGTAAACCGTCAGCGAGTTAAGCTCGCTACGCCACTGCGAACAAAGATCTATTTTCAACGTTTTAAATTTAAAAAACCTATAAATAATGAAGATGGAGTTCCGTGAGTAATCATTTCGAATCCAACGAACAATCACCCGTATTATTAAGATCATTATTTCTATAGTCAAGTCGTTAGTCAAAAATAAATCATGAAATTTGAAATGTAAAAATATACTTAAATATTCTGATTTCGAGTCATAAAAGCACATTTTTCTTTTAAAATTAACAATCGTATTTTTTAAACTGTATATCACGTGACCTAAAACGCAGGTAAGCCTTGCTGTGATGTCATATCGGTATGAGTCATAGACCATCAGTTAGTTCAGTGTAAACAGCTGGGTATAATATATCCATAGATAAGTATTTATATTTATTATAATCAGATGTCTATGAATATATCTGTTAAACTTATTTGTGTTATTTCGTATAGTGATACAAATATTACATCATCAAATTGGATGTCCGCGTTTTTGACAGTTTAAAAAAAGTTTAAAATTTAATTTAAGTTTTGGCAAGAAAGCGTGTGTATTTTTCCGAAATAAATTTTTGGTGGCTTTTTATTAGGAAAGTCAACATTTTAAGGTACTTTTTCAAAAATGTAGCCACTATGTAATATAGCCACTATGCGGTGATGAGTAAGCAAAGCTTGAACAAATCTTAATCTAGTTTTTTTCTTTTCTATTTTTTACAGATTTTTGTATTTAGTGTACAAAAACATCCACATTATCCGTCATTCGAACAATGTGTGACATTTGGTTTTTTCTCGTCAATGGTACAAGAGGCTGCATATAATTTGACATGCGTATTTGCAATGTATTTTATACCATTATTAATTATTAGCTTTGCATATTTAGCAATTTTATGTGAAATATGGAAAAAATCACGAGAGAGTAAAGGTAAAATTTATTTTATATATTTACTTCACAGTGCAGCTAATTCATTCGATATTCATTGCATGCAAAATAGAGCTAACATCAGAGGTTTAAAACAACCTAGGCTGCTTTTCCGACGCAGAAAACTTATTTTGCAACTAAAATTTGTTTACAAAAATATATCAATTAAAACTACAGTTTGGTCCACGAACGGATATAATTTTCGTAAAGTTTCCTTCAGGTTTTATCAGCTTTTTAACGCAACAACCCCTATTTTCTGTTTTTATTTATGTTGCTATTTGACCGAAGATTCGTTTGAATATATTCTAATAATGACTATTGTTATCTCACATTTATTATGTTTAGAATCAAATCGATGTCAAGAAAATGGTCATCTTCATTTAAGGCGTTCCGATATCTCAAATATTGAACGTGCTAGAAGTAGAACGCTGCGTATGACAGCTACGATAGTTGCTGCGTTTGTTCTATGTTGGACGCCGTATGTGGTCATGACACTATGGTAAGTAAACGCCTATTTTTTACGCTGTCTTTTCAATCACGTCAAATTTAAAAAACCCCTCACAAATTTTTCGGGTACTGAAGCCTAAACTCGCACTTGAAACATATATAAGAACACAGAGGAAGTGCTACATTTATATATTTATGTATGATGGTACGAAGGGGACATAGTTCCTACCGGATATTCCACGATAAAAAGAATATTTTAATTAAAAATTATTTTCAGAAAATTTCTTACTAAGTATCTATTTTTTCTTGAATTAAAAATGTTTCCAAGAAATATTAAATTGTAAATCTGAGGTTTGTGATCTGTCTTGTTTGCTTTATGAAAAAAATATTTTTTATTTGTGTGAATGGTAACCATGTAAACCTTTTTGATTCGATGATAATGACGCTGCGTTGAATGACGCCAACATATTTTATTTGTATATATTTTCATGATAAATGTTATAAATTTGTTTTATTTATAGTTTTCTCATTCAACGAGGAAATTATCTACCTTTTCCAATCTCTTTAAATAGAAATAAAATATATTATGTTGTTGTTGCTCTTATCATTAATATGTAGCACTCACTATACTCCAATCATCTTAGGGTTTCACAACGGAATCTAACGGAATAAGATGAATTTTTAAACAAACCTTTATTTTGATAGTACAAAAATGTTGTCTCAAAAGTCATACAGGGTCACGTGTGTGCGTCCTTAGATATTCAAGATCGAAGGTCGAGAAAATCAGTTTTTCATGACTATTTCGTTTCTTTTGCCTTCAATCGTATTAACATCTGTATATAATCGTAATTGAAATGAAAAGGACAATTTCGGAATAATTAGATTCAATGCGGAATAATTTCAGAGACTGAACGGAAGGAAAATGTTTGCTCTACAGTCAGATTCATAAAATACCTCGAAAATTACTCATTTAATGGTCAAATAAACACGATTTTTGTAATTTTCGGGTCAAAATTACCTTATAAACTTAGTTTTATCGAAATCGGAAACAAAAACTTTTTTTACACTTTTTGCAATTTGTAAAAATCGAAATAATCATAAAAAATTCAAAAAAACACAATTTTTGTAATTTTTGGTTGGGTTGGGTTGGGTTGGGTTGGGTTGGGTTGGGTTGGGTTAGGTTGGGTTAGGTTGGGTTAGGTTGGGTTAGGTTGGGTTGGGTTGGGTTGGGTTGGGTTTGGTTTAGGTTGGGTTGGGTTGGGTTGGGTTGGGTTGAGTGTGGGTGTGGGTGTGGGTGTGGGTGTGGGTGTGGGTGTGGTTGTGGGTGTGGGTGTGGGTGTGGGTGTGGGTGTGGGTGTGGGTGTGGGTTTTTTTTTCAATTTTATTGATCTGTATATATAAAAATCTATTGCTGTGCGTTAGTCTCGCTAAAACTCAAAAACGGCTGGACCGATTTTCAAAATTCTTTTTTTGTTTTGTTCGCTATAGTTCAGGGTTGGTTTAGAAAAACTAAACAGAGCTGATATTAGAGTCATCGTAGAGTTACTCACAGGGCATGATAACCTGAACAAGTTCCAACATCAGATTGGAAAAGATTATCTCCCGCGTGTGACAGATGCGGAGAAAATTCAGAAGAAACATCGATCCACTTTGGTCAGCGAAGAAAATGGTTTGATTTGGCCATAGTCGAACCAGAAGAAATTAAGAAACTTAGCGCTAGGCAAATCCGGGGTTTCAGTACATCAGTTGGTTTATAATAGCCACTGAAAAGCGTAGCGGGGATAGAGTGCAAGGGTCTATTTGGCGATGCTAGAGCATGGTCCGCTAACTTCCATACTCATACCCCATAGATGGAATTTGCCAATCACATTATTTTTCATAAACATTGGTTTGGCTGTTGATTTAGGTGCTTGCTCCAGGACTACCAGATGGAATAATTGGATACAAAAAGGGAATAATTTTGTAATTCTCTGTATTCAGCTTGTTTATTATAAAAGTTGAAGAGGATAAATTGTCTATAAACTTTATCTGAATAGCTTTTTTGTACGTTGAACCGTTTTTGACGAGGGCGCAGAAGATGGAGCGCTCAGCTTAAGTGAAAAAACCGTAAAATAGACAAGGTTAATCGTGCACCCTTATCTTTTTTGCGATTTCCCCCCTTAATTATTCATTAAATAGTAATTAAATAATTATTTAATACTTTATATTTATAAATATTGACCCAGCACTGAAGTACATTAAGCTGAGCGCTTCATTTTCTGCGCCCTCTATTTCGAAAACGGTTCAATTTACAAAAAAAGTTGATAGAAAATTTTATCCTTTACAACTTTTACCATAAATGTTAATACGATTGGAGGCAAAAGAAACGAGATCTTCACGAAAAACTTACTTTCGCGGCCTTTGTCCTTGAATATCTAAGGACGCGCACACTTGGCCATATATGTGACTTTTGAGACAACTTTCGTACTATCAAAATAAAGGTTTGTACAAAAAATTCAGCTTATTTCGTTAGATTCCGAGGTTGATCACTTTTTCTTGGCTAAGATGATCGGGCTATACGTTTGATAACGAACAACGAATGCAAATGATAATGCTTTTATATATGTTTAGAGCGAAAATTAAATTGTATACACATTCTATTTCTGATATTGAGAAAACTATACCCATTTTACAAAATCCATGAAAATGTATTAGTTATTTACGATACTAGTGGGTTAAATGCATTATTAACGTACCTACACGTGCGAAATTTGCAATCACACGTGTATCGTACAAAACTACGCCTCTAAAATGTGAAAATAAAGGGTATAGTTGGATAAATATACCGGATTTTAATAATGAATTCGAAAAACTTTTGGAAATGGCTTTTTTTTTTAATATGTTTCTTTTGTTGTAAAAAATACAGGAAAAAGAAGATTTCCCGTTCCGGGACGATCCGCGCGACCTTTTGCATCCGGTTTTTATTTCTACATTGTTTTCTTTGGTGACGTTTTCTTGAATATCTCTGCTACTATTGATCGGACTGAGACGAATAAAAAAAAGAATTATTTGTTTAGAATTTCTGCATCGAACCTCATATTTTCAACTTTCTCTGATAACTTTTTGAAAAATGAAGGTGTTGAGTTGCAATTCTGGAAAAAGATGTATAACTTAAGATCATAAAAAAGGGTGGTAAATTTGAGCGCGAAATATTACCTCAATTTTGAGAAAAACATGATAAATAAATATTTCTTTTCACCTACATTACCGACTTAGATTTCTGATAACTTGCTTAATTCACTCACAGATGGCGAGGCTATAATTTGCAATATACCTTAACTTCTCTATCATTATTTCATATGAAAAGTTTTCTTTTTAGGTATTTATTCCCCCAGGATATAAAGATTTCAAGTTTAAAATAAACTGGAAATAAATTTTGTTACAGGTACATGTTTGACCGTGAAAGTGCTTTGAAAGTGGACGCTGGATTACAAGATGCATTATTTATGATGGCTGTATCAAATAGTTGTATGAATCCATTAGTTTACGGTAGTTATGCAATGAATTTACGTCGAGAATGTTGTAATTTTTTATGCTGTAGTAGTCCACAAAATTCGACACCACAAAATCGTTATAGTGCAAGTAAGTTATAGTTCATTTTATTCCTTATAATATTTTACTTAAATCAGTCCGGTTGTTTGAGAAAATACGGTGAATCCTCCTAAATTTTTTTCTTCACGTCTCTGAATCATTAGTTCTCGAATAGAATTTATTGAAAATATAATTTGATAACGGGATCATTTTCTTTGCACACTTGTATATTATACTTATTATAAAACTTTTAAATAGAAACTCAATTAACTGAACAATATTCATATATAAAGTAAATTTCATCGTAAAATGGTTAAAATTTTATCATAATTGTTCCTGACATTATATATAAACTTCGTTAAAAATCGATTAAAAAAATATGAGAAAATTAAATTATTATTTTATTTGCATAATATCTGTATTTATATTAAAATTTATTTTTTTAATATCTGTAATAACTGTTGTTGAATAAAATTAATTAATAGGAAGCTGACTGGCTTGTCTATAATTAAGTAGAAATTTAATAAGTATAGTACTCATAAATTAATTATAAAAAAATATATTAAAATATATCTATAGAAAAAATCATTTTTGTGGCTGCAACAGTAATAACTGATGAACCCGTGACAGTAAAACTGTAATAATACTAATAATGGGGTTTAACCTCCGTTTCTCTGACATATACGCCTGTAACAGAGGCCACCCACAAACCTATTTGTTAATCTTTATTTATTTAATTACAAACATATTTACAATTACATTTTGATGTGGGTGGAGTCGGTTACTTTGTTCTTATTCAAGCGACGACAATCTGATCAATTCTGCACTCCCATCAATTATAAATTGTTCACACTGCCGCTGCCTGGATTCGAACCCGCAACCTAAGGCTAAATGGACAAACAACTAAAGGCAAACGCCTTAGACCGCTCGGCCATTTAGGCTCTCTACTTTCGAAATATTTCAGTGTGACATCTCAAAACTTGAGCAAAATATCTGTCACACCAGTAAAAAATAAACAAATCTTGGAAAAAAATATTTGTGTCAGGATAAACCTTGGCACATCTAGTCCTAGATAAATATTATTGATTCATATGTATAATTTTGAAATCCATGTAAGTGCAGTTTTACTGTGACGGGCTCTAGGGCTAGATAAATGTTCGTAATTTATTTTCTTGCTAGTAATTTCATCTCAATCTATAAACTCGTTATGCAGTAATAAATTAAAACCATAGATAAAAGATTTATTTATACTGATTGATTAAAACATTGCAACTAGAAAATACTGGCATCTAATACTAGCATCCATAATAAAAGTTAAGTAAAGACAATTATTTATTAAGAAAATTTTCTGGAATTTTCGTTTTCATTGTAAACTAAACAAAAAAATGTTTAAATAACTGGCGTAAATTATTTTGGCTTCATGACACCCTACATATATACAAGTTGGGGTTCCTGTTTTGATATCAGATTGGACTTAAGTTCTTCGGGTTTCTTGAATATGCAATTTAGACCCTAAACGGTAGAGATAGAATAATACTTGATCCTAATAAAAAAATTAACGTTTTTCATATAATCCACTTTTTCGAGATTCGTTAGCTGTTAGAAGAAATGCTACTTAAAAATATGGCATTTATTCATTTAATCGAAAGAAAACACGCTAACTACCTACGGAAAAATCCTTTTGCCAAAAACTTTTACCAACAATTATCGATAAACTTTAAGCGTATTTTCTTTCGATTAAATGCAATAATGACATATTTTTAAGTCTCATTTCCACCGAAAGCTAACGATTTTCCTCAAAATTGATGCACTTTTCCGTCTTGTACATTTGCATTCAGTACGTAACTCCTGTAATGTAGTGCATTGTGGACAAGAGTAACTAGCTTCTATTTGACCTGTGGTATGTTAAAAAGTAGTTAGAATGAACTAAAATAAAATAGTAAATGAAACTAGTTTTTATTATGGTTTCAGATTATAATTTACCAAATACTGTGATTGTTCAAAATGAAAATGGAGACCAGAGAAGTGTCTACAGACGCCTAGTTAAATACATTTCCTCTTTGCGAAAAGGTAGGGATTTTACTTACTAATATTCATCCATTTCACAACACTCAGTGATATACCTAATCCATTTATTGAAAAACTTTATTCTGTATATTTTCATCTCGGCGTATTCGTTAACACGAGCTTTTAGTCGTTAACGAGGCACAGTTGATAATATCCTTCCATAGTAAAAGAGGAAGTAAGATAGTCTCTCTCTGGAATCCGCCACAGTATTTTTAACAAAAGTCTAAAAGAAAATCACTTAGAAAATGTGAGAAATAATTGCGAGAAATATGAATGTATTTTTTGTGTTAACTTAAAAAAATATCATAAACAATGTATTAAAATTTTTATAAGGAAGGAGCCACGAAGCCAAAAAATTTTACACCTATTTTTTTAACATTTTTTTTAGTTTACATTAAATTCGAGAACATATACATATTTATTTTTGCCCATACATTCATATAAATGTTTCTATTCATACATAAACATTTCTTTCTACCTACATTACCGACTAAGGTTTCTGATAAGTTATTTAATTCACTTACAGATGGCGAAACTCTAGTTCGCAATATACCTCAAGTAGATTCAGAAAAGATATGCTATGACAGTTAATTGAAATTACAAATATACATTTTTATTATTTTCCAGGTGTAGCATCGGGAATAACGCGAAGTACAGGTACTTTACATGTCACAAACGCCAAAAATTCACCGGAATCAGCCATTATTGTGGAACTACCGAAGGTAAAGAAATTACAATTCTTTCGATCCCGTTCATATTCATAGTAGTGTAAGAAAAGAATATAGAATCAGGTTCGACTAATCAGGTTCGAGGATGAAATTCTAGGGTCGCTGAATTCGAATCTGACCATAAAACTTTTTTAAATGATTTAATACAAAATTTTTTTCAATTCCAGAGTTCACCTGTGTTTAATAAGAAATCTGAAGAACAAGATTATGAATTAACATCATTCATATCAGAACCTGTTATGGGCTCATCAATACGCACGTTCTTCTCCAGTGATCCAACAGGAAGGCATATAAGTATATTCCTGTCCAGATCAACAAACAATTTTACATAAATAAAGATAATTATATAATACAGAATAAATAAAAAATTATTAATATCTAGTTTTATTTATTTTAATTATAATTGCACTCCCAAGTAAGCACCCGGTCTATAGGATGTTAGTAGCGTTGCCACAGACATAGAAAATGGACTGAACGTTCCTATTTAACTTTACAGTAAATAAATCTACGCAGAAAGAGACTGGTATTGGCCATCTTGCGGACAATTTCTTGAAGATATTGCTTCGTTCATTCCATAGATTGTTTATATAACCTCTTGGTCTATTCCCTATGTCTGTGAGCGTGACTACCGGCAATTTCAAAAATAAACACCTTGTCAATAGATGGAAAGGCACTTGCTTTAAATGTAATTTAAGAAATTATCAAAAGATGGTGACACTTGCTTAAATGATAAGTTTGAGAAACGCTAGATGGTGACACTTACTTAAAATATAAGTTTTAAAATATGATTTAAGAAATTAACGCCAGATGTCAACACTTTGCTTAAAATCATATATATTATTTCTTTCTCCTATTTTTCCTAAGCGGTATATTTTTATACCGTTAGTCTATTTTCCGTCACTTTTCGTCAATTTCGAATGTATTATAATCGAAATATAAAACACCATTTTTTCCCACATGACTAATTTTATTTAATTGATTTTCTAATCTTCTAAAAAAGGCACAAAGCAGCTTATTCTATACAGCTTGGTTTCTGACAATTCTTGGCAAAATTGTAGCACATTTTACTTTTTTAGGGATAATCAGAAACTAGTCCTTATCAGAGTAATTAGACAATGTTGAGTTCGATGTTTTTACGCCAAAATTACCCACTAAAAGCGTTGGCGTCGATTTGATTGTCCTTACCATGACTATGCACCTAACGGATATGGGCATCTTTTTCAGATATACCATTTTAGATTTTAGAATGGCTTAAATTCAAAAATAAACAAATAGTAACATTCAAAAGTTTGTATTTCTTAAATTGAATAAAACTAATTCAATAATTTGATTGGTTATTTGATAAATATGTGGAAAATATGGTATTTTTTAATATTTTGGTTCATTTTATTCATTGTAATATTTTATTTTGTGTTTAAACTGTTATCTTATACACTTGGTGATGTTCCTCACTTCAGGTTGTGAATTTTACACTACTGGTATAAAAAGTTCCTCACTTCAAGTTGTGAACATTGGCTTTAAATATGAGAGCGCCCTTCTATGTGTATTTCTGTGTTATTTCGTATAAGTGTGAGAGCGCCTTTAGACGTTTGGTGCACAAACCATGGAGGTTATAAAGAAGGAGAACGATCGCTACGCGTTAAGCAATAGTACATTTTCGGTTTTCTGCTGTTCGGTTCGTCTATCTGTCAACACAATAGCTCAAAAATGAATAAAAGAAATCAGCTGAAATTTTTACAGCATGCTTTGGACATAAAATGTGAGGTCGAGTTCGTAAATGAGCAACATAGGCCGGACCAACCCATCTTGTAAATGTTAATGAATTTATTTTTGTTTTATATTTTGAGTTTTTAAAAAAGATTGGTTATTCCTTTAAAGCGTGAAATTTTGTGAAGGTAACAAAAGAAATATTTTAAAATAAGCATTACAGAATCTCCCAATCGGGGTGATTGTGTTCTGAAGGGTTAAATGACTGTGATATTTAGCATTTTAGTGTTTTGACTAATTGGAGAACTTTAGAAAAATATCATAATACGGGCAAGAAAATAAATAAATAAAATAATATTTTTATAATTTTATTAATTAAATAAATTTAAATTGCTAAGTTTTCTCAATCTTTAAGAATCCGGATGTATTTGAAAAATATTTTGCATTGGCTTCATTGACTTTCTTCTCTGCCGCTTGTGGATTTACAATTTCTAAGCCTTGTAACGGTGTAAAGGCAACACTTGAAGCGGTACCAGACACTTGTTTCTTAACAGTAGTGCTACCACCCCATTGATTAGCTTTTTGTAAATTCTTTTGCAATGTTTTCGATATTCGAACTTTAGTTTTTTCATCAATTTGTGGTAATCGAATACGACCAGTGCCTGCTTTACCAATTGTTCCACGTGTATATCCTAGGTCCTCTTGATACGCATCATCTTCAATCTAAAAATCAAATTCAAAAAATTTAGGTGGAATTCTGGCATTTTTCGACTTCTGAAATGACAACTTACATCAGCGAAATTCAATCGATTAGCATTTTTTCTAAATTCCGTCATAGCATAACGTTCTTTCATCTTTCGTACACGTTTACCACCTCGCTTCTTTCGACTTGCTTCGATTGGTTTTGGTAATGGTTTAACAAATTTAACTGGCGGTGGTTCTTGTAATTTATCTAATTTCTTTTCAATTTCGTCACGTAACATTTGTCCAATTTGTCCATCGCTACTCTCGTGACACGCATCCACACGGGCTGCTAACACACTTTTTGTTGCAACTAAACGTGCAGCTTTTCGACGTAAATCCTATATTACAAAAAGAATAATACATGTTCGAAAGTCATTCCTGTTCAAAGTTATTTTTCGGGACTCTTTAAATTGAGTACTTACCGGAGGAGTATCTTGAACAATCTGTGAATAATATATAAATCCGGTGTGTGGAAGCATTGTGACTTGAGAGAATCCCGATAAAGTTTTCTTCTGTTGGCCCAGAACTAAAACATTACATGCAGGCATTTTCGATAGTTTCGTTAAACCACCTGCAACACCCATTATTTTCGCTGCGGTTGATGCTCCAACAATTATTGATAAATTCGGTGCAATAAAAGCCATACGACTTTCTACATATTCATAAATTTTCTGTTTATAATTATTTAATTCAATCGCCATATTACATGCTTCATCCAATTGTTCCTTTTCGGCATCACTCAAATTTACTCTGCAAAAGAATACACAAATATTTACAAAATTTAAAAGACCCCAACAAATTTTTCAGCTACGGAACCCTAAATTCGCACTTGAAATATAGCTAAGAACATGGGGGGGGGGGGTTAAAAATAACTTACCCTTGAGTCGTTGATGCTGTAACTGATACAACCATAATTGTAGCCTGCGTTAAAAACTTCTGTAAAATTTCATTATTTTTCGCTTGATCTAAATCATTTCCTAACTCTTTAACCGTCATCATGTAATCCATCGGTGCCATAACCAACGATTCCAGTTCAGGAAAACGTTTCTGATATTTATCACGTGCAAATCGATGTATAGTCATTATTTCGGTATCGATATCCACAGCAATATTATTCGCTTCAACAATTAATTGATATTCGGGATCTGCTTCAACCGGTCCAATTATTTCCACAGATTTACGTGGCTTCCGACTGTACAATTCAATTTGTTTGATTATTTTTGATAAACGATTTGAATCCCTTAGCGTTGCTATTTGTCGAATCGATGATATTTTAACATCTTTGATATCGACTTCCATCGGTACAATTGTATTTGGTATAACATCCTGGATTTCTTCAGTTTTTATTTCTTCTTTGATTTGTGGTAAATCATCATTATCATTTTCTTCTAAGTCTGCTAATAATTCATCAGCCAAAGACATTTTAAAATGTTTTTAAGTATTTGAATCTTCAAATAAATACTTCAAACTTTAATAAATAATAACGTATTTAGTCATAACCTTATTTTTGGAATGACAGTCTGTGCCATGGAGGTTATAAAGGCGGAGAACGATCGCTATAGAAAATATTGTCCTTAAAATATGGACAAAATAAGTGAGGCGCTGGGATCGCTAAGTTGTCTCATTAAAAGTGGGCTGTTGTGCGCTTATTTCAAATGATCTATCAACGTTTAAATAATATCATTCAAAGGAAAGAAAAAGAAGAAAATAATGAAATTATTGTTAATTATTATTATTATTATTTACTAATGAATAAATTATCTATTCTACTTTATAAATTTGAATGGTACTAACTTCATCTACTTGTACTCATAAACAGCTAACTTCGCAGATACTACTTACCGACGACAGCGCGGCTGGTGGATGAAAAATGAACTATAAATTCTACAAATTTTAACACGTAGCGATCGTTCTCCTTCTTTATAACCTTCAAGGTTTGTGCACCAAATGTCTAAAGGCGCTCTCACATTTATAAGAAATAATACAGAAATACACATAGAAAGCCGTTCTCATATTTAAAGCCAGTGTTCACAACTTGAAGTGAGGAACTTTTCGTACCAGTAGTGTAAAATTCACAATCTGAAGTGAGGAACATCACCAAATGTATAAGATAACAGTTTAAAGACAGAATAAAATATTACTATGAATAAAATGAACCAAAATATTAAAAAATACCATATTTTCCACATATTTATCAAATAACCAATCAAATTATTGAATTAGTTTTATTCAATTTAAGAAATACAAACTTTTAAATTTTACTATTTGTTTATTTTTGAATTTAAGCCATTCTAAAATCTAAAATGGTGTATCTGAAAAAGATGTCCATATCTGTTAGGTGCGTAGTCATGGTAGGGACAATCAAATCGACGCCAGCTGCTATTCTACTTTATTTTATCTATACTACTTTATAAAATTTGAATAGTACTAACTTCATCTACTTGTACTCATAAACAGCTAGATACGCAGATACTACTTATCGATGACAGCGCGGATGGTGGCTGAAAAATAAACTATAAATTATACAAATTTTCAGTGCGTAGCGATTGTTCTCCTTCGGTCTAACCTCCATGCTTAGAATCATAAATAAAAAACCAAATTTCTAATTTCTGATTTTCGGTTTACATTTAGAATATATCGATAAAGAAAATAATCTTCTAGTATGTATCTGTATTCTTTGATCAGAGTTTCTTTTCATTCAATATAGATGGCATTTAAACCATTTATTGTTTATTTTTGCTTGAACATTTGAGATTCAGTCAGTTTCGCTGTCATTTGTACAATCATTTTAATACATTCACGCATACGACAGACAATACAATACAATGGTGATTGTGATGAAAATAATGAAAAAAATGATCAACATATTTAATTAAAATTAACATTTTATTTGTACCATTTTATATTAAAAACGAAATCAATGCAGATCAATTAAAATTTATTTGTTTTATTTCATTTGTCAAGAACAAATAATATTCAATATAAAATGGCATCTAGGGATAAAGGAGGAAATAGGACCGATGACCATAGTGTTGAGGTGAGTAACCTTCTTATAATATTATTATTATAAATAATATGATCAGATTTTTTATTTATCTTGTATTAAATATTTAATTTAATTTATATCATATCACGTACAAAATGAATTAAATCATTTAAAAATATTTCAATTATTTGTATGTTGACCTCGAATTGCATTTATAAACAATTTTATTGAAAACATGCAATACATGTGAACATAATTAAAATACAATAGAATCGAACAATATGATTAATAAATAAGAAAATCAAATATTTCTGATACTTCTGATTAATTAAATTGATTGTAAACTGTTCTGTTGTTGGCTGTCATAGAAAATGAATGTTGTTATTTCGTAACAATTGCTAGCTTGCTTGCCTGCTTGGGGGTTGTAAATTGAAATGAAGTTTTCAAATATAATAAAATTCAACATTATAACGTGTCCCATGTAATTTTTTTCAATTTTTGTTCAATTACTAAATTTCTTGTTTGAAAAAATAAAAACAGTAAAATTATATTAAATAAAAAATGAATGTAATGTCACCAAACATGTGTCCTGAAACTGTAAGTATTCCCTCCCCTTGTACTTGTATCTACGACCCTACGAGACTATGTATTTAATAGGGTATTCCACTATTTTTGAAAAAATACTTCAAAACGTTGATTTTGCTAATAAAAAGCCACCAAAAATTTATTTCGGAAAAATATACACGCTTTCTTGCCAAAAACTTAAATTTAAATTTAAACCCTTTTTTAAACTGTCAAAAAAGCACCCAATTTGATGACATAATATGGGTATCACTATACGAAATAACACAAATAAGTTTGACAGATATATTCATAGACATCTGATTATAATAAATATAAATTCTTATTATCTATGTATATATTATACCCAGCTATCTACACTGAACTAACTCATGGTCTATGACTCATACCGCTATGACATCACAGCAAATTACCCCTAAAAAGGAGGGGACGCGCTTATGACAGACGAACATGCCAGAATGAAATTAAAATAAAGAATTTGTTAAAATTTGCAGACTCTGGCAGAAGTATTTCGATGTTTCATTTGTATGGAAAAACTTCGTGATGCTCATTTGTGTCCACATTGTTCAAAATTATGCTGTTATGTTTGTATTCGACGTTGGCTAACTGAACAACGATCACAATGTCCTCATTGTCGTGCTGCCCTTCATCTTCATGAATTGGTCAATTGTCGTTGGGTGGAAGAAGTCACACAACAACTTGACACCTTACAAGCCGTTTCAAATAATTCAAGTCGTGATGAAGCTGACCGAGATCGGTAAGTAATCAATTATAATTGAGTTGTTTTTCATTTCAATTCTTTATCATAAATAATAATGAAATATAAAAAGGAATTCATAGATTACAAACTTTTAAGTATTGCTAGAAAAAGAGAATATTGATATTCTACCGGGTCCTAACTCATAATGGTTTGTATTTGAGACCGTATGATGTAAAATTTCTATAAAAGTAAACGAAACGCTCGGTAGTTTGACTTGAAATGTGACGTTTGATATGAATTTCAGATGTTCAACTCATCATGAAAAATTATCTGTATATTGTTGGACTTGTCGCTGTTGTATCTGTCATCAGTGTGCTTTATGGGGTGGTACTCATTCAGGGCACACTTTTAAACCATTGGAAGAAGTTTACGAACAACATATCACACAAATCAAGGATGAAGTAGCTCAACTTAGACGACGTTTAATGGAATTAATTAGTATTGTTCAAGAAGTGGTACGTATCTTTTATAAATGTGAAAGTAAGGATGTTTGTTTGTTTGTTACGCTTTCACGCAAAAACTACCGAACGGATTTGAATGAAACTACAACAATATAACGGAGGGGTCGTCAAGTGATTTAAAGATCAAAGAGAAATTGTTGGAGAAATACTTAACTGTAGGTAATTGAGGTAATTGATTTCAGGAACGGAATGTTGAATCGGTGCGTGCAGCGAAAGATGAACGAGTTCGTGAAATTCGAAATGCTGTTGAATTAATGATCGCTCGTTTAGATTCACAATTGAAAACAAAACTATTCACATTAATGGGACAGAAGAACTCGTTAACCCAAGAAACTGAACAATTAGAGCATTTACTTCAAGAAATTGAGCATCAACTGCATACATGTACAAGATCGGAATTGATCACGAAAAGTGCTGATTTGTCTCGAATGATACACGCTGTCAGGAAAAAACCTATGGCTAGTTTTGTTACTGCTCCAGTTCCTGCTGATTTCCATAGGTATGTCTTCCATACAAGCTGACGATTGAGGCTCTCAAGCCTTTTTTTTGCTGACCACCTCAATTGTGATAATATTTTTGAATTTACAGTGAAATCGTGCCAGGATACGATAGCAGTATGTTTGTTTTACAAAAGTTTAGTGTATTACAAGCAAAAGCAGATCCAGTCTACTCACATCCATTACATGCGAATGGTTTATGTTGGCGATTAAAAGTATATCCAGATGGCAATGGTGTAGTTCGTGGCAATTATCTATCTGTCTTTTTAGAGCTCAGTGCTGGCATGATGGAGACATCCAAGTAACTATTTTTATTTTATTTACTTTTATTTTTGAAGTATAACTTCTTTAGCCATGCTGGACTTGGGGAAGAAAACACCTCTCAAATCTAAGATAATCGAAGTAAAGTTATTATTTTTTTGTTTGTTAATTTTTCTAGATATGAATATCGTGTAGAAATGATTCATCAAAATTCACGAGATACTTCCAAAAATATTGTACGAGAATTTGCTTCTGATTTTGAAGTTGGTGAATGTTGGGGATACAATCGTTTCTTTCGATTAGATTTATTAGCTACCGAAGGTTATCTAGATACACAAAATGATGCGTTATTTTTAAAGTAAGTTACAAAAGATTGATTTATTGTAAAAAGGTCTATTTATCGAGATAAAATTTATGCCTTTTTTACTTTTTTTTGTATATTTTGTATAGATTCCAAGTACGACCTCCAACTTTCTATCAACGTTGCAGAGATCAACAATGGTATATAAATCAATTACAATCAATGCAAGCACAATATTTAAATCAAATTAATGAATTAAAAGATGTAAGAATTAAATTCTAAGTTATCGACAATCACTTCTAAATCATCAAGTTAATATATTATGTTGTTACAGAGGTTAGCAGTTGAAATGTCTAGAAATACTGTATCTGCAACACTTGGAAATAGTTCCTCAAATCAAGCTATCATAGTTAATCACGTGATGCCTGCTCCTCCACCTCCTTCGTTAAGTGGTGTATGTGATATGATGGATAGATCACATCAGAATAGGATTATTGATTCTGTACCACAATCAAATAGGTAAGTTCCATCAAGACTTCCAAGATTGGAGTAAGATAAGAATATTGAACAAGTATTTGAATAATATTAATAGATCTAATGGTAATCATTCAATAAATCAACTAACTAATCAACCATCACCGTCCAGTGTATCAATTGGTACAGTTCCTGTGTTAGATATCCATCAAACAGAATCAATATCCACCATATCATCAGCATCAGCATCCTCAACAACTAGTCAACCTACTAAATCAATTATAAGCACTGGAGCTGCTGGTACTAACACTGGTGGTACTGCAAGAGTTCTATCATCCACCACAATAATTACGAATACGAACAGTGGACATGGTGGACATGGAGGTCAAGCTCATAGTAGTCGAGAAGCTATACGTGAACCAAATCGTACACCTAGCATACAAACATCATTATCAAGTCCTGATCTATTAATGACACTTGCTCTTAACATGGGCATTAGTAGCAGTGACAGTGGGGTATGTTGTTGACTAATAAATACAGTGAAACTTGGTTAAATGAGACATTTGGTGATTGTTTTAGGATTTAAGTGAACATGAAGGATCCATTGATGAATGTGAACATCATGAAGCGAACGTAGGAATATTGGATGAAAATTCAAACGATGAAAATGATGTGGATGATGAAACTATGTCAGGTCAGCTCAACAATCATTCAAAATTCTAACAATTACTAACAATTGTATATTCATTAATAATTTTCAGGTGAAAATGATGTCGAATATGCAGAATTTTCGATGGCACAACGTTTATTATTAAATAATGGAAGTAATCATGCTAGTGAAACATCACATGCTGCTGCACATAATACATTGGGTCAAGATCAAAGAGATCGTACAAGTAATAATAGTGGAAGTGTTGGTGGAATCCATCATCATGGAACAAACAACAGATCACGACCTAGCACGGCTGGTGAGAGTTTAGATGATGAAATCATGTTGTTGCATTTATTTGAAATGCATGATCGTAACAACAGCAATACAAATTTATCAGATTCGAGTACATCTTGGATAAGTGCTTCACCTCATGCTCCTAACTCAAGTCAGTAACTCTAATTATACACACACACACACACACTCCATTCTTTTGATTTTGGCTACGTTTTTATTGTTTTTTTTTTTTTTTTTTTTCAAAGTTATTTAATGTTTACATACCGACAAAAAAGTTGGCGCACCCTGTACTAAAAATAGAACTATTTATTTGAGTAATAAAACAATTTTTCTGTATTGTAGGTAATAGTTCCCGTTCCAGCAGTCAAGTGAATGGAAATAATTGTGATTTAAGTGAAATTTTTGACAATTTTCATTTTGATATGATGATATCACCGCAAGCGGAAAACGTTCGACTAACAAAGTCAACCAGAGAAAAACCCACATCAGACACATCAATTAAAACACGTAACAATCTGGTTGGATCTGGTATACCGCGTGCAATTCGACGAACTGGCCCCTACACGATATCAGCGTTAACGCAAGACGACATGATGTTCCAACCATCATCGTCTCAAAACAAAACACCACAACATCAATGGAACGATCCTTCAAATGGTTCATCTTCAAAACGACCGGTAATACAGGCAGGCATACAAAATTGATAACTGATATTAATTATAAAATTTGATAAAATGTTAATATTTTTTCAAGGACAAATTAACACCGTTTGAAACATTTTTGGATACTTTACAATTTTCACCATTATTAACGGAAAAGTGTCGTACAAATCGATTGAACATAGCAGCAAGCACAAGTGCAAGTAATCATCATCAAGCAGCACAAGTACAACAAGCATCTAATTCTTCTGGTGGTGGTGGTGTTCGTGATCGTGATAGAACACCGTCACCACCTAGAATAGCACCATCACCATGTCCACAACCTCATTCAGACGGTTCAACCGTATTCAGTTGGACACCAGCTTTACTTGGAAGGAAACAACCTTCAAAACAACAACATGGAACTGTTGTTACACCACCAACAACAACAAATAATAACAATCTAAATAACTTGGTAACTGATGCAGTTAACAATCAACCTGAGAAAGATAAAAAGAGTGACGATAGGTATGTATTTATCTCTGTCTAATCCATTATTCTTGTATTTTTAATCATATTCCACTAAATGCAACGGAATCAGGGCCGAAATAACAAGACCGTGCCTCTTAGGCAATAAAATCCTAACCCTAAGATGATTGGGGAGTATGCAAGTTTTTAACGTTTAGTGGAATATTATTTAACAGTTAATATTTACTTTAAAAAAAAACTGTTTTGCTTTTTTCTTATAGTTTTGAAATTTTGCCATATTATGTAAAGTTATTTGGTTTCGCCCTTAAATTTGTATTTTTCAGTAATTTTGATTTTGTTCAATAATAAAAAACATGTAAATAAGAAAATTAGATTAGACTAGAATTCTTTTTTATTCTAGTTAAAGTTTTATTTAATTCTACCCCAAATTAGAATTCGAACTCTACATGCTTAATGAAACTACGAAATAATGTTGAATTAAACTGCTTTCGATTGCTTTCATTTTTAATAACTTACTAACTACTTGTTTAATAATTTATTTATTTTTATTTATAACAAACTCAATGTAATTCAAATTATTAAAAAAATTCAACCTTTCAGCATCGCCTTTTTATTGTTCTCATAAGTCTGGGTATTGTACATCTTTTGTCTTTTCATTCAATGAAAAAATCAGCTGAGTCTAATAAATATAGTTTAGATTTTTTTTTTACTCGTGGCGCTGACATCTTAGCGTTCAAATCCGATACTGTATCTAAATACTATCTTTGTAATTGTAATGTTTTAATAAAATATGAAAATTTTTACAGGCCAACAAATAACCATGACCAAGGCTCATCGTCGTCTGCATAAAATGTTTAAATTAAAATAAAGTAAAATAAATTGTATGATAATTAATTAATTATATATTTAATGATTAAAAAGTATTTCTTTGTGACATAAAACAGTGTAGACATTAAATTTGTTTGCACTGTGTGTGAATTAATTTAAAAATTAAATTCAATTGAATTACATGAATAAAAATAAATATAAAAATATTGATCGTACTGCCAATCATATCGAATTAAATCTCATCTAATTTAAAAAATAATTCATAATTAATTGTCTTTCATATTGATCTTCAGATAATGACCTGATTTGATTTGATCTGATCTGATCTGACTCCTTTTTTTAATTTGATCTGAATAAATAATTAAAATTAAATATTGAATATAATTAATATGTGATATATAGTTATTTTTATTTATTAAAATTCTTGTGGAGGTACTTATATATAATTTTTGTTACAAATTATAAAAAATAAAGAATTTATTGTTTCTATAAATTATTTATTTAGTCTATACCCCCACTCCTTAGTCCTCAGACCTTTACTACACTTTTGTCAAACAAAGAATCTATCTAAATATATAAAAGAAAAAGCTGACTGGCTGATCGATCAACGCACAGCTGAAATTGCTTGGCCTAGAAGCATGAAATTTTCTCGAAACGTTCTTGAACTTTTAAAAAAGATGATCTTATTAACTTCAAAATAGTTCCTGTAACCCTCAAGAGATACGCTAGTATCACTCATTTCCATTCCATTAATATGACTTAATCGTCTTATTAATATTTGTCTAAGTCTATGGTCGTGAGCTCGTGACACATTTGACATTTCCCATCATGCATTGTAAGATTTTCAAGACTTCCAAGAGTTTTTCATGACTTTTTATTTACGATTAATAATCTTAAATAAAATTTACAATATGTCATCATTCGTAAATACTTGTTGTATCAAAAATTGTACGCCCAAGTCACGCGAAAAAACTAATGGAAATTTATCTATTAAATTCTATCGTTTTCCGTCGAGCACAATCGGATCTGCTTGGAAAATAGACAAACGATTAAAATGGATTAACGCAGTAAAAAATTACATGTGTGTATTCAATTCTTGGTTTTAAACATAACCTTCAAATTTTTCAATGAACAAATTAATTTCAGCAAATATTCAAATGATTGGGAACCTCAAAATCATTCCAGGATTTGTAGTCTTCATTTTATTAACAATGAAAAATCAGACAATCCAACACATCCTTCCTATATTCCATCCATTTTTCCTGACGATGAAAATAACAAGTCGATTCAAGGTTTACAACGTTTTGAATCTGAAATACAGAGTGGTCAAATAACCAGGTAAATCTGTCGTCTAGATTAATGTTAATACATATTTTAAAATTGTATTGGGAAAGCCATTGTACTATGTTTCACTAAATCGTACCACTATTTATATAAAGTTTCTATAATTGTATCGGTACGATTTAGGAAATTGAACTTAAAAAATTTATATTTTGTTATAGTATGGAAAAGAGACAATATGGAAAATGGGAAGAGGAAAATATGCAACAGGCAATTGAAGCGTACCGTAATAAAAGCTGCGGTTTTAATGAGTGCTGCAGAAGATTTGGCATTCCGAAACCAACTTTCAGAAGACACATTAATGGAACGATTAAAAGACCTTTATCGTTTGTAAAAAAGAACGGTAAATTACCCACATTATCGGAAAATATTGAAAAAGAGCTAATTAATCGCATCCTTAACCATGAATCAAATTTTCATGGCTTGAGCATCACAGATGTAAGACGATTAGCCTTTGAAATTGCGGAAGAAAATCAATTGCCACATAAATTTAATCGTGAAATTAAATTGGCAGGAAAAAAATGGTTTTACGATTTTCTTAAAAGACATCCAAACCTTCCGATTCGAATCCAATCTGAAAATGCTTTACGAGTAACGCACGGCTCAAATAAAGAAGAACTGAATCATTTTTTGGAAAAAATAGAAAAATATATTCGATTAAATCGAATCGATGTAAATAGAATTTATAACATGGATGAATCAATGTTTTCCACGGTCCAAAAAAAGTCTGGAAAAATAGTTTGCCAAAGAAGAAAGAAAAGAATTGAAATTGGGAGCAGACGTTTGAATACAACCATAGTTTACTGCGCAAATGGTGCAGGATCATTTATTCCTCCTATGTTCATTTTTAGAGAACATTTAGATCCGAACTTAAGAATTGAAGTTCCCCCTGGAAGTTTAGTAGAAGTTGCTGAACGTGGAGCTATTACAAGTGAATTACTTATGAAATGGTTGCGCCATTTTATTAACTATGCAAAGGCCACACCTGAACGAAAAATTATCTTATTCGCACGCACTAAAAGCTTACAAGCTTTGGAATTAGCACAGCAAAATGGTGTCATTTTACTTCAATTTCCAGGACTACAATCACTTGATGGCGGAATTTTTGGCGCTATGCAAACATATTTTAGTCAGACACTGGATCAATGGACGACTTATAACACAGGGAAATCCATTACCCAAAATGATTTAGCACCTCTAACTACAGCAGCTTACTTCAAAGCAGCAACTGAGAGTAATGCTTTGACTGCGTTTAAAAATAGTGGATGTTGGCCGCTTAATCGTTTTAAGCCTGAAACATTGAATACTATTTTAGATCCAAGTAATTCTGGTAAAGAATCAACTTTGAGTGATGAAAATTCTCGTTTAAAAGTCACAACAACACAAATATTTTCGATTACAAAACGTAATCGAGGTGAAACAATTGAAGAAATTGTTACGGTGGACCAAAAAATTAAAGAAGAATTAATTGAAGAATGTGATTCAATGGAAAAAAAATGTATTCAAAATGAAACTTTTGAAGCAAAATACGAAGGAAATAATCTAACAAATAGTTGTTTGGAGGTACAACACTTGACCAACGCGGAAAATATTAAAGTTGAAGGGCAGTTAAATACAGAATTTATAATTAAGGATGAAATAATTAACGAAAATATTTCAGAATCTGAACAAACTGTTATTAATTCAAGTTTAAATCTTTATAAACGAACTCACACTGTATCAAAACTTTGTGATATTTTTAATAAAAATTCGTAATAAAAATCTATAAAAAAAAATTATTTAAAATATCAGAGTCTACTACGCTTGTTTTTTTCTTTTCAGTTTTAAATATGGCATCTGGTGGTCGCCATATTGAATTTCCCTTACTGCCATATCTTCAGTAGCACTGTCAAGGTTAAGGCAAATCGATTGACGTCAGAATCATTAAAATCGGCCGGCGCGTTTGGTCTCTAATGTGCCACATAGGAACATGCACATTCTTTTCACAATATTGAATTTTCATTACAGCCATATCTTCAGTAGTATTCTCAAGGTTAAGAAAAATAGATTGACGCCTGATTTATTAAAATTGGCCGACGCGTTTTGTGTCTGGTGTTCCACATAGAAATATACATATATAGTCGAGTAAAAAAAGGGCTGATGATCTTCAAACGATTGTAAAGGAGTCCCGAAAATTTAATTGTCCAGGAATCACGACATGGTCAACTCGGCCCTAATGTGCAGAAGTAAATGATAAGATGAAAATTCGTTTCTTAAATGAATCAATTTTATTAATATTAAAAATTACAAAATAATTAAATATGTAGCAATTAATTATAATAATTATTATTTTAATTTAACTAAATCATCGTCAACAATAACTTTTTTCATTTTAGATAATTTAATATGATACTTTTGTACAACCGTTTCCGGTATGTCACTTAATTCTGGATGATATAATTTATACGCTTGTAATACTTTCTTCATTAATTGTTTTTTCTTAATTGATTGTTTTTTATTAACAAAATGTAAGATCGTTGGTTTCCATTTAAATCTCTCTTCATTTGATTTTTTACTTTTACCTGCAACCAAAAAAAACCTAACTTACTGACTGACTAATTTGAGTTTCAAATTTTCGATTTATAAAGAAACATTCCTAACATACTGCTTGTGAGAAGAATATTTATAATTATATTTTGTAAATATTATAAATCACATTCCATGAGTGGCGAAAGTATCGCCACAGCCACAGTAGTTCTGACCCACCGCTTTCACACCAATAAATATATAAATTTGCGCTTACCATTACTAATATTTGACGTATTTAAAGTTTCTTTTCCATTTGAAGTGTCATTCGTAATTGATTTTCCATTTGAAGTACCATTCGTAATTGATTTTCCATTTTCAACAGGCTTTGAAGGAGAACCATTTGTATTTGGTTTAGGTACATTATTTTTCTTATGTTCATTTTCTAATAAATCGAAAACAGCACTAGCTGCATTGAAATTTGCTCGAGGACAAACACTTTTTAAAAAATTCTAAAAAAAAAAAAATTAATGTAGAAATTTTTATTCTACAGATAAAAAGCTAAACATTGGCAAAAATTTCTATGTCTCATCTTCACTGTTGCTGCCCAGCTCTTCCCACGAGTAGGTGGACTCACTTGAGCCAGTCCTTTGACGATCTCTCCGACCTGAAGTCCGTTGACGTCAAAACACTCCTGCTATTCCTAAACAGCTAAAAATGGTTTATGGAGTAGTGGTCGGGGATAGGCTAACCCTCTTTGGATATCACAGACAATTTCGTCTAAATGTGCCCCAGCCCAAGACAGCCACTCTAACCTAACCTATTTGATGCGACTATTTAGGGCTTAAATTTAAATGATTACAAACCTGGAATTTAGGTTTTTTTCTTGGAACATTATCATGTTTCACAATGATATTTAGAATTTGTCGCTGATCATTTGGTAAATTAGGATTATCCTTTAGAATCGTTTGTATTGTTTCAATCCATTTTTCTTGTTTTAGTAGACCTTTATTAGCATTCGGTTTCGCTTGATAACCTTTCGCTGCATATCGTTCATCTTCAGTTATACATTTTGTGTGTGCAACATAAGCATCGCCACTAAAATAATACAAAGAAAATTTAAAAAAACAACACCTCTAACCTCTAAGAAAACTTCACACAACGATTCCGATAAACCTGTCTATTTTCCGCATATAAAATAATTTAGAAAAGCTAAGTTTGTACATAACTGATGATAAAAAAGCTTTTCATACTTACTGGAAATCTTTAAAACAATCCACACAAGATAGAGAAATCGGTTTTCTGCATCCTGTATTGTAATGTTTTTCTACACGTGGTTTTTGTAAACTATCTCCACAGTTAAGACATGTAAACACTACCATATTCTAGGTCGAAATGAGCACGATTTAGATTTTGGAAAAAACGGTATACCGAAAAAACTTATAAGCAGTTATAAAAACACGAAATATTTATAATTGCAGTCACAAATTTTATTTATTCTGACTTAAGTTTTAGCCTTTTTAAAGGACCTGTAAGTTAATTTTAAATGAAAAAACCTTTGAGCAGTTATTTTCTTTTATTAAATATTCAATTTTTCGACTTAAATAATATATAAAGCTAATATTTCATTAAAGTTTAATAATTTGTGTGTATTTATTTTAGGTTAATGTATTCCCATCCACATGGATTGTATACAGGGTTGCCAGCTCCAAAGAATAATAATAACCTAACGGATAGAATGTAAACTACAATCTATAATTTTTATGAAAACCGGCCTATTTCGGGTATTTTTTTCAGCTAGCCTTTCACTCAAAGCCAGCGTAAAGCGTCACCATGAAGTTACATCGTTTAAATTTGACGCTGCATATAGTTCTATTTTTTTGCAGCCAGATGAAATCCGAATTCGTCGCTCAAAGCCATTGTCAGGTGTCAACATGAAATTACATCTTTATAAACTCGAAATAACTTTTAATTTGATGTAAAAGTCAGAGTAATTCCCAAATTTCGGACTCTTTCAGAAGAGTTATTCAGAGTTAATTAAACTAACTAAAAGAGTTACTAAGAAGACTTACGGAATACTTTTTTTTAATAAAAATTTGTGAGGCTGTAAAAAGAAGTACCTAGAAATAATAATAGATATCTATTTTTTGCTGATATTTAGGGAATTTATCTTCATGTAGGGAGTCAGGAGGACGTTATATGATTTTGAGAGTCTCCCCAAAACCCGTAAGAACTTGTATCTAATTACTCCGTCTTGCAGGCCTGCTTTAAAGTGACTTGTAAAAGGGTTTCAATTTAAATCAGTACAAATTTTTCTTAACATCAATAGAGTTTTTCTTAACATAAATACCCAATAGTTGTATTATTTTTAAAGCTTGCGTGTTTTTAAACCAGAGAGCAGCACTAACATCGATCTGATGTTACTTATGTCAAATAAATAATAACATGCCGGGTTAAAGTTAACCTAAACATCTAAAAATGGTATTGTATAATTAATAATATTTCATTAAATGATTAATGTTTAATTGTTTTTTTATTTTTATTTGTCTGCAGTTGTTTTATTCGTTTTTCAAGTCGTTAGTTGGGAAAGATGTTGTAGTTGAATTGAAAAATGATTTAAGGTTTGTAAGAAGTTCTTGATATGATTCAAATTCGTTTTTAATATAAATTATTTTGTTATTTTTAGTATTTGTGGTACTTTACATTCCGTTGATCAATATTTAAACATCAAGTTGACGGACATCAGTGTTACAGATCCTGATAAATATCCTCATATGGTAAAGTATATCATGTTACAAGTGAAATTTACAAAATTTAAAAAACCCCCGACAAATTTTTCGACGCTAACCCCTCTTTTTGGGCGGTATATCGGGTGGCATCGAATAAAATAAAAATTCTAGCTGATTTAAGAGTGTACCGGAGAGGTCGGCTTTTTCTCATAAAGTATTTATACCTTAATAAACAACTGTGGAAAATTTCAAAGATGCATTAATTTTTTCCTTTTAAATATTTAGTTTAATTGTACTATTCGTCTATTTCAGTTGTCCGTGAAGAATTGTTTTATTCGTGGATCGGTTGTCCGATATGTTCAGTTGCCTGGTGATGAGGTTGATACTCAGCTATTACAGGATGCCGCTAGAAAAGAAGCTACGGTGGCAACAAGATAAATAATCTTTGGAATTAAGTGTTTATTGGAATTATGTGCTGAATTAAAGTGTTTTTATTGTAATCTATTTGTACCGAATGAAAGTCCTTTTATTTTGAATGAATGTAATCATGTAACAATCAATTAAATTTGTACCGAATGAAAGTCCTTTTATTTTGAATGAATGTAATCATGTAACAATCAATTAAAATTTATAAATAATCAAAAATTGCTGTTTTTTCTTTATTATGTTTGCGATTTTAATATCAAATGTAAGTTGTAATTTTCTCGGTCATTTCACAAAGCTCTCATGTCACGTTTTTTCCTAAAAATGATTAACCATGGGTCTTATTAAAAATGAGGTTATGGATTAACAAACTTTTTTTCTTTTTTGTCCCTCCTTTTTACAATTTGACGCTGGACATAGTTCTATTTCAGCTAGGTGGATTCCTTATTTGACGCTCAAAGCCAGCATCAAGCGTCATTATGAAGTTACATCTTTTAAATTTGACGTTGCACGTAGTTCTATTTTGTTCAACTAGGTGAAATTATAATTTGCCGCTCAAAGCCAGCAACATGAAATTATATCTTTAATCTAAAGTTTTAAGGATTAAAATAGGGAGCAACGTTGCCAACTCTACCAACTTTTAGGTAGATCTACTAACTGCGAGTGTCTTTAGAATAGAAATTTGGTAGATCTACCAACTTTTGAGTATATACATATAAAGATATTAAGTATATATAAAGGTAGATCTTAAGATTAGATCAACCAACTTTTAAGCAAAATTTGCAGAAAACTACCAACCTTTTAAATCATATCTACTACCCAAACAGATTTTGATTTGGCAACGCTGATAGGGAGTGAAATAAAGACGAATAGAATATGGTATGTTTTTATAATAATATTGTACTCTTTACTTAAAATATACATAATAAAATCTATATACTATATTTTCATTTATTTATAGGTTTAATTTTAAAATTAATATTAATGCATCACAATCATTTATAATTCGACTTATTTTCAGTTATTTACTTCAAATAAATAATATTTTTATTTTACAATTTTATACAAAATAATAAATAATTAATATTTATTATTTTATTTAATTAAATAAAAAAACAAATAATACAATGTAATTTGGTACTGGAATTCATGACTATCACTAGCAGAGTTGCCAACTTTCAACTCTCAAGCCCACTAATCACTAAAAAATCACTAGATAGCAGTGTTACTTGAATATTTTTCGTTGTTTTACCACAAAACTTTTAATAATTAGCATAAATAATATAAAAATATGAAATTATTTGTCCATTAAACAAATTTTTGAATTGGAAAAAATGCTTTCCCTTCTAAAGGTAGAGTAAAATTACTAGTTTTAGTTGTAAAACTACTGAGTTGGCAACACTGGCGGTAATAATATTACACGAATAATAATTATGTACCACATCTATAAACACAAAAATTTGCGCTAATTACAAGTAAATAGATGGACACTTACATATAAAAAATAAATAAAAAGAAAACATCATAATCTAGTTAGCGTCAAATATTAATATTAAAACAAAATGATATATCAAAAAATTGTTCCTGAAATGTCCGTCCCTTCAGAATATATAATTGCTCTAGTTTAAGTCTGTTAACTCTCTATATAAAATGCATTAGGGACATATGTTCCCTTATTGATGTTCGTATTAGTTCCCAAAACTGCTACATAGCAACGCCACCAGTATCGAATCCAAACCACTGGTCGATAATTTATTTATTAATAATTAATTTTTATTTCAACAAATATTATTATCAATTAATTAAAATTATTAATTAATTTAATGAAAATTTAAATAGAATTTATACAAAATGACTGATGAAGCATTTCAGGAGCAATTTTTTTTATATATAATATTTTTCAAAGTATTAATATTTAGCGCTACCTAATTTATGCTAAATAAAACATATAAAACAGTTCATTGTTCTGTACTAAAATAAGAATTTTGCATTAAATATAATTTATCTATAGGATTTGCTATTGACCCCGGTGGCAAGGAATCATGACCACTAGAATGTGACGTTTGTAAATCTAAATTTTGTAATGATAATGTGTCTGATGTACCATCGTCTAAATGATCGAAATTCGTGCTATCATCTAAAGATATATCGGAGCTACAAAAACTGTCACCAGAATTTGCTGGATAATTATCTGAAACAAAAAAAAATATTAATAGCTTTTTGTCAAAAATTTTTTCTCAAAAGTTCTGATCTTTGATAAGTATGCCAAATTTTAAGTTAATTCGATGTTTTGAAGGGAGTCAAAATCATGTTCGAAAATTCCGTTACATACTTACATACTAACATACTGACATAAAAAAAAGCTAATAAAAAGAGGGTTTATATATTTACCATCTTTATCTTTATCACTGGATGACTTTGTATCGGTCTCTTGTTTTGCTTTTCGTTGTATCTTTTTCATTTTTGCCCTTTGATTTTGGAACCATACTTGTACAACACGAACACTTAAACCAGTTTCCTTTGCTAAAGCTTCTCTCACTTTTCGACATGGTTTTGGACTGACTTCAAATGATGCTTTAAATTGTCTTCGTTGTGCTGACGTTAGAATGGTACGAGGTCGTTTTGGACCACGTCTACCATCTCGGGGTCGAAGGCCATCATCCAATAAATCATCTTCTGGTGTGTTTGCTTGTTGTAATAAATACATTTCTTTTTCGAAGTCTTGCCGACAAAATAATTGACCAGCCCGTAAAACAAATTGTTCGCCTTTTTGTAACGGTTGACAACAGACCACACATACAAAACATGGTAAATGGTAGACATGCTGTTGTGCTCGCATTACCATTTCGTGTGCTAATAGTCTGTCTCCACATCGGGAACATTTTACACCAAAAATTCTGTAAATAAAGATGAAGAAATCAATGATTTTTCATGTTGCACCATTCTCTCTATCATCCAAAAAACGAGATGAATTTTTTTGGGGTACACACTTTGCGACCATGGGGGGTGGGTTCTTAATGTTATCAAAAAAAAAAAATCAAAACAGTTGTACAAAAATTTGACCCAAAACGATCTTTTTGATGGGTTTTTTGGGCAAACTATTAATAATTCTGATATCCGCAAATGATAATTCTGCAATTACTACCAATCATATCCCGACTTGAGGGAGTTCCTTTTTGTCGCAAACCCCCTCCATTGTCAGCGGCGTTCCATCAATTTTCAAAGCCAAACAGGTATAGGCTCGTTTCTATTATTAATACGAATTCGAAAAACGGGCTATTAGTCATAATAGATTAAAATGGTACACCCTGTATATAAAATTGGTGAAAACAGCTCTAATTCGACGAAAAAACACATTTTCCAGCAAGAAAGCGATGTAGATTTGAATGTATTGAAAGCATTGAAAAGAATAGTACAGTTTAGTTCCCTTCAATAACTTCAGCAGAATCATATTCATTTTATTTTTTATATTTAAAATGTAAATAAAAAAATTTTCACAAGAAATAATTTTATCATAAGTGAGTTGCATGCATTGTGAAAAACATATTAAGTAGAAAATAAGTATATCGTAAAGAAAGAAAATTCATTTTATATACAAGTGAATGAAAATAAAGATCACACCTGAATGTATGCAATAAAAGGTTCTGTACTTTTAAGTTTATAATAAAGTCTCTATTTAAGATTAAATTTTAGTTGACTTCGAGATGAGACATAGTTATTGAAATAAATACCATGATACTCGAAATAAAATTGTATATTGAAATGGCTCGGCTGTCACGTGACTAGTCAATTAGACAATTTGTGTAACGTAAATGTAAGAAAATGCACAAAATATATCGTAAACTAGGCAATTTGTATGACGTAAATGTATAAGAAAATATCGTAAACTAGGCAATTTGTATGACGTAAATGTAAAAATATCGTAAACTAGGCAATTTGTATGACGTAAATGTAAAAATATCGTAAACTAGGCAATTTGTATGACGTAAATGTAAAAATGCTTAAAAATATCGAAAAAGTGTCAAAAATCAAAGTTTTTTTTATGTTTTGTTTTTTGAAAGCACCGATATTGTTTTTTTATAGTATTCGTTGTAGTGTTAACAGATTTACTGAAGTAATTCACTACTATTTAGAGTACTTTACAATACTTTTTCTCTTTTAAAGATTTCGTGTTCTCTTTTATATCGTTAGAATAAGTTACTGCATCCTGAACAAAAGTATTATAGGTAGATATAGATATAGATAGAATGATGAAAAGATTTAATTTTAAAAAAGGTATACAATAATAAATAAAATCATATAAAGCATCATATCATCTCAGTTTGATGCTTTTTAGCTTTATCTTTCTTATATATTATTACTCTACCAAGTTTTATTCTGTCCTATCCTTATCTCGTTTATTCCGTTATCAAATTCCATGATTCACCCTTCATTTTCATGTGCTTATTATGTCTAGGTTTGACGAAAAATATACTCACGGTCTTAAAATGTACCGCTTAGGAAAAAAACACGCTAGACAAATAATTTGAACGAATAAATACCATAAATTTAAATAATAAGTGTATTAGGCAAACATATTAGGTTTTACAGATGCTTCCTAATACTTTAGACATATAATTATTACATTTAATACATGTTCTCCTAATATTAATTTACGGACTTTTGACTTTTTTCAACACTGTGCTACGGAATTTGTTGTTTGTTCTTTTTAGCCACGAACTACGGTAACTACGGTTGCGGAATTCCGTACGGGTCCAGCTAGTTATTGTTATTATGTGATGTAGCTACGATATTGCTACTATTGTAACACAATACAACAATAGTATCGTAGGGTTCTATTCTGTGTTCATTTTCATCTGAATCTGTGTTACGGATTCTTTTATTCAATAAAATTTAATTGGGACAATCAAAAATTTATAAATATTCTCTCTACAATATCTCGAATTAAATTTCGATTTTTGCCCCAATTTTGAAAAATCAATTTTTGTAATATACAGAGTGGACCATTTAAAAAATAACTTGCAACAAAAGTTGCAGAATTTGATGGGGGACATCATGTTCTGACATCAGATGGAATCTAGTTTCGGATGGTTTTAATAAATAAATAAATGCAGATACAAACCTATCATAGTCTGTTTTACAATATAATTTAGTATTTCGTGTGTAACAGGAATGTGCCAGTAATACTCCACAAACACAACATGCCAGACAATGTTCATGCCAACTTGCATCTGCCACTCGCATTAAATATCTGTCATGTATCTTTTGGCCACAGCCTTCACACATTTCATATGTTTTTGGATGGTGCTGTTGTACTTCACATTTTACTCCATTTGAATTGTTTGTTGATAAATTTTCTGTAAAAAAAATTAGAAAAATACTTTATATTGTCTCTCTTTTAATTAATCGACTGTTAATCAGTTAGATGTGCGTTTGTTTGTCCTAGCAATGATGGATCCGCGGACAAAGGATTGATCCTCAGACTATACTAATAATAAAAAAAAGAGGGGTATCGCAAGTATGTCCCTAGCACCTAGACCAAGAGTCCTCTGTGCCCTCCTTCAAAACAAGCTGTCACCCGAAGACGAGACGTCTTCGCGTAGGAAGCGCTTTTAAAATCCGAAGAAGCTAAAGGATTTTGGACTGACACTACGTAAAAAGAAGTCGCTTGTGAGAGTGTTTTTAAACTTTGAATATCTTCCACTAAGCAGAATTTATTATTTTAAATTTAAACATCCTAAACCGTGGAAAAATATGAGTTACAAACAATTTCGGCTCGAAACAAAGTGCAATCTTCGAAAAACATTAAATTTTGGAAGTAATCTAACTTTAAAATGTCGTGGGTCTGCCTGTAAACGTTAGGTGATTTTATATTTAAACAGCATCCTTAAAAAGTATTCCAGAAAAAAGTTTCTCGTTAAGTGAAAAGGGAAAACAAAATTACATCTCGAATCGAGGTGCCATTTTCGAAAAACATGTAATTTTGAAGATATGTTTTCAACTTTAATAAAATTTAAAACAAACCGGTAAGGGAGTTTTCATCTTGCTCGATTAGTTGTTTAAACCGTTATGAAGTTTCATTATTTATGTAATATAAATGTATGTACAACTTTAACTGTTTCTAACTCAAACAATGTTTGTAAAAGGACTATTTATAAACAGATTTGTTTAGTTTTGCGAGACGAGTATTTTCTTATATTATAACGACGATCACTATCAAACATTCGATAATACAAGAATCAAAAATATCATTCAGTATCCAATGTCTTCAGTTCAAACAAAAAAATATTGGAAATTTATTATTAAAAAGCTATAGGCTCATGCATGGTTATATACAGAATTATGCATAATTTTCCAAGGACTGGAATCGTAAATTAGTAGAATGTATATGGCAAGAGAATCGCAAAACTTAGAGGATATAAATTAATAATAGAGTTTTGGAATTGGGGCATTTTAATCTATTATAGCTGATAGCTATAGTTTCAAAAAATAACTTTAAAAAAAGCTGCTGATTTTGATGGGGAGCATCATATTCAGACATCAGATTGAATTTAGTTCCATGGGTTACTTTAATAGCCAATTTAGATCATAAAAGGTAAGAGTATATAATAACACTCTTTAAATTCGAAAGTTGATCCTAATAAAAAAACTTTTTTATTTAAAACATTTTTTTGAAAAACGTTAATTTTCGAAGGGAATGCGTCTTAAAATTATGCCATTATTACATTTAATCGAAAGAAAATACGCTAACTACAGCAAAATGTTTTAGCCAAAAGTTGCAAAATTTAATAGAGGGCATTCGCCCGCCAGAAATTCTAGCTTCAAGGTCATTTGATCTTCAAATGAGATCTCGAAAATTTATCTACACTTAAAAGTTCTTAACACTTGGTGAATGTCTATTATTGTCTCCATAACTTTTGCCTAAAAAATTTTTCTAAAGCTAGCATTTGTTTCGATTAAATGCAATAATGTCATAGTTTTAACTCACATTTCCTCCGAAAGTTAACCATTTTCGAAAAAATTTTATTTTTTTATTATTTCTAATTTAAAGTGTTTTTCTATCTCCGTTTTAAGATCTAAATTGATTTTATTTAGCATATACATGTACCGTTAATTTTTCAATAGGTTTCATTTAATATAATATGGTAGATAAATACAAAACTTGATGGTTGAATATTGTGCATTAGTGCGGAAATCTTCCACATCATAGCAAAGACAAGAGGTTTTCAACTTGAACAAGGCGATGAGATGGGTTTTATCCATTCATTTAATGAGTAGGTACCATCATATTCTATTCTAATATGTGTATATGTTGTGTGTAAGTGTAGCTTTTCTAATGAGAAACCTCAATATAATGACCGCGAGATTCAAATATTCATTAGATATGCAAAGATGTAGAAGGATTAATGGGAAAACGTTTTCTCTCATGTTGATTTTATAATGCATAGATTATGTTTTCATACCAATAATACTAACACTAGTCAAATGACTAGAAAACTTGTGTATATACAGGGTGAACCATTATAATCTATCATGGCTACTAAATCGACCCATACGGAATTCTGCATTGCGGCCCATATGGATAAAAACAAGCTAGGGAAATAATATACATATATTAAGTGATAATTTACTTTATTTTTATTTATAGGCAATTTTATTACAGATATGTTGTACAAATTACATACAAAACTAAATTAAATTTTGACATTATTTCTTTAGCTTGTTTTTTTTTCTAAGCGGTACATTTTTAGACGACAAGTCAATTTTTCTTCATTAGCTAGCACGATATATGCTTTAAAATGAGGAGTAAATCGTGGAATTTGATAAGGGAATAAGAAAGCTCGTTTTGTAATTAACCAATCAAAAAATAACTTTAACAAAAGTTGCAGAGTTTGATAAGGGACATCATGTTCTGACAGCAGATTGGACCCAATTCTCTGGCCCCATTCTTCTAAATGGTAAAAAATAAAATAACACTTTAGACTAGAAAGTTGACCCTCATAAAATAACTAACATTTTTTATTTACAACAAATGTTTAAAAAATTCGTTAGCTTTCGGAGGAAATGCAACTTAAAAATATAGCTACAGAAAAAGGCTTTAGTTAAAAGTTTTCAAGGGTAATGGAAGACATTTACTTGTGTCCATGACCATGGCCTGAAATTTTAGTTTGTAGGTAATTTGATCTTGATCCTTGATCTTCAATTTTTGATTAAAAACAATAATGACATATTTTTAAGTCTTCGAAAAAATGTTTCAAATAAAAAATGTTTTTTTATGAGGGCTAGCTTTCTAATTTAAAGGATTATTCTATCTCTTACCTTTTAGGATCTAAATTGACTATTAAAGCAAACCCGAAAAACTAGGTCCAATCTAATTGCTGGACATGATGTCCCCATCAAACTCTACAACTTTTGTTTAAGTTATTTTTTGATTGGTTAACTACAAAATGACCTTAAAATGGTCCGTCCAACCTGTATATCAATAGGTAATGCTTTAAGGGTTTCCTGTTCAGTTATAAGATTCAAATCAGTTGGTTGGTTTATTTAATTTCCATTTTTGAATAAATTATGAAAACTTAAAATTTATTTTAATGTGGTTACTGTCACTAGATAGTGAGTGGTTTTGTGTGTTCTAATATGACCATGCTCGCTTTGCTCTGCTTGAATGAATATTCAAATTATTTTTTCATTAAATTTTATATTTTTCATTTCAAGATTTTTAAACACAAACACACCATCATTTTATGTAAATGAACTTTAAAGTAATACTAATTATCTTTCAATTAATTTAATATATTCATTATAAATATTTAAGTTTGAATATTTTTATTTTAATAAAAAAATAGTATGAATTTAATAAAAAAATCTTTTTTGTTTTTTTACTCATGAATACAAATTAATAATTAGATATCTATTCGCATCGTGCATGAGTTTCATTTCAAGCTTTTCCATGATAACGATACACTATTTTATTAATATAATTTTATGGATGGACAAGTCTAATGTTTTAAGCGGGGAAAGTAAAATTGCGCTTACACGGATTTCGAAATTTCGCATATGAATCAATGCTATTTAATGATAGGTACAATATTTACCAGGTGCTACAAGTATTTTGCACTTTCATGGAAATTAGTTTGTAAGAGACAATTTTATTTCCAATTTTACCTATTTTCAGGAAAATATGGTGTTACAGCTCTTATCGTGACAGAGCGGTCTGTCATACCGATTTTTAATATATAAAGCCAATATAATTTTACTCTTATCGCGGAGTTACTTTATTTTTTTTTAAATTTATTTCTTTTGAGTTCTACAAACCCTGGCACACCGAGTCCATGTTATATCTACCGTAAAACGCATGATTTATTACAAATTTTATAAGATGAAAACGCTGCGATTAAATTAGTTGTACCTTACACTTATTACGCATTTAACGAATAAATTATCTATCAATTTATAAATTAAAGTTCCAAAGCTAAAACCTCGACTATTACAAAATCATACTCTCAAAAATATTTTCATCAAAAAAATTGTTATTACCGTCGGAAGACACCTCTAAGATTAAATCGTTTTCCAGATAGAAAGATCTCCCCAACTGTAGTGACAATTTTACTTATTATAACAATTTTAGATGAAAATATTTTCTTGTTTTCGTAATCTTTAGATCGTAGTTTTGTAATATAGCCGGGATTTTAGTTTTTGTACTTTATTTTATTGGAACTATTTTCCTTGGTGGTAAACCTAGATAAATTATTCCAAAATAATCGCTTAAAGTGGTTCTTTCACTGACTGGAAGTAAATTGTGCATTTTTTTAAATTTAACATTTTTGGCGAAAGTACCTCCTTATTTCAATAAAATAAGTATTTAACTTCATAAAAATTAAAGTACTTATAGCAAGAAAATATTGTCTTAAATCAAAGTATTTACTTGCTGCCTTAAGAACAAATTTTTTTTTAAATATTTATTTCTCAAAAAATTTAACGGTAACATATATATTTTAGTGCAAAAACAGAAACCTAAATATTTTGAAAAACAAATTTCCAACTTTTTTTTTCACTCCATCAAATCGATAACTATGGTAGCATATTTTAAGAAAAGTTGGTAAGATCCTACTTTCTCGTAAGACTGTCAACAAATGCAGTGGCGTAGCAAGCTTAACTTCCTCCCCATTCAAAAACCATTTAATCTTATTTGTAAAAAAATGAAATGATAAGCTAGTATGACTTCAAAAGATACCTTTTATTTGTAGCCAATTCTCCGATTTTGCGGCGTTTACACGTATCGTTGCATCAATATCACATTTTTCACAAAAAGATTTCGCTTTTTCTATTACATCTTGTTTCAAATTTTGGCTAGTTCAATCGCTAATGATTCAAGATCATATCTAACATAATATTTTATCAGACAAATCAAGAAAGGAGATAATTCATGTAACCCCACAGCCTAGATGCCATGAGGAAGTGCTGACACAGACACAAGTCAAGTTAGCCATGCGGGTAGAAAAGACATGCCATTTCTAATTACATATCATTCTTATTTTTTTAATTAACATTGACGGCGAAACCCTTGAAAAAAACCGATTTCTCTATAATAAATAAGTACCTGGCCGTCCATTACATTGATGTGTCGTTGTTTGTATGGTGTCTGGATCGCCGTTTCGTATCATATGCGCCATATTTAAATTTGGATAAAACTCCAACATTTTTAATTTAGTAACTAAATCACTTTTGCCACACAATAAATTTCACTTAAACTATATAAATATTACGCGCAGTTATTAATTAAACACACTTAATTTTTAATCAAAAATTGGTTCACCATTGCTTTAAATTTTTCGACATAATTTTAGTTGAGCTGATAACTGTGCAAAACAAAAATATTTAGGGATGACAATAGGACAACAGGAGCGTTCTGGAACGCGTTCTCACAATAATATATATATATTTTATAGAACTGAACACTACAAAGAGACGATATTATGTTTTGGCTGATGTGACATTTGTACTATATGTTACGTTACGTTACGTTACGTGTCGTACGTATATTTTCCGTGAGTGACACACAGCTGACTCCACCCTGTGTATAGAACGTCGCGACGCATATAGACGCCAGACTCCACCCACATTGCTTGTGATTGGTGAATAACATCAAATAGACGTCAGAGCCGTCGTTATACAAATAAACAATTTTCCCCTATATATTTAGTTTTATTGCACATTTTATTTTAAGTGTGTGTGTGTGTGTGTGTGTGGGAGTGTAAGTCAGTGGGTGGGTGTATAGCGTTAAATTTGTATAGAAAATAAAATTAAAAAACAAAAAAAAAACAACTCTGTAGCAACGTTTTTAAAGTTACATGGTATTTTCTTTCTGTATGTTTTGATGCCAATATCTACAACAGTTCACTTACAAATATTGCGATAGACGTTTGATCATTGTGTATATGTTACAGTCAAAAGTATTTTTAACTGAACAAAAAAAATAACCCATACAAACCAAGTTTTTAATATACTACTCTCTTTCTTTGGGAATTAAAAACTTGATAGGTTATTACTTGGAAAAATATTCAAGAGTGGCTCAAGGTTTTGGTGCTTTTTGTCCTAAAACCAGTCGTTTTCGAGATATAGCGAATTTTCCACTTTCAAATGAAAGTTGAAAGAAAATTCCAATCCTAATTCAACCAATAAACACAATAAAATGAAGAAGAATCATCCATTAATGCGATAACATTTTCTATTTTCTCGAATTAATTTTTTGTAAAAAGTATATCTAATAACCTAGGTTGTACAGATATTTTAGACCCCTTTAATGATCTTTGCCGGTTATTAAAACGCAGTCGAAGCTGCGCATAAAAGCTAGTTAATAATAAATTATTAATTATATGAAAGGATTCAATTAATAAATAGGTAACTTGTAGTACATATATGTGAGTGTTTGTCATATAATTGAAAAACTATTATAGATGTATAACTTATACGTAATACAAGTTGCCTATTTATTTTTAAGCCAACTTTTACATGAACAATTTTATGTAATTAAAAATTTGTTGTTTATTAACAAAATAGAAACATTTGCTCAACTAATTCATGATTTACAAATGATATTTGACACATAGGAAATACATTCCATGAGGTTTTATTTCATTGACCGTACTACACGGTATAGGTATATAAAATAATTTTCAACAAGTTTTGGTAGTTAAAATCACACGCACATCTACGTTCTACCGTTCTACGTACTACGTTTTACGTATAGTAAAACGTATAAATTATAATATTATTAGGTTTTGGTTGTAGGTAACAACTGTACTCAATGGTTTTTATTGGTTTTCATTAATATTACACGTAACGTAAGTATTACGTGCTGTGGTACACAAACCATCCAGTTTCTTTTCAATGACGCCATTTATAATTTATATATGAAATTATTTTTAATCGTCTTACAGAAAGGAAAACATTTCTAACAATCCAGTAACCTCTTTTTTCTGATTTTGGCGATTAGGTATTCGCTCCGTGCGTGAGTTTCGTTTTCATGGTAACGATACACTACTTTAATTATAGAATTGTATGGATGCATATATAATTGTATGGATTGCATTTAAGACTTACATTGAAAATTAAATATTATTGTCTCACAAATTTAATTAAATAATTATGATAATTTACATTTGAAAAATAATATTTGTGCAATTTGATTTCTTATTTTCACAATTTTTAATGCATTAAGTTTAATTAATTAGTGTTTTACAATAATTTTAATTTGACATTTTCTATAACATTAACATGTTAAGAATTGCAAATTAGTCATAATAGTCTCCTTTATCGCCAAAATTTTTCACTTGTAGTGCTTGCATCGATTTTATTCTCCCTACCATGGCTCCACACATACCGAATAGCAATAAAGGACTATTTTTTTATGGTAGACGCTTAAAAATTCTTGAAATGCAATACCTCTCTGAAAAAGCAAAATTCGAAGTCCAGAAAAATGTGTTATTTTTTCAATCTCCTATTTTTTCAATCGCTCCTGTGCTACGAAAATAAGGTAAAAAAGTTAAGGCATAGGTGGCATTGCCGTCTTCAAAAGTTCAGTAAATCGTATGAAATTTCATCTAATTTGAGGTATATTTATACTCTACTGCTTGTTATAAGTGTTATGTAATATATTATTGTTCTCTGAATACAATCAAATATTAAGGTACTCAAAATAAAAATAATAATAAACAAAAATAAAAAACTAAAACTGAATGTTTGAATGATTACAATGCAGGCAGAGGTAGGTACTTAATACACTCACTATGATGACTATGAATGAATGAAACACATAAAAAGTAGCTCACTTATGTTTAGTCCAATACACAAAATGTATTGTAAAAAGTTAAATTACATACATATTACATACATAGCAAGAGCAAGAGCAAGCATACATACTGTGTGGGTATCATGGTGTAAGTACTATCTGCATACGTGTACGTCCTATGTTTATACAATATACCATCCAACTTATACAACTTACAGCATGTAACAGAAGATGGTGTCATGTTTTAAAATTCTTAATAAAAAAACCAGTCGTGCCGGTATTGACTGAAATTATTGGCAATAAATTATACTAGAGATAAATAGTTTGGCAGTTTTTGCCCTATGAGTTGCAAAAAAATGATTGAGAGGTGTTGTGGGACACCCGGTAGGAACTATGTTACTTTCGTACCTTTAAGCATTATAAATGTAGTACTTGTGTTTGTATTTACAAGATATTTTTCTGAAAATTTAAGGTAATAATTTTAGAAGTCAAATACGTATTTTATTCTCTAAAGAATTTAATTTTATAGCTATTTTTCCCTTTTTAATGTAAGAATAAGATATACTTCTGATTTAGTAGTCAACCCAATATGTGCGTTCATTAACTAAATTTGACTTAATCAGGATATTTATTGTGAGAAAACATAAAGCTCCTAAAAGCTCCTTATACTTACTTTAAATTATCTCTATTATCTTTAACTTCTGATAACTCACTTTCGAAACTCATAATGAATAAACATAAAATTTTGACAAAAATACAAATTGGCAGATTATAAAAATATTTTTGAATATTCTGAAAATACATGGCAAGCTGAATCGATTGAAAAAGTTTTAGTTTTCTAGGTGACTTTCGTGAAAATGGTGAATTTTCCAACTATGCCTAAATAAATGGATGACTCAGTATATCTATATTAGATAGCGTATTTTGAACTATACTTACATCAGTATCATGCTAGAGGATAGCAATGTGAGCTCTCTAGTGTAGTTCGAACCCTTTTTAAATCGTATCTTTGTTCTGGGTAGATATCTACATGGGGGTATATCATTTATGTTTGCATATTTTTTTAATATTTTTTTTTTACCTTATTGTTATTATTTTTATTTGGTTCATTTTGTATATGTGGTTACAATAATATATAAATAATATTTACACAATGTATTTTTGGGAGACACTTTTGATATTTTCGTCGATAATGATAATTTTAAAATTGTTCAATCAGCATGATTTTGATACCATATAGTCAAAAAATTGGTTGGCTTTATTATTTTTTATCGTTTCACTGACTCTTTATGCTGTATCTCAAGAGGTTCTCAACACAAAAAAAAGCAAAATTGATTATTCAAGTTTTTTTTTTTTAATATTAATATGTATTTTACAGAATCCATGGATTTCAAATGTTTATATAAGTGTTAATTATGCAATTCTTATACGACCAAAAACATAAATGTATGAAAGGTCTAGTTTAAAAAACATTATCTTAGGGCGTTTTCCAAAAAGAAAAGATATAAAAATCTTAAGCTTTTGACGCCTTTACGATATTTTCAGAGCATTTTTCACATATACGTCATACAAATTGCCTAGTTTACGATATTTTTATAGCATTTTCTTACATTTACGTCATACAAATTGCCTAATTGACTAATCACGTGACAACCGAGTCACTTTAAACTGATCTATCTAATTTATAAAACACTACAAGGGCTGATATGAAACACTGTCTGATTGAACAGGGTATTTCAATAATTAGTTCAGTCAGTTGTTTATTTTCATTTGCTTTTCTTTAAAAACTAAAATTTTGTTTTTGCAAACGACTATAGTTTTTTTTCTTACTACCTACTTGAAATATTAAATAGTATGAATATCAAAAAATAGATGAGAATAGATGGATCCATCCATTCAAACCCTGCTATTTAACAAACATATCAGCTATTTATTATTATTTATTCTTTTGTATATTATAGGGATATTAAAGGATCATATCATCCTATTGTTATCATGTGTGTGACACGTGACTATACAATTGTCCCCACACGTCCAGAGTATGCAATGCATACCACCTGCATTTGTTTATAACTTATCTATAAATATACTGATTGTTTAATTTACATCTTGGCATAGTACATCTTCTACGAGTATGAGAGAATAAGTGTGGATACATTAAGCAATGTGTACAAGAAAGAGGTGTTATAGGTGTATGTTTTCTTGCTGTGAGTTGAATTTAGCTTCGATACCCGTTGAGTTGTAGACAGCACACACAGCAGCAGAAGAAGCATCATATACAGTTTAAAGGGAATCGAAGCTACAACATTTGCAAGAAACGTATAACACCTATAACAACTCTTTCTTAACGCATGTACTCTGTAATACTCATGTGAGATGCTTATGCCAAGATGTAAATTAAACACATGGTATATTAATATATATTACTTATCTATGGTTATTATTTGTTTAGGTAGGTATTACATACATCCACAAGTACAGCCGTAGAGAACGTGACTATGTAACTATCAAATTGATATTTGATTTTTTATTAATAATATTAATAATAATATATTCATTTTTTATTGGCAACTAGCTGCCATCCGCCCGCTTCGTTGGACTGTATTGCTAGACAAGACTATTGGTAGTTCAGACAAGCATTCGTCAATTATTTGTTCAGCTTGCAAAAAAAATGCTTCAAACAAAAAATTTTCGCTTTCTAATTAAGCACTATTTTATTTAACTTTCGATATTCCGAAAACTGAGGCAGATATCGAAAATTTTTATCAAGTTATAACAAAATTCATCACCAAACTTGAAAATAAGGTACAAATACTTTCAATACTTAATTTAACATTGCCTTGGTGCTTGTAATTCCTTTAATACTTGCTTTCTTGCTGACATGCCCATGATTGGGAGATCAATTACTGAATAAATTGACCATGAAAGAAACAATTAGTAACAATTGTTATATGGGTGTTCTGGGTGCCTTCCCAGACAAACTGCATTCAATATAAAAAATTATGTACTATTTATGTGGGTGGGTAATCTATACCCTATATTATATTTAAATACTTGTGTTTATATGTCCCTTCATGGGCTGGCTGTGTTCGCTACGCTACAATAAATATCCTTGTCTATTTATCCTTTAGCCCTTACTTCTGACTCACTCACTCACATTGGTTCTAGTTGGTTTAGTACAATACAGTGATAGCTGATAAAGCTCAAGCTCGCAGTTTCATCCAAATAATATAATATAGGTGGTATATAATGCAATGCATATTATATACGTTCGATACGATCAGATAGACAAACGGACACAAAATATGTTCAAGCTTTACAACACACATTCCTTCTTTATCGTTTATAACTGGCATTACATTCCATTCTTAAAGTTTATGAAGTTTGCATCCCCCATTAACGCAATTTTACGTTCATTGAGAGTTTAATCGTTTGACCAGACTTTTGACTGAATTCAATTTTCGTTTGACCACCTTAAGTTCGGAAAATATTCGCGATTCAAACAATAACATTATGACATCCTCATGACCAAATTTTACGATTTCATTTTTTTTATCATGGTTAAATAGAGATTTTTATGCCCTTTATTTAAGAATGGGGTGCCAACTTCACAAACCTCATTCTCCTCAGAGTGTCATATGAATTAACTTGGAAAATGTACAAGATTGTTTGATAATCTTCAGAGATAAAACACTTCAGATATTCATGGGCTAGCATCAATTTCCAAATTCACAAAATTTCTGTCTGGGGCATCGTAGCGCCTAAACGGTTGAACCGATTTTGATTGTTTTTCGTTTCGTTTTGAAAGGAAATTAATGGAGACGGCTCTTAACTATGTTCATTATATTTTGTACCGGAAACAACTAAAAAATTGGCCATGATCCTCGAAATCGGTTCAACTTAGAGATAGCTCTAAGGAAAACGGTAATTTAATGGATAGTGTTCTTAGATATGTTTCAAGTGCGAGTTTAGGATTCCGTATCCGAAAAATTTGTCGGATTTTTTTTAAATTTTGTAAATTTCACTTGTCAAACATGTTTTCAAACCTAATACTAATAACCACGATTGCAGATTTCAGTCTAGTATTAAATATTTTGATAAGTTTGAACTGACGAGTTAAAATTCGTTCGTTTTAAATTGTAAATGTTTTTTAAATAACACTATAGTGAGTGACTAGCGTTAGAGCTTAGAGTTAGAGTAAGAGTAGAGGGTAGAGAGTAAGTAGTTGCATGAGTTTTAATGTATTATTTCACTTGTTTAAATAGGCATGAAGTCACTGTGTTAGGTGATGAAGCGTTTTGTTCATTCAATTGATTATTATATGTATCAAGCAAAGCAAAGCAAAGCAAAAAGCAAAACGAAATACAACATATACAGCACGCAACGCAAACTATACTCTATAGTAGCATATTGCTGCATTTTGTTTGGCTGGTAACAGCTGTATATATATGTATATAGGTATATGTATTTGATTTTATACAAAAGGACGAAAAATACTTTATATTTTCTAATATTTTATATACAATGTTATACTTCTCGTTTCTCACTTCGAATACTACTTTTGGTACGCAGGATATCAATTGGTAGAGTGTGACTCACTTAGATAAATAACATGGATAATGTTACCACGAAAGGAAATAGTCGATAGCAGCAAGAATAAATAAATCGTGAGACACCACGGTTAATTTTAAAAATGATGAAAACATACTTGAAACTTTGTAAGTGGCTTCTTTCTGATGAGCCTACCTGCAAAGTTTCCTCTATGATGTTTTTTCAAAAAGAATGCTTTGACCACTAGAATATTTGACAACCAGAATAGTAATCATATAATTTTGTTGCACTACACTCACCTTTATCACATCAAGTCATCGAAGTGTTGGGATATACCTAATATCAGCTGTATTTAATGTTTCAAAATTTCGATAGAATTTGTCTACTATACACAAGTCCTTACAATAGATGTTTTAAGCATAAAAATATGGCTAGCGACCAAAGTTGATGTAAAAATCTATCAAATTTTTGTTACGTGTGATAAAAGTAGCTTACAGCTCCTAGATTTTGGATTTAGGATTGGATATCTTGAAAAGTCGTAGACATTTCAAATGTGTTGTATTTCTTGTTACATGGGTCTTTCGAAAGTCCTAAAACAGTTTCTCTGTTGTGGCAAAAGCCTTTCGATCATGTAAATGGTTGCTATTTTTAAACGATAAGTGTCTTCTAAGATGAAAATAAAATATCTAAATTTGCCATCAGCATCGCGACCAATATAATGTCGCTCAAAATCCATTTTCTACACTCTCAAATAGACTTTTTTTCTGATAACTTTGGTGGGGCAAGTGATGAACAAGGATAGAAATTCCATTCAGATGTGCGAAAAATAGAAATAAGATACCAAGGACGGTAGGATCCAGCTATAATTTCGGATTTATGTGGATTCCTCAAGAACGAAGATTCAACTTCGCACAAAAGGCAAAAGAAAAGTTACTGATCAAATTAGACTTGTTTCTTTTAGCTCAAAATACTCTATAATCGTGGAAAATTTAAAATTAATGTCAATGTGTTAAAATTGTAAATATTTGCTTTTATCGTTGCGCTGTGTTATTGGCTGTCCACGAAGGACACACTCAGGCTATACCACATATGTGTTTTATCACCTTTCCGCTAATAATTTCATTTATTAGCTCCTCAATTTCAAAGGCTGAGTGCACCTCCTTCATGCATATACCATGCACTACACCAACCCATCACAACTATTAATTAAATTAATTTTCGGCGAGAAACGACTCGCTACCCCCTATGGATACCGCGGACGGAATGGGCTACTGAGCTAATAGGGCGACTTACGCTGTGTAAATATGAAAGCAATAAGGAATGTATAATTATTGAGATTAAAATTGATAAAAACTACCCCTAAAATTAAGTTATAATCAATATAACATCAGTGATTTACAACTTTATAATTTCTCACGGTGATATATATTTTTAGTTTTACATACTTTAAAAGTCAATCAAGTGGTAAATGAGATTTTATCTTTTTGTGTCATCATTTGTATATTGATTGTATAAAATACATTGACTAGCTGTGACTGCTGATCGATAATATCTAGCAAATATTGTCATCAATGGTTGTAAAAAAAAGCAACACACGATCTTTTATATCTGATATCTGATGTGATTCATGTATGGAGTACTTATGTTAAAAAATAAGCCTTTTTAAACATATTTAATTGTGTTCATCTGATAACGATTTAACTTTAAATTATAACAAAAATATAATTTGTTTTGTAATCAGGTAGAATCATACTCATAGAAAATAACTATTTTTTTACGAATTTTCTCATACAGGTTAATAGTTCGTTTTGTAGTTAACGAATCAAAAAAATAACTTAAACAAAAGTTGTAGAGTTTGATGGGGGACAACATGTTCTGATATCAGCTTAGAGTTAGTTCTTCGAGCTGCTATAATAGTCAATTTAGATCCTAAAAGGAAAGAGATAGAATTATTCTTTAGAAAGTTCGAAAGAAATGAGACTTAAAAATATGTCATTATTGCATTTAATCGAATGAAAACATGCAAGTTTATTAATAATTGTACAAGTCATGGACACAGGCGAAGCGTGTTTTCTTTCGATTAAATGTAAGAATGACATATTTTTAAGTCGCTTTTTCTCCGAAAGCTAACGACGTCTGAAAAAATGTTTTAATTAAAAACATTGGACAATGAACCAGTTTAAAAAACATTTACTAATAGCTTTTTTAAATGTTCAGTATTGAGAAATTAATTGTAAAGTTAATTAAAAATTAGACACATGTTTATAATTGAAAAAATGTAAACATGACTTTTTTTTTAAAGTAAAATTAACAGTTAATTTGTGTATGTCAAAATAAAATCATTACATTACATTACAAACAGATATATCTTACAAATTACACTTAAAGATTTAGTGGCTATTGTAAAAGTGTGAATGACATGCAAATTATTAAAAAAATTCAAGTTACACTAATTCTAATTTTAAATTAAATATACAACTAGCAATTATCCACTCGCTTCGCTGGGTAAATTAAATTTTAAATACGTGCCAAGGAATCACGTTGTCCCATACAAAGTTTAGATGGCTAGAAGGCTAAAAGGAGGCTGGAAAAGTTATAAACTGAAAAGAAAATAACAAGTCCGCAGCAGTTTACATAGCGACTTTAACCGGTACAGATTTTAATGGATTCCGACTGTTAAAGTCGCTATATAAACTGCTGTACTTGTTTTTTTTTCAGTTTATGTTTAATTCAGTCGGATTTTTTGATTTTTAAATTATTTATTTATTTTTTTTTAATAAAGAGATGGATATCCTTATTTCTATTCTCCATTTTTTAACTCCAGTTTTTCCTTAGTTAATTAGAGATAACATGTTATCAATACATTGTTATTTGTAAATGAATTTAATAAATTTTCTATACAATAACAAATAATCATTTGATAAATTCATTTAATCAATGCAATTTAATTAAAAATATAAAAGCTGATTCTAAAAATAATATTAATATTCTTATTTGAAGCATCTTCTCATGAACAAATATATTCAATAAAATCAATTTTATTGAATATTCAATTTTTAATTGAAAAACTACCAGCCCTGCAGCATGCTAAGATTTCATATTTATAAATACAGGATGCTTTTTTAAGTTGACATATGTTTAAAATTCGAAAAATTAGCAATATCGATAAAAATGCTTCAAGCAATAAATGTTGGGTGTATAGGCACACATTAAACTTGACCAAGGTTGTCAAGCTCAATGAAAAGGTCACTCTACTCCATAACTAGTAATTGATTATAAAGTAACATTTTTTCACAAACCGTGCAGCTTAGGTAAAAACGACGGAATGAAAAGTTTTATCCAAAATTTTTATTTCGTATGTTTCTCCCGAATCTAGGAACTATTCGAAAAAAAACTTTTCCAATAAATCCAGTAAAAGTGTGGTTTGTTTTTCTATAAAGACCATTTTTTTTTTCAAATTGAATGAACAAACGCACAAAAAGCAAGATTTTTGCCTTCAATCACTGTCTAAACTATTTTGTTTATAAAAAAAATGTTTCAAACAAAAAATGTTTACGTATCTATAAAGAGCAACTTTCTAATTTAAAACATTCATCTAATGTTTTTCAGTTTTGAATCAGAGATTTTAATCGAACTTGTAAACTTAGATCGGATTTGATATCGGTATAAGATTTTTGCCTTTTTACCATTTTTCGAACGAAGAATTTTCTTCGATTAAATTCATCAAAGTTCTAGCATCTGTCAACTTAAAAAACACACTCTGTATAAATATTACTTAATACAATTCGTTAAATTGAAATCATTAAAAAAAATTTAATTTGTATGGAAATAAGTAAGCATAAATTAATTACAATTATATTTTTTTCCTATCGAAGGATTGTTTGATCAATTTTTGAAAGTAGGTACATGGAATGGGTCAATACGAATACTCAAAAGGGGTGTATTATAAGTTTATAGCTATGTGTGTGTGTCTGTTTGCCTGTCTGTGGCATCATATCTCCAAAACAGATGAATCGATTTTGATTTTTTTTGTTTTGTTTGAAATTGAATTTAAAGGAGTGTTCGTAGCTGCGTTTCAAGTGCGAGTATAAGGTTCCGTAACCGAAACATTTGTCGGAGTTTTTTTAAATTTTGTATAAATTTCACTTGCTTGTATTATTTACAAATATTTGTTTTTATGACAAATTTTCAGGTAATATCAGATCGATTATCGTGTGAATTTGCAAGGTGTTTTTATTATTTGATAATAGAATTTTGTATAGATATCGCACATTGCGCCTACACACATATGGTGAATGTTTAAAAATACAAGTGTTTATCATATTTGTTTCTAGTATCAAATTAATAATACCTAACAAGCTCGACCCGTGCGGAAAGACCCGCTCCCACAATTATCGTAACCCGTGGCTAACCTACACCCGTGGCTAAAAATAAATAACAAATTTCGTAGACTAAGTGGTGAATGATGGTTCCTTTCTCCCTCAAGGATGATTTTTGTACTGTCACAAAAAAAGCATGGTTCGCTTTTTACCCGACTACCCACTGAGTTATTAGAGGGTAATAAGTTTTAGTTTTTTTTATTATTATTGTTGATTTGAAGATATTTTTATCTCAAAGCACTATAAATGCAGACAGCAGTGATCTATTTGTTTTTGTAAAAAATATTTAATGATCAAGAGGTGGTTCTATGAATAGAGCTAATATTCCACTTAATATTTTTGATGTTAAGTGTTTTTAAGTGATTTGATTGGCACTTTTCATATAACAATAAGTATATCCCTATTGTCAATTGATAGCGATATTATAGTCAATAAAACAATACAAATATGTTTAAGCCATTTATTAAATTTAACAAGTGAGCATATAACAACTAATATACTTAATTGTTTAAATATCCTGCATATATTTGACTATCAATGTTTGAACTATATATAATTATTAAAAATTTTTAAATTACACAAAATTCATCAACAAATATATTTAATTATTTAATTGCTAATCTTACTTTCACCAAATTGTAAAAAATTCTAAGCTGTTAGTACAGGAGACAGTATAAGGTTGACCTTATTCGACGGTATAAGGTCGAGAGACATATTTTTTATGAAGTTTTATTGATTGATAAACACACCTATGATAGCTTGTCTATGAAAAAGTGTTCATGGCTATTTTTAATTCAGAATGTACTTGCGCTAGGTCAATTTAAGATAAAAGGGCGCTAGCGAAATTTTGTTCTAAATTGGCGACAATTTTCTGCTTTGTGTAAATCATTATGGTAAATAAAATATGTTATAATTTGTTTGTTTAATTTATATTTATTATTTCAGGTGTATAAACTTTTTTTATTTATAAAATTTAATTAAACATGAATAAAAAAAAAGTTTTCTCCCCTCCACTGTTCGTATTGACCAGCTCTCATCGATATATCAAGGTATATACTCACTCACCTGTGCTGTATGTAAATAACAAAAAAAATAATAATAATTTCATTTCAAAGTGATATTATTAAACATTTGTACTGCAATTTTATAGCCGGGAGGTATAAATAATTCATTATCAAGTTTATTAATACAGGTGGTTTAAATACAGTAACCTTGTCACCTGAAATTACACGGGGTAGTTTGCGGCTAGTCAAATCCGGTAGCTCTGATTTGTTTGCAGACTTGTTAATGATGTTAGTCCAATGAATAATCCAAGTTTGTAGTCTACTTTATAAACATCCTGAAAAGGTACTATCAAAAACTTGTTTTTTGTTTGATAATCGAAAAAAAAGACGAAATTTTCAGGGTATTTTTCGGCTTTCGACTACAAAGTTAACACTTTAACTGTAACATTTATTTACAATAAAAATAAAACTAAAATAGATATCAACATCAAAGAAAAAACAATATTTGCACTCAGTCACAAAGTATTTTTAGTAAATTTTCACTTGAATTGTTCATATATACGTTCGTATAGCTTTTAAAAAATTGATTTTAATAACTCTGAGAAAGTTTAATTTAGCTTAAATAACGAAAAACATAATAATAGAAGGCCTTAATATCCCTTTTGTATTTACTTAAATACAATATAGTTAGCAGGCAAGTAAGCAAGTATTTAATATTTATTTGAATTGTAAAAAGAATGGATTTTGAAAGGTATGCAGCCATCCACAGCAATATATCGTTTAATATAGGTCTAACATAATGCCTATATGTACATATACGAACGACGTTAGCTACTACTATACTGGTATATGTGGACCGCCAAAGGCGTACACACGACTTACACGTGTCAATGGCGAGAAAACATTTCAATAACGGTATTTGTGGCACGTGTTTTGACTGTTTACAAATTGGCCGACAGTGATTGGAAAACTTGGTTAAAAACATTGTAGCATATATCTACCGTTTGATTTTTATATTTATTATATAGTCAGTCAGACGTTTAACTGCAATATATATACTGACTAAACACTGAACAACGATCAAGGATTAGGGAATAAGGGAACAAAACAGGACGCTTTATATATGATAGTTCATCAAGGTTATTTGTGCTCTTAACATCTCAAATTATTTTATAACTTTACAATGTATTTCAAAATTAGTTTTAGAATTATGATTCTTATCGCAAGTTATAATTTGCTGGTTGTGAAATAAAACTCCAAAATCCAACGATGTGTTACCTAGGAAACTAAAAGTTTTTTAAGCGATTCAGCATGCTATGAATTTTGAAAATATTTTGAAAAAAATTTACAATCTGCCAATTTATATATTTTGTGCAAAGTTTCTATAATTCAAAAAAATGAGTTGTGAGTTATTAAAAGAAGTTAAACATAATAGAAATAATTTAAAGAAATATCAAGGAAATTTTATGTTATGTCATAATAAATATTTAGAACAAGCCAAATGAAGGTAAAGTACGCACATATTGGGTTGACTACTAAATCAGAAGTATGTCATTTTTAAACTAATATTACAATTAATTCATAAAGTATAGAGTTAAAATAGCTTTAATGTTTAATTCTTTAAACAATAACACAAGAATTACTTATGCACTGATATGCTAACAGTATCGTTAGAGAAAAAAAATCATTTACAAGAAACTAATTACAATAAACCTGTAATTAATTTATAATTAATTACTAATACAGTTATTTGTATTTTCAAATAATAGCCTTTCAGTGGTAAATTTTGGTTTTTATGCCGAACTAAATGTGTTACAGACTTTTGAATAACATTGTATTTAAAATGAATACAATTGATTTTAAACTCGTGTGAAAGATTCATGAAAGGCCTATTGTCACGCCTATAAATGAATATAATATATTATAGGTAGATATAATATTATAATTTAATAGTATGATATGAGCTTTAATCTACTGGTTAATGAAATATTAGTTCAAATACTTACTTATTAGCAACCAGTTCAAGCTTAAATTAAAGTTATTTTTAGTATCAAATTAGAAATTAACATTTCCAATTACATCTTAAAAAAAATTTATTAATACACTCTTTGTTTAAGGTAGGTATTTCTATAACTAAAGGTTTTTTGTTTTAAAAATCCAAGTGAAGTTTTTTTACTGGGCTTATCTTTATTCGGATGCAAGAAATGACCCATGAAAAGACCATTGCAAAGGTATATGCGCAAAAAAAAAGTCCAACGTTGCGAAAATAGGTTTTTTTTCAATATACTAAAATGCTATTTTTGAAATGCTGTTCTCACAACCAAAAACAGTCATATTTTTTTTTCAATTCATGGTACTTTTTCATGGAATCACCCATAGGTAGTTTTGTAGGTATAGAGGTATCCATATCTTCTTTCTCTAAAATAATTTAAATATTTTTTTAAAATAAACTTACATTATAAATTTAGTATAAAATAAATAATTGACTTGAAAAATATGAATAAAATATTATATGAATGAATTATTTAAGGGTTTTTTAGGGTAGTTTGGTAGGTTGGTTGTAGCTATATTAGGTTTTTAGGATAGACGTTCTAGACGTTCATAATGTAAAGGATATATAGATATGACCGTCCGTTCATCCGTTCGTTCGTTCATATACAGTTTGTGGTTGTTTGATATTCAACACGTGACCACATTTAAAGTTGACACACTCACACTTCCACACTTATTTGCTGCAGCATATTATTGCTTGGTTGCTGTTTTGTGCGTGGTTCAACCAAATATTTCATTTATAAACAATGTTATTAAATTTTATTTATTTAAAACTCTCTCATAATAAAGTATTCTAGCTACAAGCTCTAGGTATATAAATAATTTACACATATTTTCATATTTTAAGTAAATATTAAAAACTTCTTCAAATTATTATTTCAAATACAATGGCTAATAAAACAATTCATAATTTCACACCAGATTTCTATTTATTTTCATTAATAATAATAATATTATTAACCCATAAGATCTATTTATTCGATCTACTTTGGAAGAAAGTATTGCTCAATTTTTATATTGAGACTAGCAGCAAAATTAAATAAAATTTCACCCAAATCATTTGTTTTACCGAAATGGTAATTTCTCTTCAAATATTCTTAACCTATATTAACTTTTCTGGCTGAGCTCTTAATTAAGTAACTCGAAATTTAAGATATTTTTAATAAGGGGGTTTTGACTTTCAGTCAAAATGTTTAAGGTATTTTTTGATTGGTTAACTAAAAAACGAGCTTTTAGCCATTTTAGATTAAAATGATCCACTCTATATAAATTAGACGAATGCACTTGATGCTTGAACTCTAACAGATTCATGTTTTCAGTTTTGATATACAACTACAGAGAGAAGAATAAACAGCAGAACAGCAATGAGAAAATACTTGCTGTATGCTTATGGATGAATAAAACGATGCGATGGATCTATGAAGCCTGTAGGAATACATACATACAATATATTATAAGCTGGATGATAACATTGCTTCTCGACTTGGCTTTGCTTTGCTTGGCTTGTTCAAACCCTTACGGCTATTGACGTTCCTGTTTCAGTCGACTTTTAATAAAACTCAACGACTATAGTACTATATATAACGACTGTAAAATACTATACCAAATATATATACACACATTTATAATATTATATACAGGATGATTAAAATATCAATTTTGAATAAATCAATTGGTCTTAAGGATGTATGAGCATGGGATGTATGACCAAGACACATATCGAAAAATTGTATTCTTATTTTTCGTCTACATTCATGAAGTTATAACAAAATGCATCATCAAAGTTGAAAATAAGATAAAAATAATTTCAACCCTTAATCTACCCTGCTCTTACATCCCTTATATGGACGGTGACACTTAGTTTTTTTCTTTTCTAATTCATTGCTAATATGTTTACTTTCTATTAAAAAGTTTTTTTTAAATTTGTTTTCATTCATTCCAAATGAAAATTATCAAAAACTTCCAAAATATGTCGTTTTTTGAGATTCCTCCATAAGAGCCAATGTATTTTATATCGATTTTTAATGACTTTTTTCTTAAAAATTTGCACGGATACCTAAGCTGAAATTTTAACCACATATTCTTTGAGTAAAAGACTACCTACAAAAAAATTTTGAGCCTTTAAATCAAACATTGTTGTCATGCTCATACATCCTTAAAAGGGCATTCTCAAAAAAAAAATTATTGTTTAATAATATTTGAGACTTCCGTTTCACATTTGAGGGTGGATTCTGTTAGAAATTGGGTTTTTGAACTAGTTTTTGAAATATGCCTTACGATTTAGAGAAAATCACTTATAGAAGAAATAACACAATTACTTTAATTGTATTTTATGGAAAAACGAGTGCAACTTGTTATAATTTACTTTATAGGAAAATATTTGTCATGCTTTAAACTTATGAAAATTAGTTTTCCAAGTTAATGATAAGAAAATTAGTTTTGTTACATAATAAAGCATACCTTTAAAAACACTTCAATATAGGATATATCTCGGAAATTAGGCCTTTGATCGAAATTCGGTAAAGAACTTTTTCGTTCGTTTTGATATGCTTGTTCAGGCAGTGTTGAGTTCTGCAGTCAATTATCGAACACCTTGTATAAATACAGGGTGTACTTCGATTGTACATGATTAAAACCAAGGTGTTTCTACTTTGTTTTTTAAAGCTAACCCAACTATTCTATAATTAAAACCATTAAAGTGTTCTATAATTTATAATATCACCTGTATATAAATCCATGTACATCGCAGTTGTATATTTTCCATATTCGCTCAGTGCATGAGTTTCGTTTCCATGGTAACGATACACTACTTTAATTATAGAATTGTATGGATGCATATATAATTGTATGGATTGCATTTAAGACTTACATTGAAAATTTAATATTATTGTCTCACAAATTTAAATAAATAATTATGATAATTTACATTTGAAAAATAATATTTGTGCAATTTGATTTCTTATTTTCACAATTTTTAATGCATTAAGTTTAATTAATTAGTGTTTTACAATAATTTTAATTTGACATTTCTATAACATTAACATGTAAAGAACTGCAAATTAGTAATAACAGCCCACTTTAACGCCAAAATTTTTCACTGGAAGCGTTGGCATCGATTTTATTGTCCCTACCATGACTACGCACACAACGAATAGTTACCACCGACTGTGTATGTATGTTATATGTATATGTATACCTAGCTATATCTATTCACAAAATGAAATATAAAAGGGTGTTTGGGCTGTTTACTTCCATTCAGCTCCAAACCTTCAATACAAAGATATATAGACAGATAGCTCTGTAACAAGCTCCTTTCTTGCATATGTATATTTGCTTGTTATAAGTTTAATATCATAGATATATCTATCTATGATATTAAACTTTAAAAAGATCTATATTCAATATTTTACGTACATGTCTTATGTTAAAGGTTAAATTGGTGTTAATGCCTTGTACTAACCATGAAACGTCGAAAATTGAACCCAAATTATAATAACTTCCTATAGTGTTAAGTAAAAAAAGTAAACCTTAACATAAGACACGTACGTACGATAACAAAAAAATGATATCTTCTTCGTTGAGGTGTTGATCGAAGCGTATTAACAACAATATGATCCGAAAAGAATTACATAAATATTCGTTTGAGTCGGTCGAGCTTTTATTTTTTAAAATTTTTTCTAACTTTTCATTATATTGGTTAAGATATTAGTGTGGACCTCGAGGGTCCCACCAGACTCTATCCACGGTTTGTTATATTTTTGGTGTTGGTTGCACATAAAATAAGTTAAATTTAACCTATGAATTTGTAACTATAATTCTTATCGCCCGTTATCATTCTGATTTGTTTGCGAGTTGGGAGGTAAGAAAAATGTAATATAGAAAAACCTACACAAAAACTCGATCATTTTCACGTAGATCACCTAGGAAAATAAAACTTTTTCAATCGATTCAACTTGCCATGAATTTTAAGATTATGCAAAAATATTTTTATAATTTGCAAATTTGTATTTTTTGTTGAATTTTTTATATTTTTTCATTAAAACAATGAATTGTGAAAGTGAGTTATCAGAAGTTAAAGATAATAGAGATAATTTAAAGTAAATATAAGGGAATTTTATACCAAGTGTGTTTGTACCATCTAGGCATATGCATATCTGTAGTATGACATAATACATCCGTTTAGTAATGCATCTAAGCGAGAGGTATTATATACATGTATTGAACATTAGTTGGAAGACGCTTGGAGAGTGCACTCTCTGCATGCATACAACAGAAGATCTGTCGTATCGTTATCTGTAGTCTTACAACACATGTATATAATACCTCTCGCTTAGATGCATTACTAAACGGATGTATTCTGTCATACTACAGATATGTATACGCCTAGATGGTACAAACACACATGGTATAATAAATGGGTTTACTTTTACTGTACTAAAAAAAAGTAAAAGAGTTCATTAAAATATTACGTTTTACATCATTTACGTAGTGCAAGTAAATATTATGTATTTTTATTTTTAATTTTATAGAGTTGACATGGCAGGCAGGCAGGCAGTTAACATTTTAAAGGTACAAAACAACAAACAAACATACAAACATATTAGGTGTCAGAATTATATATCACAAATGTCATCACAGTCACTCATACGAGTCACAGTTCATAGTTCATAGTCATAGTATTGTTATTGTCACTATGTCAATGTGTTATGTTTAGATCATCATCAGTGTGTTAATGTTAATAATACATATTACTGTTGTTGTAGGTACGTCATCAAACAAAACAAATGAACAATGTTAATGTTAATGTTAATATTAGTTATAAAATGTTAAAGATAGAACAAAACCAATTTATTAACTACATACATGTGATGTGTATTGTATTATTACTATTGGAATAAACATATCTATTATTTAAATGTGTAAAATGTTATTTGTTTTATTTGGGGAACAGGCGTTGGTGCTGCCTGCCTCTATTTTTGTATTTTTATACCTTATATATATGAAATTTAAACATGGTATAAAAAGTTTAGTCGCAAGTTTTTAATTAAAGCTTAAAAATATTGATGCTATGAATAAAATTTTGGTAAAGATGTTTATAAAATCACCTAATTAGCCCATTTTCGGTTGTCTGTCCGCCCGTCCGTCAACACGATACCTCAAAAACGAAAAGAGAAGTTGAGCGTGCTCAGAAAAACAGAAATGGACTAATTAAGTTAATTTTATGCATACTAGTATCAAAATTTTGTCTGTAGCATCAACATTTCTAAGTGTTACAAACTTGGAATAAAACTTAATATACTCTGATATATTTCATATATATAGGGTACAAAAACTAAATAAAATCATTTTTGACAACAAGTTTTTAGGAAAAGGGCGTCCATGCGATGAAAGGAGGGAAAGGGAATAGTAGAAAATGAAATTTTTAGGTAAGATCCCCACACGAATACTCAAAAATGTCCAAGGCTCTGACCAGTATAAATCCGGATTCTAGTGTCTGTCACCCTTCAAAATTTAACTCCAGATTCACGGTTTTTTTCAAGCTCTAATTAAACTATATTTCTTACAATTCTTACTTTTCCCATTCTCCATAAAGTAATTTGACCCTTTCTTTGCTATCGGCTGGCGACGCTCTTGCGATTTTGGTTTTAACCAGCGTCCCCCACATAAGAACAGTTATATTTTTTTATACCACCCCCCCCCCCCTTCAAAATGCTTACGTAATTAATGAATGGCTCCTTAATTATTTTAAGAGTTTTAAAACATCTATAACCAGAAACTTTGAAAATATTGACTGTCGTTAAAAATGTATTGGTAGACATTTTCTCAATCCCTTTTTCATATGATTGGGGGATCTTGTGTGTTTGACGATCCTTTCTACTTATATAAATATAACGTTAAAATGTACAAGAAGTATTCAGCAAACTACAAAAGTTATGGCCTAGCGTTTAACTATGTACATAGATATGTGTTGTAATAAGTAAATGGTGAAATTTTTTAAGTAAAACCCCATGTTATAAATATAAGAATTTTTCTTCAAGCTATAATTCGTCATGATCGTTTATTTTTTGTTTATTATAAACCTAAAATCACACGATCAAATTCTGATTTATGTTTAGTTTCTGGATGTAGGCATAGTCTGTAAAAGCAAGATTATTCCTATTCCTACATATTATAAATGCAAAAGTAAGGTTGTTTGTTTGTTTGTTTGTTGTGCTTGACGCAAAAAGTATGGAATGGATTTGAATGAAACTACAATATAGCTCATACATCAGAATAACTAATGAGCTATATTTATTGCTCCATCTATGATCATCATTTTGAATCATAAATTAGAAGATTTCTATAAAAATTAAAAATAATAAATGTAAAACAATTCATGGACATCTTTTCTGATATACTCAATGAATTATGGCAATTTTACAGTTAAAAAAAATGAAAACTGAGCATATATTTGCACAGGCTGTGTAAACAACCTCTTCGAGTGTTATGGAAGGAGAATAAGTGAGATCAAGAGCGGTGGAGGTTATAAAGCGGTGGTTTTTTTTAAACCCAGTGAAGCGGGCGGGTATCAAGCTATGAGCATCATAAATATTTTCTATCAAGAAAATTATAGCAAGCAACATTCGATAAGTAATTTTCGTTATATCATTAGTCACCAATATTTCAAAAATTATGATATATATCGAAAAATTTTACTCGTAATTTTCGTCTACTTTCCCCAAATTTTGGACAAATAAGTGTGAAATATTTTCATACGCTCATTTTTTTGGGAACGTCCTTACTATATGATTAATTTTTATTTTTGTTTTTTCTAAGAATTTCTACATAGAATAAAAGTATTCTCGAATGTAGATCATCTAGACGTAGCTGTATCCTCACACTAAACTAAACAAATGGATAACAAGCATTTACAACAAATGGGTAACAATTAACGTTTGTTATTTATGAGTTCACAATAATGTGTTTATTACATTTTCTTTTTAACTACAATTTTCTTTTTTGTGTGTATTTTCAAACTATTTAAATTAATCAACTTAGAAGGAAAATTATTATTGTGAAATATTTTCAAAGAAATTGTTTTAAAAAGAAACAAACAAGATAATATATTATGTTCATATATATCTAATATAACAACTATTAGAAAGGCTTGCCACATTTTAACCTTCTCAGCTAAACTCTATCATGTCTTGATGGAAGGGTATAACTCAAAAATGAGGGTAACTCATCGTTTTAAGATATAAGCATATTAAATTTTACAAAATTATGTTTCCTTTTTCAAAAAATTTCCGTGAGGTTAATTTTTTTACCCAGATAATTTAGCTCTGTTAATAACTTTTAAGCCCAGGTAAATTTTGCAAATCGTTTGAAGATCAAGGTTGTATGACCTGGAAATTAGAATTTTAGGTCAAAGTCATAGACCCACGAAAATGTCCTCTACTGTTTTTAACAACTTTTTTCTGTAGCTATCGTGGTTTCTTTTGATTAAATGCAATAATAACATATTTTTAAATCGAATTTTCTCCGAAAATTAACGATTTTCAAACCAATGTTTTAAGTACAAAATGATAGAATTTTTTATGAGAATCAACTTTCCAAGTTAAAGTGTTATTCTTTTTGCCTATTTTTTAGGTTCTAAATTGATTATTAAAGCAACCCGAAAAACTAGATCCAACCTGATGTCTGAACATGGCGTCAGGAGGTTAGTATTAGCCATAATAGGTTAATATAGTCTTTCCCGGTCAAATTCGACGAAGTCTCAAATAAGCCAAAATTTTTGAGTTTCTTTATGAATTATTAATGTAAGATTTAGACTACAAGCCCATGTTAAAACTTTTCGGGTGAAATGACCCACCAGGAATCATGTTGAAAAAGATGCTCGTGTATGTAAAAGTAAGTTTAAGCATCATGGCGTCAGTTTTGCGCGATACAGGTGAGTACAGATGCGAATACTAATGTCTAATTCCTCGGTATCTCATCCGCAAATATGTACGACGTTGCTGGATTTAAATCTGCATAAGTATTCGAAGCGAATTACATAAATGTCTTACTAAAACAAATCAGGAAACCTGTGGAAATTGAGGGGAGATCAATAATTTTTTTATATTCTGGTATCGACCTTACCGAATTTATTCCTGTACGGCATTTATGTATTTTGCTTTGAGTTAGTGCTTGAGATACCAAGATATATGACATTCATATTCTCACCTGTACCGCGCAAAACTGACGCCATGGTGCTTAAACTTACTTACATATAGGAGTATCTTTTTCAACACGATTCCTGGAGGGTCCTATCACCCAACAAATTTTAGCATGCGCTTGTAATCTAAACCATTATTACAATTGGAATAATTTGATTTATTTTTGAACTATTTTCATTTTTGCATGGATATCGTATAGCTCAAAGACTTGACTATAGACAAAGCAGGCACAGTTTTTAATGCACCTTATATAAACTTTCCCGTTCAGTTGTCATTGTTATTGTATTATATGATTAAAGCATTGTCATGCTTACTTAAAACTAAAACAATTTTTATGCTTTTTTTAATATGTTGTTATATAATCAGTATAGAACATTATATAGAACATTAGTGATAGTGGATCAAATAAGTAGGTAAGTAAGAAGGGACGATTTGTGCTTGCTCCCTTCAGTTATAGTTCTATACTTATAATATGTTATTTAAACCACCAAATTAGGGTAATTTCATATAATAGATTGTATATATATATATTGTGACCAATCTATTTGTCAAAATCAGCGGTGCATTTAATTTGATTATCTCGACACGTCAATTTTATTGTTCGTGTTAGTTGCATCACTCTCTCTTATTTATACAAAATACAGACGCAGGCTTGTATTTAGAAATTATTTAAGATTGCATTGGAAATAAATACGGTAGTTGTCTGATATCAAATTTCCCTTATTACACAAGTAAAATGTAAAACTGGACTTGATACCATAACAAAATTTAAAAGTGAAATTAAAATTGATTAAAAAACGAAGAAGTTAAAGATTGTTTTTCCATCTCTTTTTAGCAAAACAGTTTTGCAAAGTTTTATATATATTTTTAGGTATTTCTATGGTGAGAATTCTTCACCTGAAGTGCCAACAAGACTATTGTATCATTTTTTTACCAGATTTTAAAGAATGATATATTTTAGAACTATGTCCCTTTTCGAACGTTATCGCTCTGATTAGTTTGCGGGTTGGGAAGTAAAACCAAAAACTGTGTAGCATAAAAATCGACACAAAAAACCGATCATTTTCATCTAGGTTACCTAGAAAACTAAAACTTTTTCAATCCTTTCAGCTTGCCATGAATTTGAGAATATGCAAAAATATTTTTATAATTTACCAATCTGTATTTTTTATCGAAATTTTATGTTTTTTTAATAAAAAAAATGAGTTGTGAAAGTTAGTTATCAGAAGTTAAAGATAATAGAGATAATTTAAAGCATGTACAGTTAAATTTTATGTTATGTCATAATAAATATCTTGATCAAACCAAATGTACGCACATATTGGGTTGACTACCAAATCAGAAGCATATCTTATTTAGACTAATATTACATTTAATTCATTATTTCTTAGCCTACGTAAGGAATTAATAAGTTGTGCAGGTCCATTATGTATGAAATATTAATAATGCTGTGTAGAATTACAATTTTCTGTAAATACAAGCCTGTATTATTAAATTACACAATCTTATTTTTATTAAAAAAAAAAGTGTCACCCAATTCCAGTCAGTACATAATATTATGTATTACATCAAGGTTACTATACTACTATGATGCACCTGCAAAACTTTAACAAAAGTGTAGTCGCTGCACTGCCCTAATATAATACATAATGTTAGCTACCCTTGCTTTATTATTGGGTACAACAATCTATTCAACAGTTCTAGGTCTATAATATATTCTGTAAAATATTACAGTTGAATCTTGATAACTCAAATGTCGAGGAAAATGCATAAAATTTCGAGTAAATAAGTTTTTGGCTTATGGACGTTCCTTTGGCTTATGGAATTCAAGCCATGAAATTATTTGAGACTTTCGTTTCAAATTTTCAGAGTGGTATCTGTTGGAAAAATTATTAAAATTTCTCGATATTTACCATAGTTTTTAAACAATTAATTTGTTTATAATAAATTTCTCCCCACTTTGATCGATGAATAAGTTGAAAATGTGGACTCAGCGGTTGAAAATATTTCGGTAGGATCTGTAAAAGCATACGATACCCACTCAGCGCCTACACTAATTGTAAAAAACTTCAACATGTAGCTTTCTTAAGTAGTATAACTTCAATAAATCATAATTTAGCCATTTTATATGTTGAAATTTGTGGAAATTTTGTTTTCCGATAAAAGAACGACATATCCGGATCGAGGTTTGCAGTTACATAAAATTTAAATTCATCATCAATATTTTAATATTTTTACTGTACCTACTACTTCAAAGTTGTAAATCTACATAACACACATGCAATGATGAATGCATTCAATATTGGCTGGGAGTAAAGTATGTGGAAGGGACAGCTAAATCGATCGCAGCGCTCTTATCTTATAAAATTAACAATAAATCACGTGTTTTATTTAAAAAATATGACTAATTTTACAAGCAAATGGTATAGAAAATATCAAATTATTGAATTAGAAATTGTAAAAATTAAAAACGTAATTGCATAAATAGTATTTATTTAAAAATAATTAACATATACTTTGTCAGCAATGTTCAATGTAAAACATATATACAATCCATAGGCTTCCATTCATCCAATTATATAAATAATGTAAATTGTCATTACGATGGTAACTCCATGAAATAAAACTCACGCATGATGCGAATAGTGTATATCATATCTCGTAACATATTATTTAAAGTTAAGGGTGTTTGTGTTGTTATTATATAATATATCATTTTCATATAAAATTCCCCTTGTTTTGTAAAAAAAAAAAAAAATAAAAATATTCTACATATATTTATCGGATGATATCAGGTCAAATGAAGGGTGTATAGTACTATAGTACTGTAATATTGTACGTCACTATTATTCAAGATGTAACAACCTTTTAATCGCATTTTATCATTTACGTCACATAAATCAGAAAACAAGTGAACGAAACACAAAAGTCATATGGTTTTTTACATATTTTAATTATTATTTGCACACACATTCTATTTTGGACTTCGAATATATGTATATTGGAACGCTTTTTTATATGGCTTGATGATAAACGGCTGCTTTGTACAGTGTTCCAACTGAATCGGACATTTCAAAAAGCTGAAAAGTCACACATGTGAATATTTCAAAAATCAACAAGTGAAATTTTCTAAATTAAAAAAACCCCTAACTTATTTTTTGCCTATTTTTTCATTTTCCCGGGTACGAAACCTTAAATTTGCACTTGAAACATAGTTAAGAACACTCCCCATTAAATTACCTTTAACACGAAACAAAAAAAATCAAAATCGGTTCATTCGTTTAAGCGCTACGACACCACAGACATTTTCCTTTGGGTTCGGGGTTTAAAAAATGATACCCTGGCAAGTTTGCTGTCGCTTCTTGATCCAATAGCTTCGCATTCCCATTTATTTAATAAAAACAAGCAATCTATGGAAAATAAATATTTATTTGACAGATTACAAAATAATTTGACATTAAATTAGAAATTGTAGAAATGGCTTTAATGAGAAAAGATGATACAGATGATGCATCTGATTTAGAAGTACAATTTATATTAAGATTACCGCATGAAAGTGCTAGAATATTACGAGCGTTAATGCATGCTGGTGTATCGTTAAAAGATCGTTTATCTATTGATATGTATAAAGATCTACGACATGTTGTATTCCAATTGGATAATTGGGTCTATTATGGTAAAATATATAATTTACCAACAGTCATTGAAAGTTTAAAAACTATTGATGGTAAATCGTTCTTTAAAACAGCGGATATATCACAAATATGTGTATGTACTAATGAAGAATTTGGAAGGTATGTAGTGCACAGTAAATTATTCCGGACAAAAGTCAGAAAACTCTTTTGTTTTGCATTGAAAGTTGTTTTTTAATGTAGTTAGATCCACTCCATCATACATGGATGCATGTTATTATTGTTGCAGCTCTCGATTTACCGTGTAATTCAATTTACGCTTACTGTGTTTGGTAGTGTTTAGTAGTTTACCATTTCCCAATAATTTGTTTTATATAATTTGGCTCCATATACAACCTAAAATCATAAACCGTGCATAAAAGAAAACGTGTTGGAATTATTTTTGCAGTTCTGAAGATGAGCTTAATATTAATAAAAGTATTGCAAATAACAACTCAGAAAACAGTAGAATGAAAACTAACAAAAAATATAATTGGCCTCATGGATTAACTCCACCGTTGAAGAATGTCCGTAAACATCGATTTCGTAAAACATTACCAAAAGAATATGTTGAACTATCTGAAATCGAACGTGAAGTTCGTACATTATTACGAGCTGATAATGATGCTGTTAGTGTACGATGGGAAATTATTTATGAAAATGACAAAAATATTTATCAAAAAGTTATGACAGCAGAAAAATTAAAAAAAGATGTTGAAGAAATGGATATATTCGGTGATATTAGTGATGACATCGAAGCAGAGGATTGTAGTAATAGGTTTGATATCGTTAACTTTACACAGAATCTTTGCTTAGAAGTATTTCCAAGTAAATCTATATTTGCACTTGGAAAAAATTCAAGTTGTCGGTTTCTTTAAGTTTTTTTGTGGAGCCCAAAAAGGAATGTTAAGTTTGACCGCTATGTGTGAGTGTCTGTCTGTTTGTCTGTAGTCTTTTCACCGCGCCAAGGTTGTCCAGCAAAAGGAAAACCTGAATTCAATTTTGCATTTATTTGGATTTATTTTTATCTGCAATGACGGCCATATTAATTAGTATCGTTCCAATTACAGCATGCAATCCAGCACACTTAAAGCACAACTTTATGATTCGAGTGATGATGAAAAGAATTTTGAAGGAGTTGAAATTAAAGAAATGGTAGACGATACAGAAGAGACAATAAATTCTGTTTTACATGAAAATATAACTGATGGAACCACTGAAATGGAAACGCACTCAATCAGCAGACCACAAGAATTGGATGACGAATCTGAATCGACTGATATAAATTATCAAGAATTTTGTACAAGTTTAAAGTATGATATATTTGATTTAGAAGCTGAACGCGACCAATTATTAAATAAGTTGGAAGGTATTGAAAACTTTGCTTTAAAAGAACGTTTAATTGAAACATTAAATAATTTTGAAAAGGAAATTGTTAATAAGAAAAGTTTATTACAAAATTTTGAAACTTATGTAAATAAATAAAAAGTTAATAAAAGTACGAAGAAGTGTGTGAAATAAATAATTGAAATAATTTGTATTTATATTAATAATATCTTTAGGTTGTTCGGCTGACTTGGCAAAGATTATATAATTATTAATTGAATAATAAGTCGTCGAAAAATGAGTTTTGTCGCTCAAAAAAATATATAATTTTCTGTTTTGAAATTTAGGTTTTGATATTTTTCTAAAATCAACGATTTTCCACGTTTTTCCACCAATTTTATATAATCTCAAACTATGCTTTTTAAACATAAAATAGGTCACTCCAAAGTTATTGGGCGTAAAACTTCTCAAATTCAGTAAATTTCCAAAATGTCTTTGCTAAGTTTAAGTACATATCCCACATATTTAAAATACCTAAAGATAATCCGTTCTTTATTGAATATTGAGTATTGAATGACTAATATATTAAATATTTTTAATATAAATATATTTATTTATCCAAACATAATAAAAATAGTGAACCTTTTACAAAACAAGTTGATTCTAGAGGCTTATGAAGACAATAGATTATAAAATACAGTAGGGTTCCATTATTATAAATAATAATAATTCTAGTTGTTTTATTTTATATATATTAAATACAATGTTAGGTTCAATTCACCCTTCTCTAATTCTGTAGCATTGCATGCATTGCCATGCCATTGTAATGCGTAAGCAATGCCTGTTGTAACAAAAGACAATGTGTTATATACTTTTCTTTATAACATCAACATGATACGTAAGTATCTACGAGGAGGTATATCTATATGAAGACCTCCTGGTGTTATCACCTACGTCCTAACATGCTTAATACAACGGTTTATAGGATTTAATAAAGAAAAAAAATCAGTAAAATATTATGTACTTTTATTTTTATTAGATATTGAAAAACTATATCATTCGAGTGATATTTTAACTTACTATTGAACAAACTATATCTTTACGATAACGATAACGATAAGTGATACTTTACGATCTGTTTTATTTGAAATCAATATCCGTTTACATACAAATAGTTTACTACGTACCTACCTCATCACTATCATCGCTCGTGTGCTGCAAGTTGTCCTGCGGCATTGATTAAAGTCTATATCATATACTTAACGGTATTGTTTTTATGTGATACTAGCTTGATACCTGCCCGCTTTTGAAAAATTCTAATCAGATGGAAAATTTGATTCTATACAAAAAGTTTTATATAAAATTTATCGAAATTTTCCTTAGTTTAAAACATATTTGGAAAAAACCAAAGGTGTGCTTTTTGACGCTTGTCTTCAATTTCCACCCTCTAATTTAATAGCACTTTGCGGTTTATTCTTCTTTGATAACCCATTGAACCCTTAGTTCCGTTCTATATGACATAATCAACAACCTATTAGAAGCCCGACAGTTCCAATACCTCGGAAGTATTGTTTCTGAAAACAGCGGCAAAGATGTAGAACAAAGAATCAGAAAAGCCAAGGCAGCGTTTGCGCAACTTCGACCCATCGGGAGATCACACCAACTCAGAAGACACACTAAATTGAAAATATTCGAGACTAATGTCAAAAGTGTTCCTCTGTGTGGATGTCAAACCTGGAAAGTCTCACAAAGCATCACCAGACAACTGCAAGTCTTTATCAACAGTTGTCTCAGACACATCCTCAACATTTATTGGCCCAACACGATTTCTAATGAAAACCTGCTGGACACCTGTCACCAAACTCCAGTAGGACACACCATCAAGCAACGCAAATATGATTGGATTGGTCACAAACTCAGACGAAACAACAGCATTGCCAAAGAAGCACTTGAGTGGAATCCCCAAGGAAAAAGAAGGGTGGGTCGACCTCGTTATACCTGGTGAAGAACCCTGGAGCAATAAATTACTGAAGAAGGCAAATCTTGGGGAAAAGTCAAGTCCACGGCACAGAATCGAGTACGTTGGCGAGCATTTCTTGAGGCCCTTCGGGATCATAGGACATAAATATAAAATATATTAGTAGCCCAGAAAATTGATATCTTAAAGACAAAAAATGAATGAATGTACATTTCAATTTAATTATAAATATTTTATTAATTTTTTTATAATGTTTTTGTTATTTAACCAATTTATAATTAGTTTATTACAATCTAATAATTCGGATCACAGTGAAATTACAAAAATTACAACAAAGTTTATAACAAAACCTAGAAACTAATTATGAATTAAATATGGCATTGTTGCATTATAAGAACTCGCACCTCCCCCCGCTCTTGGATGATACTCCGCTCAGGTCTGGATACTTAAGTAAATATTTCGCCAGTTTGGACTCTTTTACTTTTAAATACTTTGCAAGTGAAAATAACTGACAGCGATAGCACTGAATTAATGGACATAAATTTGGACATTTCAAAAACTAAATTTCTGAGAAAAATCAAGAAAATTTTCATTGTTCCATTAATGATGATGTATCCTCGCCACAAAAATATGAATTCTGCATTGAATACAATTTATCAATTGGATTCAGGCCACCCATACCATGTGAATGGCCACCATAGGCAGTGTTAGATGAATCAGTTATTGTGTGTGGACCATTTGATAAAAATAGATGATGTTGCGTTGAAGGATCTGCACTATATGGAAACGAAGTTAGAAAATTATGTTCTTGTTTGGGAGGGATACCACTCGTCCCTGAAAAAACAATAAAAGCAACATTTTGAAATTTTCTAAACAATAAAAGAATAAAGGTCAAAAACCAAAATCACGCTGTATGGATAAATAAAATCGTCATTACCGTCTGAGGGGCTTCTAAAAAGTTCTCCATAGAATGGTCCCCCGGTTGTAATGGCAATTTTACTTATCATTAGAATTTCAGATGATAAAATTTTCTTGTTTTAGAAGTTCGGGTTTTAGTTGATGAACTTATGAATTACTTTGGTTTTTTCTACATAATACTTCGATTTATATACAAAAAAAAAAAATTTTGCAAGTATTTCGAAAACTTAGAAGAGAATTTTTCGACAATAAATATATCAACATATTGTCAACATTAAGTCATTTCTTCCCCCCATAATTTGACTGTAGAATGTATCAGAATTTAATATTGATATATTAGGTACTGTAAACGAACCCTCTGTTTTTGTAACTTTGTTTCCTAACTTAAGAATACCTACCTAACAGTATCATAGCTACAGGGTGTAACATAAATAAAGTGACAGAGTTTTAATTAATAAATAAGAAAATGCTAAGTTTGACAATAAAATTAAGGATAGACTAGCAATAGTTTTCGAGACCTTAGCAAAGTCTAATAAATCGAAACTTGGTCACAAGATAAGTGACAGTTATTTGTATTTGCAAATAATTTTTATCTTATTGTATGTTTTTCATTTTTTTTGGAATTGTGATTTTTTTTTATAGCAAATTAACTACAAGTCACACTGAAAATTGAACAAATTCAAAGCAAATCTGAATAAAAAAGTAAACTCTACATTTATAATATACGAAGATACGATACGAACATAGCTCCAACCGGGTGCCTCACGACACCTTTCGTTTTTTTTTAAATTCTTAACGTATTTTGTTATTTTAATAAATATTGCTGGTATGCCATTAGTAACATTATAGTGTCGAATAGTACTATTCGCCAGAAGTATTGTGAATACCACTCAGTCAGTATGTGCCTGACACCACATTCTGACGTCGGCCCATGCGCCCTAACTGTCGCTCACGTTCCGATATATTTAATGGTAAATTCATTTATGTTTAAAATTTCATAGCAAATCTCAAAAACATCGAAACTATATAGTATTGCGTTCACGGCAAGGAATTCTTAATTCTTAAGGAATATTACTGAAACACTCTGTACATGAATTCAAAATGAAATTGTTTGAATGAGTGAAATGATCACATATATGTAAACAATCACTTTATGATAGGTTAAACATATCCTGATACCATATATAATATATTCCCAAGGGATAACAAGATACTATCTGTGTAAACATTAAAATGTATTCAAAATTGTCAACAAATTTTAATGTTTATGTTCTCACCTGGAAATTCATGTAAGGAATTATTTGAAGATGTTTTGAAAAAGCTATCTTCACTATCCATATTCTCTTGTTTAACTGTTGGTAGAAAATGTCGCATATCGTCTTGTTCTGTATCGCTACCACTTTCATTCAAATATTGATTCATCCCAGATGGACCTGTAACACAATTCATTCGAAATTAGAAATCGTTCATCTGTCTAAAAATATTGGTTTTCATTTTTCAATTAAGAATGTACGAATGCCGGGGAAATTTTGGATAAAAGGCTTGATTTTACTTATATATAAAGTTGGACTAAGTCTAAATCAATTCTGGAAATTTTAGGAAGAGTTGGTCGATTATTTAAATAAATGAATGAGTTCAAAAGTAGGCATATTTAATATTGGTCTTATGGTAGATTTGTTTTCATAGATTTCTACAAAACTTGGCCGTGAAAAACCCGTTGTGCCCTATTAATTAAGGATAATATAAGCACGATAGTGGACCCACAAATTTAAAAAAGTATACTTTTTCAATTTTGTTGGTGAATTATGTTTTAACTTGACAATATGAGACGAAAAGTAGGCATAAAATTTTTCGATATCTGAACTAATTTTCAAAATATCGAAAATTGAAAACTTTGTTTAATTAATTAGCTTTCAATATTTCGAAATCAAGACAGATATCGAAAAATTTTATTCTTATTTTTCGTCTACATTCATTTAGTTATAACAAGTTGAAAATAAGGTATAAATAATTTTAACTTCGAGACTAATATTGCCTTGGCACTCATACTATGACGCTAAATAAAACGATTTTTGGGTCAAATGTAGTATCAGTCACATATGACTGACTTGGTTTTATATGGGCTTGAGGAAAGGCTTTCAACCAAATTTATATGTATTCTGAATGTGACTTTCCAATAATATAATATGGCTTCCACAATTTTCAATTATTTGAATGTTACTCATGTTTATTGTTAATATAAATTTTTACAAAAATATTACAAAAGTATAGAACCAAAGACGTTATTATTATTATTATTATTATATGAAGACTACGAGTATGAAATATTAAAAGACATACCAATTTCATTTCATGTATACGAAAAGAAATACTTTAAGTCCAAGAGCCAGAAATGCTTTTATAGAATTCAGTCTAAGACACAAATAATCCAAAAATAAATGAAAACAAGTGACGCGAGAACAAGTCATAGTAAACAATTGTTTAGACAAACCTTACCGCCCGTTATGCTGTCCATAAATTACGCCGAAAATGTTAAATAGCAAAAAGGAAAATTATTTTTCTCAAATTTTGCACTAACTTTTCAGTAGATTGTTTAGTATTTGACCTACGCAAAAAAAAAAACGCATGGGATCATTTTTGTAAAGAATGTTATTCTCTACAAAAATGTTAATGACACTTTTTTCGATAAAATCAATGTTGTTGGTTATTGCAAAAAAACCAACTCTCCCCTTCAAACCAAGATGGCGACTTTCCTCCTAGGAGTTAAACTTATCTTCGACCATCCTAATCGTAATGAAAAAGTCGGGCAGCCCTCCAAAAATTTAATTTTCTATATAAAATTTCAGTTAGAATTACTTGTATAGACGATATTTGATCAAAATCCATTTTTATAGTGGTATACTAGGTCCTTTCACTTGTTCAAACTGTCTGTCTAACTAACAAGACTGGTTCCCGAACTATTACCAAACAACATATAATATTGTACGATATTATTTTATCCTACCCTTAACGATCTTGGTTACCATAGTAACCACTGTGTGTGTGTGTGTGTGTATGTTAGACATTATGAAAGATCGAAGAAGAAAACATCAAGAGAAAATTCTTCTTATTTTGTAAATACGTTCATACGTTCATATGTACATACTACGTATATATATATATATATATATATATATATATATATATATATATATATTAGAGACAACAAAAAGACGTAGACGTTTATGTAGATGATGCGCTGCGCTGTTAGAAACATACAAAATTGTTTATTTTAGGGAGATAATGTCACTCTTATGACCAAAAAAAAAGAAGTTCCATTCGATAGATATCATTGGAGAAAGATGTAATGGCGGAATAGTCTGCCCTTAAGAATATTGAAAATAGAGATAGTTGCAATATTTGTAAAATCATGGTCGCAAGCAAATGTCCTCTATTGCTCTTGACAACTTTTGGCACTTTTGGCTAAAGCATTTATTTCTGTAAACAGCTTTAGTTTTATTTCGAATAAATGTCACATTTCCTCCGAAAACATTTTGTGTTTTCTTAGAACGATCAATTTTCTCATAAAGAATTTATTCTATCCCTTACATTTTACGATTTAAATTCATTATTAAAGCAATCCCAAGAACTAGATCTAATCTGCTGTCAGGACATGATGTTCCCCTATCAAACTCAGCAACTATTGTCAACAAGTTTTTTTTATTAGTTAACAACAAAACGAACTATTAGCCATAATAGATTAAAATGGATCATCCTGTATATGATTTGCAATCCCTTTATAGATAATTTGGTGTCCCAATCAGATTTTTTCCATTTTATTTCTCTAACCCTTAATTTCTTAAAAAAATAAGTGTTTTTAGTAATAAAATATTTTCCAAAAATGTATACTAACTGCGTTCCTCTTCTTTGACTTGTAATTTGATATCCGATTTACTATCTTCATTGTTCTCCGAATCATCTTTATTACTATTCGGCATTATCTTATTATCTTGACGTGCCTTCTTCTGTATTTTCTTCATTTTGGCACGTTGATTCTGAAACCATACCTAGAAATAGAAAAATTATAAAATTAGAAAAAATTGGGTTATAATTCTTTTCAATTTTATATTCGCCAAACATACGAAAAAGGAAATAAGCTCAGGTGATTTTATAAAAACATATATACCAAACTTTTGTTTGTTCCATCAAAACTTGGGACTAAACTTAATATACTCTGATATATTTCATATATACAGAATTCATAAATATATTTGTCGTACTGTCACGTAAGAACCGCAACGAATTTCGTTAAAAAAGTGGTGAAAAAATTAAAATTTTTTAAATTAGTATTTGGAAAATATGTTTTAAAAATGTTTAATTTGAAATATCTTTAAAGGTTCCTGTTACTAACAAAAAAAATGGGTGGTAAAATTGATCAAATATATAAAAGCTCTGCTTTTCTATTTATTTAGGCTTATGCCGCCTTAAGATGACCGCATCAAGCGACGTCAACGAATTGAAATTATTAAGTGAAGAATCTCGGAATTAATAAGAAATATATGAAACTGTTTGATGTAACTAATCCACTTGTAAATATAAGCTAATTGTTCTATGGTACTAGATCCCACATTAGCATGCAAGCAGTTAGCTAAAATACATAGTGTTAGAAAAATATCGAAACCATTCGAGTTACTTGAAAAGTACCTAATATTTAGAAAAAAGTTATGCATTTAAAATTTAGTAGCCTTAGAAAATTTTAAATTGAAATCTAAATTTGTTTTTTAAAACTTTTTTTTGAAACTATGTTTCTTATCGCACGTTATCCTTCTGATTTGTTTGCTGGTTGAGAGGTAAAATCAAGAAAAATGTATCATAAAAATCGAAACCAAAAATGGACCATTTTAAACTAAAACTGTTTCAATCGATTCAGCTTGTCATGAATTTTGAGAATATGCAAAAGTATTTTTATAATTTGTCAATTTGTATTTTTTATTAAAAAAAATTAGTTACAAAAGTGAGTTATCAGAAGTTAAAGATAATAGAGATAATTTAAAGTGAATAAAATTAAATTCTATGTTATGTCATAATAAATATCTTAATCAAATCAAATGTAGGTAAAGTACGCACATATTGGGTTGACTACTAAATCAATTGTATGTCTTTTTAAAACTAATATTACAATTAATTCATACAGTAAAAAGTAAAAGTGAGCTTCTTTACTCATAAAACTTTAGTATATAACTTTTTTGTTTTTAAAATCATTATTTTTCGATTAATTGCTGAGTAGTTTTCTAACTCTCTGTATATATGTTCGATATGTTGGATGATATCGTATGCAGATTTAATTTGTGTTTTGGTAAACAATACAATAGGTACAATACATGAGCCTACCGCCCTATGTGGGCAACAAATTATATTTGGTTCAATGGAAATCAAAGGTACCTACAGGAATAATGTGCGTATGACTGCACTAGTGTGCATTGCATTGCATTATCAGTACCAGTACCACTATCAATACCTACCACATCAATACAACAACATGATGCTATTTATAAACAAACTAAATATATAACATTCATCAATAAATAAACAAATAATAGGTAATAATAGTTCAGAACGAATTGGCGCATCACTACATTGAAAAACTCATCTCGAAGTTGGGTTTTTCCTATTGAAATAAAGTAAAAATACTTTCAAACAAATTCCTGAAATAATTGGAACAAGTGGGATTGAATTTAAAATATGAATTCATTGATACAAAATCACTGAAGTTAAATAAACAAAATCATTACTCTAACGAAATAGATTGATTTTAGTTTAAAAGTCATACATTTTATTGATGGAAAATAAAATTATACTTAGTTGGAATATATAATCGTGTAAATAAAGTGAATCGATGAATTAAAAGAAAAATTGTTATTACTAATTTATCATCGGTGGCCCAGTTGGTACAGCGGTGAGCTTAAGACATTAAAATCGATAGTAATTCATAGGTAGCTGGTTCGAAGAAAAATAATTTTTTTTTTAAATAAACCTTACAAACTTGCTCATGTGATTGTGTCAATCACATCACTATCTTGTTATAATATTTATAAAGTGGTAGAACCAACAATATTTGAAATTTGTTGAACAGTATATTACTTTCATACAAACAACTAGATTGAAGTATAGAATAGTTGTGGGTAGTGATGCGCCGATTACTTCTGGACTTTAAAACTAGCCAAACTGAACGAACTGTGAAGTGAAGCCAATCAAAAAACAATCACATCAAATATAACATTTATTAAAAAAAAAAAAAGAAACAAAGGTGACATTAGTCTAAAAAAATAAAAACATTATTACAACTTCAAAATGTGGCCATCAAATGATTTTATGCATTTCACATTAAAACATACAAAGTTTAAGAGGTGTAAACATTTGAAAAAGCCTGGTTGTACCATGAATGGAAACAAAATGACTGTTTTTGATGGTAAAATACTTTACAACTTTTTCTAATAATTTTTATCGATATTTTTAACCATCTCTGGCGCTATGCAAAACTTTAAGAATTTGCACTATAAGTCAATTTAGAGTAGGCTGAGTTTAAGGTTCAGATTTCTGTTAACTATCTTAGAAAATGTAACCCATTCCCTTATATTACTGTGAAAATTTTTTAAATCGATATTCCTATAAATGACGAAAGTGTGAAGGTGTCTTCATCTTAAATGCAGGAAGGCATGCATAAAATTGAATGTAAAACAAAGATCTACATAGCTAAGTAAGTTACAACATCAAATATTAAACACTTACAAAATAAAATAGTTTCACAATCAGTGTTTGAATGCACGCACCTGTACAATGCGAACACTAAGCCCAGTTTCTTTTGCTAACGTTTCACGTATTTTTCTACATGGTTTTGGGCTAAGTTCAAACGATGCTTTAAATGCTCTTCTTTGTTGTGTTGTCAGAATGGTTCTCGGTCGTTTTGGACCACGACGACCATCGTGTGAACGGACATTTGGTAATAGATCATCGCATAAATAATCACCTGCGATAAGGAACATAGTTCCAAAAAACAAATTGATTTAATATAGTAGAGTGACCAACTAAAGTGATAACGTTACCTTGTGAATATCCTTGTAACATTTCAACTTCTTTTTCATAATCAGGACGACAAAACAATTGACCCTGTTTAACAACGAATTGATCACCTTTTAGAAGACGTGCTCCACATACAACGCATATAAAACAACGTAAATGAAACACACTGTCCACTGCACGCATTACTAATTCTTCGGGTGCTATCCGTTCTGAACAACCCAAACATTTCTTCACATATAATCTGAAACAAACACCCAACAATGATAATTTTAATGTTACGAAACAGACTGATTTAAAAGAACTTTTCAAACGGGGAAACGAAAATTGTAGTGTTTTGATGATAATTTTATTTATTTATGAAAGAAATATTCATGTGAAGACAACTCAAACAAATATAATTTATGATTGTGGTACCTACTATTGTTAAAGTGTGGTTAAGAGCCACACGACATTGTGGTCAACATTGTGGTCATGTTTTAGAGAACATGATAATATACTACAATACAATACAAATAAAATAGATATCAAAGCAACATAAAACATATTTCAAACATTGAAACAAAATGAAGAAGCTAGCAGTATAGTTACAGAGCTGGTGCTCATTATAGCCAATTCAAATTGCTATCAAAGGTGCTACTGGGCCTAGATTTACATATTGGATTTACATATTCAGTTCCAATTTGATAAGAACTAGCTGAAGAAACTTAGATCGTCATTTTTGCCATTGCTCAAGTGCGGCGCTTGTGTAAATCCGATCCTGAGTTAACTCGCGTCCGGGGCACAATAACTTTTTAGCGCGTGCCCCCGTATTCGAAAACCATATAATATTATATGAAAAAAATGTTCGCACATAAAACAATAAATAGAGTAAAATAAATAAAGTCATGGACTCAAGTAAGGCTTTAAATTTGAGACAAAAAATGTAGAAGGAGGGAGTGTTGACAGAGCTAGCCTTGTCAGTAGACAAGACGTGCCATTTCTATTATTAATAAATTATTACAGTTTGATTTATACTATTAATATTTCGTTTTTTCCTTTAATTTAAAATATATTTACCAGAAATCAATTGTAATAAAAATAAAAATAATCCAGCAATTTTTTGTTTTGCGAAATATTTGCCGCCGATAAAATTTACCCACCAGATCTGTAACTACAGCAAACATGAAAATAAAAAATATTTAGCCGTGAAGTATTTGTTATGTTTCATTTTGTTTTGTGGTCTTTTTCAACTAAATTATGTAAATAGGACTGACTAGCCAGCTAATAAAGATGAAGTGAGAATAATATATTTTAACACAAATATTTATGAACTTTTTAACCAAACGTAAAATATAATACAATAAAAGATGTTACAAAAAATTGGCTAATTAAGAAAAATAAAATACACCACTACCTTTTTTACTGAAACCAAATATCATTCGTCAAAATATCTTGGGTCTTTGTCCAACTTATTACTGTGTGTCCGAAACAGTAATGAATCGTAATTGAAATGAAAAGGACAATTTCGGAATAATTAGATTCAATGCGGAATAATTTCAGAGACTGAACGGAATGAAAATGTTGGCTCTACAGTCAGATTCATAAAATATCTCGAAAATTACTCATTTAATGGTCAAATAAACACGATTTTTGTAATTTTCGGGTCAAAATTACCTTATAAACTTAGTTTTATCGAAATCGGAAACAAAAACTTTTTTTACACTTTTTGCAATTTGTAAAAATCGAAAAAATCATAAAAAATTCAAAAAAACACAATTTTTGTAATTTTTGGTTGGGTTGGGTTGGGTTAGGTTGGGTTAGATTGGGTTAGGCTGGGTTAGGCTGGGTTAGGCTGGGTTAGGTTGGGTTGGGTTGGGTTGAGTATGGGTGTGGGTGTGGGTGTGGGTTTAGTTGGGTTTTTTTTCCATTTTAATTCTCTGTATTCAGCTGCTTCATAACTGTAACTGTACTAATAATGTCATTATTTTAATAAATTAAAATTAAGACTGAGTCAAATGTGGTGTCAGTCACATATCTGGAATGTCCCATGGTATACAAAATGGGGACTTTAAAATATATTATATAGAGGTACATTTGTATAAAATTAAAATATAATAAATATGTCATATTATTGTGTAAAACAATTTCCTTAATAGTAATATTTAATGACTTATTTGTACAATTCTGTTTTGTTTTCTTCTTGTTGCTTGTTTATAATAAATACTGTTGCTACTGTTACTATTATTATACAAAATTTTACAAAAGTGAATACACTTGAAAAGCTCTGTTAGAGGAAATCACAAAATATATGTAACAAAGAAGTTTAAACGATGTTTTCCGGAACAAATATTTGAATACTACAAACAATATACATATATCTACTCTTATTGTGTGTATAAATAGAATATGTCTGCCTTGTCTGCAAGTCGATTATTTCATTGTTTTCATTCATTTCATAATGAAAAGCTTACATTTTTATTCAGGTTATTATTTTTCAGCCATTATTATACGCCTGCGTTGTGTCTCTTAATTAATGAATAATTTGATTACCAAATAGACAAATGCAAAAAGTAAAATTAATGGGCTACTTGTTGAGAAACGCATGGATTGATAAAATTTGATTAAGTCATATCAAAAACGTTATAAGTCACACAATTTGTCAGGCAAACAAACGAGTTTTAAAGTACTTTTTTAAGCTTATCGAAGAAATATTATTAAATTACGAAAATAATTATTTAAGAATTATTTGCAAAAAAACCCGTTAAGAAAAAATATTAATTAGTATTAATTGATTTAATAAAAATAAACTTTTAACAAAAAGAAAACCGACTTCAAAAGGAAAACTTCAAAATATATTAAAATGCACTAAAAAGTAAAAAAATAACGATAATGTAATGTAGTTAAATTTTTGGAGTCGGTGTCAGCCAAGGAAACAACTCAGGCAGAACAGTTTTCTACATTAGCTTGGCTGACACCGACTCCAAAAATTTAACTACATTATATTATCGTCATTTTTTTACTTTTTAGTGCATTTTAATATATTTTGAAAAGTTTTTCTTTTGAAGTCGGTTTTCTTTTTGTTAAAAGTTTTTTTTATTTTGTGATTTTTAGTGAATCTGAAGTACGCTCACTAACTTGTCACTAAAAAAAGAATCATCGAAGTGATATTGAGCTATTCGTCTTCTTGTCGTGCAAACTTAATGCAAATTTAAGACTTTTATGGTTTTCTAATGGATTTCGTTGTCAGAACTAGACCAAACGGGAAGCACCAGCTTTCAAACAGATAAAGAATCATCAAAATCGGTTCACCCAGTCAAAAGTTCTGTGGTAACAAACATTAAAAAAAAAAATACAGTCGAATTGATAACCTCCTCCGTTTTTGTTTGAAGTCGGTTAAAAATAGCCATAAACATTTTTCTATAAGCAAGCTATCACAGGAGTGATTCCGCATATGTGACTGACAGTAATTGGAAATAATTAATCCGAGAATAATAGACCCAGAAAAAATAGATCGAAAATTTTATAGACCCAGAATATTATTGTAATTACGAGTTGGTTGGGTTGAGTTTGTCGAAACATTACCTTATGGCGCTCTACAAAAAGAAAACTTTGGTTTTTAACACTTTAACGATATTTTTAAAGAATTTTATTACATTTACGTCATAAAAATTGCCTAGTTGGCTAGTCACGTGACAGCCGGGCTACTTTAAGATAATGAAAGCTAATAGTACTAGAGTACTAGACTGTTGGTAGCATACTTAATTTTTGTTACCATCAAAAACAGTAGTATTATGTTTTTTCCATTCATGGTACACTTTTTCATGGAATAAAAAAAGTCGGCTTATCAAATTTGATTTGTAAAGGCTAACTTTATACCGTCTCTTTGACTGTTACTGTAAAATATCGTATGAATTTTTGTAGGTACTATTCCTTCGAGCACCTTGTACTGAGATTGTGTGAATATTTCAGATACAATTTTTCGAAAATAGATATAATATTTACGAAAAAAAAATAAATAAAAATTTGTAATGAAAAGCATTACATCAATGCCAATAATTTTCCTTTAACAAGTGATGCATCAAAATAAAAAAAATACCAATACACTGCTAGAGCTCTGAACGTATCGTATAAAAAATAATATCGAACGTAGGTACACTGAACATTGTAGGTTAGGGAACATTTTACTATTCAAATAATAATAATGAAACAAGAATAGGGATGAATTGTAGAATTTTAGGGGTGGTATAAGTAAGCAGCTCTACCCTAAAAAGCAATATGTTTTTGAATTGAACTTGATATTGTAGGGCTCTGCTCTGATGTTGGATGTTGTTGTTCGTGCATGTGGTGGTTTTATTTTATTGCTGGGTTTTTGTTGATATCAGAGGAGGGTTAGGTAGGGTCGTCACATTGCTCCGTACTCCCTTAAAATATTCGAACAATGTGATATTGCCAATATATATACGTACAGGGTGGACCATTTAAAAAAAGTAACTTAAAAAAATTTGCAGAGTTTGATGGGAAGGGGAGGCATCATGTTCTGACATCAGATTGGACCCAGTTCTCTGGAATGCTTTTATAGTCCATTTAGATTCTAAAAGAAATTGGGATAGAATAAAACTTTCGAAGGAAATACGAAGCAAAAAACTGTCAGTCTTGTATTTAATCGAAAGAAAGTATGCTAGCTACAGAAAAGTGCTTTAGACAAAACTTGTCAATGAGCAATAGAGGACATTCTCCGGCATCCATGACTTGAAATTCTAGTTTTAAGATCATTTGACCTTGATCTTCAAAAGATAGTGAAAATTTACCTGGGCTTAAAAATTATTAATACAGACGAATGATTTTTTCTAAAAACGAAAAATTTTCTAAAATATATTCTATTATTAGATCACATTTCCTCCGAAAGTTAACGATTTTCGAAAACAAATGTTAATTTTTTGATGAGGATCAACTTTCTAATTTAAAGTGTTATTCTATCTCTTACGCTTTTAGAATCTAAATTGACTATTAAAGTAATCCCCGAAGAACTGGTTACAATCTGATGTCAGAACATTGTATTCTGCATGAAACTCTACAACTTGTGTTTTAATTATTTTTTATTTGGTTAAATACAAAACTAGCTATTAGCAGCCATGATAAATTAGAATGATGTTCCACCCTGTATACATATTGTGTGTGCTTTACTCAATGTGATTTTACATTTTCTCAATTCAATCAAATTTACTCCTTCAGAATTGATAAAAATGTTATTTTCTATGCAGATCTTTGATTTTACTCTTTGAATGAAGAACAGTGCTAGAATGACCCGCTGAAGGTAGCTAGGTTTGTACACGGTAAGGAATAAATTGCGTTTACTACAATGCTGGTATGGTATGGAGACAAATACTATAGTATCTACGTTTTCATAAGTAATAAGTGGGTATCGCTTAGCAGTTTGGGTCTGATGCCCATACTGCATTGACTCGTCCGCTATAATTATTCGTAATGTTACTTTTTCCTCCAAAAATACTAAAGTTCTTTAATTTGACCCCAGTCAGAGTTTAAAATCTGAACTAAAACTAAAATCTTTAACATAATAGTATTCATAATGTGACGCAAAATAAAAATGCATTTTGAGTCAAATGTAGTGTCAGTCACAAAAATGTCAAACTCATATTAAAGTCAAAGTTAAACTCTAGAGTGGAAAATTGAAAAAGTTTACATTAAGAATCAAAAAAAATAACTCGATCATCTTAATCAAAAAAAGTGGTTAACGTCGGAATCTAAGGGAATAAGCTAAATTCTTGTACAAATCTTTATTTTGGATAGTACAAAATGTTGTCTCAAAAAACTGATTTTCACGACCTTTGACCTTCAATATATTAAGAATGCGCGCGCATGACCATCTGTAGCTTTTGAGACAACATTTATACTCTCAAAATAAAGGTTTGTACAAGATTTCAGCTCATTCGGAAGTGAATCCCTTTGATAATTTGGAGTATATTGATGAGTGTTTGAACTCTTATGAAACAAACTGTTGCAAACTGTTGATGATTGTGTGTAGCATTGCACAAAATGTTTATGCTAGTACCCAGAGCTATAGTAGCTCTAGCTAGCTTGTTCTATGTAGAAACCTTACTTATTATGTTTCCTTCTTAATATTGTAACTGCTGACATCGTGATTGTATCGATTCTAGTTAGACACACCTCTTGCTTGATCTTTACTTCTTTCGAATGCTGCTGGTGTTTTCACTTTTGCTAAACTTACTAAACTAAAGATCACACAAACAACAGCAGTTACACATACTTTGGTTTTTTAATATCTTTATCAGATACAGAACACACTAATGTGACATTTTTAAGTTTATCAAATATATATTTTATTTTATATATTTTATTATAATTGATTTTTACACTCTGTATAAATGAAATACAGTGAAACCTGGTTAAGTGACACATCAACAGACCTGCAAATTTGTCTCACTTATAGATAATTCCGCTTAAACAGTGTCTCAGATATCCAGATATAAATAAATATCTGTCTCATTTACAGAGAGTTTCATTAATAGCGGTCAGAATACAGGTTTTGCAGTTATTATCAATATGAAATCGTGTGCCCTTTCTATAATCATCGGTCCACTTACCGGAACGTTTTTGATACGAAGTTGCTTGACCCATGATAGCAAACACTGTTCAAGTTCAGGATATTCTGATAAACGTACACGTTTTAGTTTGCCTTTTCTTTCAAAACTTTTTGATTGAATTTTAGCTTTATTCTGAATTATTCTACAAAAAGTAGATTTTGGCAAATTAAATTCGACACAGATTTCATCACGTGTCTTCCAACTTTCATAAACGGTAATTAACTTCATTTTTTCACGTATTGATAATAATTTGAGCCTTTGTTTCGGCATTTTTTATTTAAATATCTGTATGGTAGTAAAGCAAAACTAAAACTGAAGGTTATTGAGGCTCAAAATTAGTTAAGTGTACAATTTACGGGTATAATAAGAATAAGTAAGTAAACAAACAAAACGATGTTATCTCAGTTACAGAGGCTAATTCATGGCCAAAGTGTTGAGACCTAAGTATTAGTTCCATTAATGGATGATTCTCACTTATCCAGATTCCACTTAACCAAGTTCCATTGTATTAGAATTAAAAATACTATAAGGATCTTTTGTATTACTTACCTGTCATAATCTAATCTACAATATAATTTAGCATCACGTGTAAAACATGTATGTGCCAAACGTATGCCACACACAAAACATTGTAAACAATGTTCATGGTATGACACATCCAAGACACGCATTATATAACGATCTGTGATTGGACGACAACAAGCACCGCATACCATAACATTTATACATGATGACGTAACATTATTATTATTATTATTATTATTATTACTAGCGTTACGTGCACTTAATGACATTAATATTGGACCCATTGTAGTTACAGGCACTGCCAATCCACTACTACTGTTGTTGTTGTCAAGATTTGTAATTATTTCTTTGGACATTCAATACAACTGATACACACTGTACTATCTGAAAAACAAAAAAAAAAACAATCATTTAGGATGTACGAGCGCTGGCTTTATTTTTGTTTATATATCGTTGGAATAAGACTGATTATTAAAATAAATAGATGACTTCAAAAGTAAGCATTTTTAACATTGGTTTTATGGTAAAACGCTAAATGGATGATATGTTTTTATTGATTTTTCCAAAATTCGATGGAAATTAAATTAAAAAAGCTATTTAAATTAAAGTTAAAACTTTAATAATTAATAAATTATTTAATTATTTTAATAACAAAACAATTCAATTTAATAATTATGGTGGGAGTGCAAATAAATACATGATACTTAATAAGATATGATATACTACTTAGTTTATTTGCGCTTCCACCATTTTTATACATACCATTTATATATGAAATATACATAGTATATTAAGTTTAGTCCTAAGTTTGTAACGCTTAAAAATAATGATGCTAGGAAAAAAATTTTGTCATAGGTGTTCATAAAATCACCTAATTAGTCCATTTCCGTTTGTCCGTCTGTCCGTCTGTGGACACGATAACTCAAAAACGAAAAAAGATATCGAGCTGAAATTTTTACAGCGTACTCAGGACGTAAAAAGTGAGGTCAAGTTTGTAAATGAGCATCATAGGTCAATTGGGTCTTGGGTCCGTAGGACCCATCTTGTAAACCGTCAGAGATAGAACAAAAGTTTAAATATAAAAAATGTTCCTTATCAACAACTTTTGTTTGAAACATTTTTTCGTAAACATCACTGTTTACCCGTGAGGGCGCCAATTAGGCGGAAATTTTATAATATGTTCTACACTTGATTAACAGTTATGTATGTGTCACATGTTTGTATGTGTTATGTGATAAAGAAATCAACACTGACTATACATGGTATTTCAACAATTAACTCAGTCAATTGCTTGTTTTCACTTGTTTTCTTTTTAGTTTTTATCTAACGCAGTCGGGTTTTTTAAACCAATTTTGTTTAATGTGTGTATAATCTGAAAAACAAGTGCTTAAATACATGTTGTTCATTTGTTATGTTAGCCCTTCTACAGTAACCTATAATAACATAAATAACCCTTAAAAATTATTTAATTTGTTTATTTTAAATATTACTTATTAAATATATTTTATTTTAGAAGTCACGTAGATATTTATAACAAACCATGACGATGCTTTAGAATCATGTATCATCTATATTTATTTATTATTTTGTATTTATCAAATATGATATGAAATATTAATAATTATTAATAGGTATTAGAAAATCATTTTTACATTACAATTTACAATACACTTGTATAAAATAATCTAATATAAAACAATTGACTGAGTTAACTATCGAAATACTATGTACAAAGAGTGTTCAATGGCAATGTTTGAATTATTTTTAATAAATAGACGAGTTTAAAAACCAACACAATTATGGCAGACAAATTTCCAAAATATTTTCTTGAATTTTATTTCGTTTTTCGAGAATCTTCACAAGACCAACAGTTGAAGCTATCTACTCTACAAATCACTTTTTGTTGAGCTATTGTGTTAACGAACAGACGACGGTATGAAAACCTATACCAAAAATTTTGTTTGTAGCATCAATATTTTTAAGCATTACAAATTTGGGACTAAAATTAGTATACCTTGATATACATTTCATTTTGTAATGAAATTTTCATAGGTCATTTCTTACATCCGAAGATAATCTCAGAGAAAAAACTTGACTTGGATTTTTTAAGCAGATCTCTGGGTTCGTATGTATTAATCATTTAACAAAAAGTATGCTGTCCCGTGGGCTGTAATAATACCTGTAAATTTTATAATATGCAAACGTGTTATTGCAGTCAATATTGTAGATGTAAAGAAAGCCAAGTCAAGTCAAAGTAGATGTTTTTGATTGGAATAAAATAGGCATAAAAATTTGAAACAATTAATAACAGTTCACCTAATCCAAATAACTTCCAGATATAATCTTTATTCAATATGTGTTGTTTTTGATCATCATGAAGTTGTGTGTTGTTTGCCGCTAACTTAAACACTATGTGTGTGGTGGGTTGCTGAATCATCTTTATAGCAAGAATATAGTCCGGTATCCAACGAAAATTTTATCAATAATAGTTTTTATTTCCATTAAATATGGTACCACGTTTTGGAAGCTGAACCAAAAAGAAAAACCGACACTGAACATATGAATTTCTGAGAAAAATTTCTGAGAAAGAAGATCAAACCAAGAACTGTACGAATTATACGAAGAGCCGTGTATAACAAACGTGATAAAATCACAGAGCGGCCTTTAGACAGATCGACGAGGCAAATATTGATCAGAGCAAATACTGGAAACAAAATAGAGGTGGGCCCAGAACCAGCTGGATAAAGTCAGTCAAGAAAAAGATTTGCAAGAACTGGGAATTGGAAACTGGAAACGAGAAGTCGAGAACAGAAGCAGATGGAGACATGTCTGCTCGAAAGCCAAAGACATTCTAGGCCTGTAGTGCTTATCTATTTATTTATCAAATGAAAATATTTCTCCAGCAAAGTTGGAAAAGTTTGGATAAAATTTATTTTACTCAAAATTTTCTTAGAAATGTCTGATCGAAGCAGAACTACGACATTTTTTTTGCTTAGATACCGGACTATAATATAATATGTATATCTTTATAATATAAAAAAAGGGGGAGTTAAAGCTAAATAAGAGTTAAAGCTCAGCTCAGCTCCCTAATAATATTTAACTGTATGTGGCACGTGCTAGCTGTCACTGATACATCATCAAAATCATTTTATTAAATACTCTAAATCATACAATAATGTATTAAAGATCATCTAAATTAAAATACATTGCATAGATGGGGTGTTTGTCCTTAACTAAAAATACAGGAGGTTGTAGGTACGAGTACGATTAGGGGATGAGGTTCATCGTTCATGCTTCTTTGGTCATAGTTTTTTTTTTTTTAAAGATAGCCTGTTTACAGTATGGATCGTTTTACTCGATTATATGGCTGATAACTCGTTTTGTAGCTAACCAATCAAAAATTGCTCAAACAAAAAGTTGTAGACTTTAACTCTACCTACAAATTTGACATATCTCTATCTTTGATAGTTTCGGAATTTCAGTAAATAAGTTTTTATCGTGAAAGTTATTCGGCATTTCAATTTTTTACAACTCAAAAATACTAAATTTAGTCCAAACAAATCCTTTAAAACTCGTTTTCTTGTGAATGCCACAGTTTTTATTGAGTTCTAGAAATTTTAAGGTAGTACAAGCGCGAAGGCATTTTTAGATTTAACGATGAAATTATTTTTACCTTATTTTCAACTTTGATGATGAATTTTGTTATATATCTGTCTTGGTTTTCGAATTATCTAAAGCTAAATAATTAAGCGAAATTTTCAATTTTTGATATTTTGAAAATTACTTACTCCATGTATCGAAAAATTTTATGCCTACTTTTCGTCTCATATTGTCAAGTTATAACATAATTCACCATCAAAATTGGAAAAATATATTTCTTTAAATTTGTGTCCCCACTACCGTGCTCATACACCGTTAATTAGTCGGGCACAATGGGCTTTTATTTTGTTTTAATAATTTCTTAAGGTTTTAACTTTTAATTTCCACTGACAAGTTTTAGTGAAATGTATGAAAACATATCATTCATCTACTATTTTCCCATAAGACAAATTTTAAATATGCCTACTTTTGAAGTTATTTATTTATATAAAACATCGGGCAACCCCCTCTAAAAATTTTCGGAATTTATTTAGACTAAGTCCAATTTCATTCATATACAGCCTTTAACTAAAAAAAAATCAAAATCAAAATCATTACTTTGTCAAAGATTTGCTTAGACAAAGACTTTTATATTAAAATTTTGTACTGAATTCATAAAATAATTAAATAAGTAAATGTAAATATTATAAATAAAATTTCATCAATTTTCATTTCTGTGTGTCACACTATTCGCACCATGCATAAGTTTTTTTATTTCAGGCTTTTCCATGGAAACGATATAATTTCACCATATTTCCATCACAAGTTTTTTTTTTTAGTTTACTCAGTACAACTTATATTAAACTAACGAAAGTACACGAACAGATCCGAAAATTTCCGAAGTTAATATTATTTTTTTTTTGCTTACACCTTTACTCTCGTGATGAGAGAAATTTTCACAATTTTTGAAGGAGTTAATAAAAGATTATATTTTTATAAAGTTCATAATCCAAAAATAGATAAAATTATATGAAGATGAAAAAAATTTCAAGCACATATACTTTTTGAAAAATAAAAGTTTTAAATCGAGCGTAAGCAAAATACTCATAACGCAAGTGCTGACGGTTTAAATATATATTTTCACAAAATATAATCACCTTATAAATTAATGTATTAAATCCAATTAGGTACTTGTAAAAACACTGAAATTATTGACGAAAATTTAAATGTCTTCCTAAATGAGCGTAGTTTTAATCAAGCCATAATACTTTCGAATTAATAAAAAAACATATTTTAAACGTTCATAAACATCAGACATTTTACGAACAACATTAACATTATTTTAATAAAATTAACAGATTTTTAAAAACGCCATAAAAAATTTTATATAAAAAAATATTTATCACACCAAAAAAAAAAAATACAATACCGTTTTATTTGTAATAATTGCAATTCGGTACAATTTCGTCAATAAAGCGAGCGTGACCGTAAAGCGTAATGATGCGTTAAAAAATATTCACGCGGTAAACAAAAAAAAACAATGAATAATCGGAGCGGAATTATTTAAAAATTTTTGTTATTGTACATATGTTTTTAATGATCGTGTTTGATTTTGAAACTGTATGTTTAAAACAACTAGGCTTTTCTCGTTGCTATATAGCCATGCTGATGGGATATTACATCCCGCCATCACTGTCTGTGTGTGTGTTGACACGACGCCTCAGCCACAGACGCACATAGGCGGAGCTTGATAGCGTCGCGACGGTTACGCCTTCTTTCTTTTCATATCAGTTTTATTATTATTACTTTGTGAATACAGAACGGCTATAATGTCACATTGTATGTGTATGCTTCAGCATTACTAATGCTTACATATTATTTCTTTAGCCTGTATTTTTACTGCCCATGTGAGTATTTCCTTATTTCTTTATCAAATTCCATGATTTTCCCATCATTATCAATCTTAGCGCGATCACGAAAAATTGATTCACGGTCTAAAAATGTACCCGAGAAATGATATTAAGACTTAATTTTGTTCAGTATGTAATTTGTATATCATAGCTGTAGTAAAATTGCCTATAAATAAAAAAAGTAAAAAATTTTTTGTAACCCATTAGGGTCAATAGTTTGTTTTGTAAATAACCAATCAAAACAATAGCTTTGACAAAAGTTGCAGACTTTTATGGGGGATATCATGATCTGACTGCAGATTGGATCTAGTTCATCGGGTTGCTTTACTAGTCAATTTAGATCCTAAAAAATAGGAGATAGAATAGCTCCTTAAAATAGAAAATTGACCCCCGTAAAAAAATTAACATTTTTTTGAAAATTATTACTTTTACCGGAGGACTGCGACTTAAAATTATGAGATTATTCCGTTTAATCGAAAGTTTATCGATAATTGGGATTTATCTTGATTGTATTTATAGTTATTTGAAAAATAATTTTTCTTTTATTAAAGCAAAAAAATCATGAATTATTCCTCCATACAGAAGCTCACATTTTGCTTTCTTCTGTGGAAAATTTAGAAATATTTTCAGAAAAAAATTATCTAACTAAAATAAAAAATCATTAGTTTTCCCGTAAATCCAAGAAAAAATTGTTTGTTGAAATTTTCAATTATTTGTTTAATGTGTGAAAATTCAACTTTTTACTGTCTTCTGTGAAACTGTTCAGTTTTTACAAAAGGTTTCAAGTGATTATAAAATAGCTCGAAATTTGGATACCACTATTAACACATACTTGATGTTGTTGGAAATGTCGGTAAACGATTATCTTGAAATTGATTTTTATTACAAACAAGTGAAAACAGACAATTGACTGAGTTAGTTGTATAAATACCATGTATAGAAATTTTTGAATATCAGTGCTTGCATTATCAAAAGATAAAAATATTTTCGAAAATTTTCGAAGCTTTCGAGAGTATTTTTTAGAATGTGCAACTCTCTATGTTTTTATAGTTTTGGAGAAAATGGACACCCAAGTTTTGTCATAATTTGTTTAAGAAAAAATCTTTCAAACAAAAGTTGTTTATTAACTACTCATAAGGAATAGTTTATTTAAACTTTTTTTCTATCTCTAATGGTTTACAAGAGAGGTACTACAGACCCAAATCCAATTGCCCTATGTAACTCATTTACGAACTCAACCTCAACTTCACTGAGTACGTTATAAAAATTTCAGCTTGATATCCCTTTCTTTTTTTGAGTTATCGTGTTTTCAGACGGACAGACAGCCATTTGTTCATATCCTAAATATGTATTTCTAATCTGTACGATCGTGGAATTTAAATTGGTATACTTTGATTTATTAAGTATAGTGATTTATTTATTTTAGTGTATTTTTAATTTATTAACTACTTGTTTATTTTTTGTTTATTGCTGGCGGGACACCCTCCTTAAGGTTCACAGGTTTTTTCGATATTAAATCATGAATACAAATTAAGCGAGTACAGACATCTGTTAGTGAATTCATCAAACCAATGGACATGTTCTTTTAAACACATGTCCAAGCTCCCTCGTTTTCAGGGGATTAACTAAGAAAGTTGTGGCAAAATGAAATATTACCGAAAATCAGAAATTAGAAATTTGGTTTTTTATATTCACCGATAGATAACTCTAAGCGCGTAATATGTTTTATTTTATGGTCTCATCACAGCGTGTATTTAATTATTAATTTATTTCTATAATATTTAATTGTGAAATAACGTCCCTGAAAACTTGATTACAAACTTGATTAAATATTTGCTTTAAATAAATTTAATACTATCACCTGTGTAAAAACTACATTTAAAGTTCATTGAAGCTAAAGAAGAATTAATGTGAATGATCTGAAAAAAGTTTTTCAGGTGTAAAAACAATTTTATTCTTAATCAAAACTATTTATTTCAGTTCTATATCAAAACTGAATAAATAAATTTTATAAGAAATGTTATTCTAATTTTTTTACCTCTAATTTATAAAAATTAAAGATTTTGTATAAATTAAAATTAAAATAACACTTTTTTTTTAATTTTCAGTGTTTTCAAAACCCAGTTTTAAAATAAGAAAGAACTATCAGAATTGGTCATCAAATTTTTTTCGGTGAGTATTACCAAAACATTTCAGACTTTCTGGTAACAAATTTCTTTCGATTTTTGATTTTCCTAACCTTTTTACCTATCAGGTATAACAAGTAATTCCTGATATAAATAGTAGTCCTGATATACATAGGTAAAAAGTAACAAGTAATTCCTGATAGGTAAAATTAAAAGAAAGTGTACATTGCGTGAGTAAAAAATCGAAAGAAGTTTGTTATCAGAAGGTCAGAAATTTTTTAATGTGAAATTGAAATAGTGAAATCTGTGGTAAACTCGTTGAACTAACATTAATTTCGACGATGTGCCATCTATGTCAAAACGGTTGAACTAACATATATTTTGCCGGGAGTGCCATCTATGTTAAAATTGTTGAACTAACATTTATTTCGCTGTGGTGCCATCTGTGTTGAACTTGTTGAACTATCAGGCATTACTAGTTAGTTCAACAAGTTCAACACAGATGGCACCACAGCGAAATAAATGTTAGTTCAACAATTTTAACATAGATGGCACTCCCGGCAAAAATATATGTTAGTTCAACCGTTTTGACATAGATGGCACATCGTCGAAATTAATGTTAGTTCAACGAGTTTACCATAGATGACACTACCATAGAAATTGATAACAACATCAATGTGTTTAACATATTCACCAACAGATGTCTGTACTCGTATAATTTGTATTCATGATAGAATGTATGACAAAGCATAAACATTAAAATTTGTGTGAGGTTATAAAACAGTTGGTCGGCAAATTTTATTGCAGTGTTTTTCATTTTGATTTATAACAAAAAAAAAAGTAAATTATTTTTTAAAATGTTCCGAAATCAATACGATAGTGATGTAACTGTATGGAGTCCTCAAGGACGTCTTCATCAAGTTGAATATGCCATGGAAGCGGTAAAATTAGGATCCGCAACTGTTGGTTTAAAAAACAAAACTCATGCTGTTTTAATTGCTTTAAAACGAGCATCTTCAGAACTCTCCGCTCATCAAAAGAAAATCATTCCAATTGATGTACACATGGGCATAACAATATCCGGTCTTACAGCAGATGCAAGAATTCTATCAAGATACATGCGATCCGAATGTCTGAACTACAAGTACGCTCATGATTCTTTGTTACCGATTGGTCGATTAATTACAATTTTGGGTAATAAAATGCAAGTGTGTACGCAACGATACGATCGACGTCCATATGGTGTAGGTCTTTTGGTTGCTGGCTACGATGAACGGGGCCCACACATCTATCAAACTTGTCCATCCGCCAATTATTTCGATTGTAAAGCTATGGCTGTGGGTGCGCGATCACAAAGTGCCCGAACATATTTAGAGAAACATTTAGATGAATTTAAAGATTGTGAAACGGAGGAATTAATCAAACATGGTTTACGAGCGTTACGTGACACGTTACCGAATGAAGTTGAACTTACAACGAAGAATGTTTCAATCGGTGTTGTTGGGAAAAGTACGGTCTTTAAGATATTGGATGAAGAAGCAACTGGTACTTATCTTCAATCGATTGAAGGCGAAGAAAAACGTCATTCTGGTGGTGATGAGGCAGCTCCAGCAGCGGAATCTGTTGATCCACCAGCTGGTGCTGATGCGGGGGATCCAACCCCAGCAGTAGCTATGGATACAGAATAATTGTTGTATCTTTTATAAAAGCTTACACTTTTGTGGAAGCTACTGCTGAACCTACAAATAAATTTTTACTGTGGCTACAATTCGTTTCAATTTATTTAAAAATATTTTAACGCCATGTTAATAAATTTTTGATACTTTTGTAACGTTTTGTAGCCACAGTGGATAAAAAAAATATGGAAAATTTTTTATTATAATTCATTTTTTCTTAATTTTATTTTGTAATCTTTACTTCTTTGTCAACAAAAATGTTTACAACTTAACAATAAAAGCTTCATATTCAACAAATCAGATTTTTATTTTTTTTTATCGGAAAAATCAACAATTTTCCACAATTTTTAGTAATCAGTAATCAGCATTGCCAAAGAAGCACTTGAGTAGAACCCCCAAGGAAAAAGAAGGGTGGGTCGACCTCGTCATACCTGGCGAAGAACCCTGGAGCAAGAAAATACTGAAGAAGGTAAATCCTGGTGAGAAGTCAAGTCTATGGCACAGAATCGAGTTCGTTGGCGAGCATTTGTTGAGGCCCTACGCCCCCCTCGGGATCATAGGATATAAATATAAATATATAAATTTTCAAGATCATTTGAAGATCAAAATAAAACAAAAACAAACATACAAGACTTAATTTTTATTTCCTAAGAGTTCTGCATGTTTAATCGTATAAACTTGTTCAGCTTCAGCAACATATTTATCAGCAATAACACCAATTTGTGCTGCAACTGAATGTTGAAGATCCTTTGAAATATTCTCCTGTTTTTTTATGTTCCGTAAATTTTTGTTTTGGACATCTTTGATCGCATCTCGACATTTTACAAACAATGTTTTTGCATTTTTGGCTAAATTTTCTCGATGTTCTTTTGTGATTCTGGAAAAAAGAAAATGAGTTACTATCAGAAGTTAAAGATAATAGAGATAATTTACAGTAAGTACAAGAAAATTGTATGTTATATCATAATAAATATCCTGATCAAACATATTGTATTGACTACTAAATCAGAAGTATGTCTTTTTTAAACCAATATTACAATTAATTTATAAAAGTAAAAGTAGCCATAAAACTAATTACTTTAAAGAATTTGATTTCTAAAATAAATATCTTAAATTTTCAGAAAAATATTTATAGCGTACGAAAAGAACATAGTTCCCACCGGGTATCCTACGACATCTCTTGTTTTTTTTTTTATTGATTTAGGATCGCAAACACGATCTATTTTTAAACCTTGACACGAAAATGCATGAATAAAAACTAATTAACAGGGAACTTACTTGGGTACTGGGATATAAATAGATGTTCCATCTTGTTGTGGATTTAAATTCATTCCAGACTTTTGTAGAGCTTGTATTACTGCAGGTATAGCTTGTGGAAATATAGCCATTTTTAAAATAACTGTTTTTGGATTGGTCCGTACAATTTGAGCCAATTCTTGTAATGTATGATCTTTTCCATCCAAATTAACATTTAATGAATCGATGGCACCTCAAATTAAATCAAATTTAATATTTTAAATAAAGACCAAAAAAGTTACAAAAATGAAGGTAAAACCAAAGAGTATAGGATAGAGAAGAATTAGCACTTCATATAAGAGCTAAATCGTAGTATACGAGTTTCGTTTTTCGAATACAGAATCCTAAACTCGCACTTGAAACGTATCTCAGAACACTCTCCAATAAATTACCTTTTTGCTTAGAGCCCTATCCAAACTGATGATCATCGCTTATTTTTTAGTTAATCCGGATACGGAACCCTAAACTTTCAATTAAAACGTAGCTAAGAACACCCTCCATTAAATTACTTTTCAAACGAAACAAAAGAATTCAAATCGGTTCATTCGTTTAGGCGCAACGATGCCACAGACCGACAGACAGACATAGCGGTCAAACTTATAACACCTCCTTTTTTTCCAAAATAATTACCTGTTGTAGATCTTAAAGATAAATTTTTAACATACTCTTCTTTCAAGTGATGAATACATTTTTGCATTTGATCTTCATAATGTGTAACATCGATAACTTCCGCTAATTCACTTAAATTCACTTCAACTTTTGTTTTACCTTTTTTCGATTTACCACGATCTTTCGATTTATATCGTAATTGATTTATTTGATTAATAAATTGATTATTATCATTTAATAATAAAGATGTGCTAGGAATAATTGTATTTATTGGAACTTTATTTTTAGATAGAGTAAATAATGTATTCGTATTTCTTGCTAAAATTATATTTATCGGTCTTAATAGAATTCTAGATTTATTAAACAAGGAACAATTCATTATTATTATTATTTATTTAGAGTGAATAATAAATTATGAAATTAAAAAAATTATATTTTTTATTATGTTGTGATTTCAAACTTAACCTAACTATTGCACATCTATTTTTGTAAATTATTATCATAGACATATACAAATATAGACTGCTCCAGACGCTAGTAATAGGGCTATATATGTAATTTCATGATGACGCTCGACACTGATTTTGTTTGTGTTTTCAAGCGGTATATCTGCGGTATAAATTAAATAAAGAGATGGACCCAGAATACTGCTTGGTGGTACACAAGATTGAATAGGAAACAGATCAGAGAATTCTTCTTGAATTTTGACTTGGCAGTATCTGCCTTCTAGGTATGATTTTAAAAGTCAGAAAACAGATAATTTTGAATTTGATGTTTTAATTTTACAGTAGGCCTAATCAAAGGCTTTGCTGACGCCAAGAAATAATTAAAAATAAACATAATTTAGTTGAAATATTTTTATTAAATATGTGTACAATGGTAAAGAAAGAGAGGTTATAATTAATAATAATTAATGATTAAGCTTCAACTTTGCCGGTGATGCTATTAAACAATCGATCTTTAATCATTTGAGCCATTAAACCATGGATTATTTCAATCGTAGTTTTACAACAATCTTTCGTTGCTTTCATTAATTTATCTTCAGTTCTTTTTTCATGTGGATCTGAACCACCTACCATGAATCCACCTCGTCCTAATTATTCATTTAAAAATATTTTATTAATTTCATTAAATCACAATCACCGTGGGGGCAGTTAAATCGGTTAGAAAGATGGAATTTTCACCAATTAACAGTACAAAAAATTCCACTCCTTATATCACAACTCCTCGAAAATGAAGGAAAAACAACCCTAAAAGTACTCCTTTTATTCTTTCATGTAATGTGTTGGTCACCACGGGGAATCCCCTTGCGAGTACAGGGAGTTCATAAAATTATATTAATAAAGTATTGTGTCGTTACAATTGTAACACGCTGAAATAAAACTCATGCACGTAGCGAATAAACATAATTTTATAAAATTGATTTACCTAAAACAACTTCTGATTGTTCCAATTTATCAGATAAATCAAATATTTGACCCGTTGTGTAATCAGCATTTGTTAATAGACTTGAAGAACTTAATGTATTCACCCAATATTTATTCCACAACGAATCCAATAATCTTCGATCCAATGATGATTTAAAATACGTTACTTCTAATGAATAATATTGTTTACAATGTACACCAAAATCTTCGATTTTATTTAATGGGATTGTTTGATATTCAGATGGTTCTTCATTCGCTGGTTTGTAACCCTTCAACCCCAAAAAAACCAACCTATAATTATTATCATACAAGATGGCGGGACGGAGAGGTGTCATCTTTAGCCACCATCTTGGAAAATGTATTTTATCAAATATCTCGTAAATCGTGCATCGTACAACAAAAATAGTAAGAATCATTTTTGTAGATAAAAACATTTTCTATAACTTTTATTCGAAACTTTTTTCTATATAATGCATTTTACAGAAAAAAGTTTCAAATCAAAGTTATAGAAAATGTTATTATCTACAAAAATGATTCTTACTTAAGATGGCGGCGAAAGATTGACTTAAGTTTACATTCGGGGATACCCTTGAGCTGCGAAGTATCAAATTTTAAAATAATTGATATAACATACCTTCGGATAAGTTCTAAAAGCACCAAGACAAACTTTACCAGCTGAAATGGTGCGTACTGGATCAATTACAATGGCCACAAATGGTTCTTGGAAATTTTGATTTAACATTTGAGTGCTAACGTCAATACCCGATAACCAACAACCATATCCAGGATGACTATGATACCATCCAATTGCATTTTCCAATCTTCCAACCTTTCAATTTATAAAATGAATGCTATTTTATTTCAATTACGCGATTCTGTACGGGTCTAGCTAGTGGAATAAAAAACATAAAACGATATAAATACCTGTTTAGCCGCCTCCATATACGCTGTCATATATTCGTAAGCTTGAGCTTGAGCATTCACGCGGGTTTCGGTGCCTTCAACTGGTAACGCAAATGAATCCATAACAATCATTGTATTACCATCAACTTTTCCTAACAATAATCCCATCACTTCTAAAGTACCCCCAGAACGTGCATGCATTACCATTTTTAATAAAGCTAACGCAGAAATACGAATATCTTTGAAAAAATGTGGACTGTAAACAAAAATAGATAAATTAAAAAAATTTTCAAATTTTCCTTGAATACATTTTTTTTTTTTTTTTTTTTTACTTACTCTTTCTCCCAAGGTTTGGCAGTAAGAATGTCCATTTGTTGTTTACGATCATATCGATAAATTTCATCAACAGCACTTATTGTTTCAATATTATTCACTAATTCCCAAGTTTTCTGAGCAATCAAGTTTTGTTCAGCACTACTACTGCTCGTACCGGCCATTTTTCACTAAAACAATTTGGTTAGATTTATGAAGTGAGTTATTAAAAATTTTGGGAATTGGGAAATTAAATATAGAGTAGACAATTAATAAATAATAAAATTACTTAATAATTATTTAAATATCAAAGAATGTACCTATTTATCTATTATTTAAAACTGTCAAACTGTCAAAAACTTTATTATAAAGGCTGGTTCTCATTAGGGACTTACAGTAAATGTAATATACTTTAATATTCTGTTTATATTGTCAATGGAGGTTATAAAGAAGGAGAACGATCGCTATAGAAAATATTGTCCCAAAAAATGGACAAAATAAGTGAGACGTTGGGATCGCTAAGTTGTCTCATTAAAAGTGGGCTGTTGTGCGCTAATTTCAAATGATCTATCAACGTTTAATATACGTGTATATAATATCATTCAAAGGAAAAAAAAGGCAAATAAATTATTATTAATTATTATTATTATTTATTAATTAATAAATTATAATTTATCTATACTACTTTATAAATTTGAATGGTACTAACTTCATCTACTTGTACTCATAAACAGCTAACTTCGCAGATACTACTTACCGACGACAGCGTGGCTGGTGGCTGAAAAATGAACTATAAATTCTACAAATTTTCAGGGACAGACGCGCTAATGCTTTAGCGCGAAGCGATCGTTCTCCTTCTCTCTAATCTCCATGATTTGACGGTTGCTTGTCACCTGCCCCTAACGAAAGTAATATTTACCATTCGGAACTATTCATAAATTGTTATTCCACCGGTAGATTTCTATCAAAATTCTAAAAACACTATATTGTGTTTGATTGCGAAATCGAACCCAGAAGGTTGAATATTTATAGAAGGTTGCATTTAAGTTAAACCCGTTAATTTACTTGAAGTAAGTTAAAGTTTTAAGTAAACGATTAAAGAGGTGATTAGAGTTTAAACCTTAAAAGTAGAATGTTTATGTGTAATTTTTTAGTGAAATGCCATTAAAAGTGTTAAGAGGTTATAAACATTAAAACGGGAACTTAAATTAAATTTTAAAAGTTCAAGATGTATGACGAAGAAGGTAATTTATATTACAATTATTATTATTTGTAGAAAAATACGGTTGTTCTAGAAGTCACTTTGCATGAAACGTGATCAAGACTTTTACGTATTTGTATGCACAGAAAAAATTTTCGAAGAGAGTTGCCTCTAAAATTTCAAAAGTATAAACAAATAGAACAAATATCTTTTAAATTTTATGACCTATTTTATGCAAGTATCTTATACTTCTCCATCTTAATAAGAAATTGGCTGTTTTTGAGAAGCTTACAATTGCAAAAATTTGACATTTAGCGGATTATATTTGCTGAGAATTAATTTTACCAGTTAAATTATCCGAGGAAATGTTACTTAATTCATATTTAGGGTGGGTGCCGCCATCGCAGGAATGAAAAAAGAAAGTAATTATAGAATCGTTTTTGTGTCTGTCTGTCTGTCAGACTTTCGGCATTCTATTACCATCATCCTCCCTGAAACATCTTTGGTGTTCGCCACGCAAGCCAAATACAGATCAACTTTTGCTATAAGGTCAATGTTATTAAGATTTTTTAAACTTAATATGGTTTATAATATTTACAAAACATAAGTTTAGTTATTCTTCTCACAAGCAGTATGTTAGGAATGTTTCTTTATAAATCGAATTTAAACATTGTATTTATCCCTCCTCGTAGCATCCAAAATTAATTAAGTCAGTTAATTGTTATCTTATTGAATAAAATTAAAATTACAGAAGATGTGTATGATGAGGGTGCAGGCGAAGAAATCAGTTCCGAGTTGTGGCAAGAAGCCTGTTGGATTGTTATCAACGCTTATTTTGATGAAAAAGGTTTAGTACGACAACAATTGGACAGTTTTGATGAATTTATTCAAATGTCTGTTCAAAGAATTGTTGAAGATTCACCACAAATTGAATTGCAAGCAGAAGCTCAACATACCAGCGGAGAAATGGAGAATCCTGTAAATATTACCATTTATCAATTTTTGGTGGGATTAGTGCAAATAATATTAAAATTTATTTTTTTATAGCCACGATATTTATTAAAATTCGAACAAATCTATTTATCGAAACCGACACATTGGGAAAAAGATGGTGCACCTTCACCTATGATGCCAAATGAAGCGCGTTTAAGAAATTTAACATATTCAGCGCCTTTGTACGTGGACATTACCAAAACTATTGTCAAAGAAGGCGAAGAACCGATCGTTACGCAACATCAAAAAACTTTTATTGGTAAAATTCCTATAATGTTACGATCGAGTTTTTGCTTGTTAAGTAAATTAACGGATCGTGATTTAACTGAATTGAATGAATGTCCGTTGGATCCAGGCGGTTATTTTATTATTAATGGTTCTGAAAAAGTATTAATTGCACAAGAAAAAATGGCTACAAATACAGTTTATGTGTTTTCAATGAAAGATGGAAAATATGCTTTTAAATCAGAAATTCGATCTTGTTTGGAACATAGGTAAGCGAATTATTTCAATTTTCATGTCTGGCCTCGACAAAATTCTTTAGCTTTATCCGATTTTAATAGTGCTTTCTACGAGACGTCTTTGGGTGACAGGTCGTTCTCAAGGAAGGCACAGAGGACTCATGGTCTAGGTGCTAGGGATACACAACTTGTTTTATTAAAGTTTGAAGGTCAAAAGCTTTTATGAAAAACCTTTTTAAAGGGTGGCCTAGACAGTTCTTTCACAGATTAACCAGGTTACAACGAAAAGACTGAATTATTTTTAAAGATAATATTTGTTTTTTTCAGTTCAAGACCCACGTCCACATTGTGGGTGAACATGATGGCACGTGGTGGTCAATCGATAAAGAAAGCCGCTATTGGTCAACGTATAATTGCAATTTTGCCATACATCAAACAGGAAATTCCTATAATGATTGTATTCCGAGCGTTGGGTTTTGTAGCTGATCGTGATATACTCGAACATATCATTTATGATTTTGACGATCCCGAAATGATGGAAATGGTTAAACCGTCTTTAGATGAAGCGTTCGTAATACAAGAGCAAAATGTTGCGTTAAATTTTATTGGGGCGAGAGGTGCAAGACCTGGTGTTACAAAAGAAAAACGTATTAAATATGCAAGAGAAATTTTACAAAAGGAAATGTTACCACATGTTGGTGTTTCTGATTTTTGTGAGACTAAAAAGGCATATTTCTTAGGGTAAGTTAGCATTACAAAATTTTTGTATTGTTTATATTAAAAAAATTACCCCCTGTCCTCCCCTAAAACATCTTTGGCGGCGGGTTAGACCGATTGTTGCAATGGAGACGTTTTCGTCACTCAAGAAAATATTTTTTTAGACAATTATAGATCAATTTTTGTTATAATGTCAAGGTTACTAAACAGAAGTTTAATTATTCCTCTCACAAGCAGTATGTTAGGAATGTTTCTTTATAAATCGAAAATCTGAAACTACATTTAATTGTTGTAAGAAAACTTCGAAAATATAAACGTTTTAAAACAGTTATTTTATTTACCAGTTATATGGTTCATCGATTATTATTGGCAGCGTTGGGTCGTCGAGAATTAGATGATCGGGATCATTATGGCAACAAACGTTTAGATTTGGCTGGACCTCTATTAGCTTTTCTATTTCGTGGTTTATTTAAAAATTTAATGAAAGAAGTTCGAATGTACGCACAGAAGTTTATCGATCGTGGCAAAGATTTCAATCTTGATTTAGCAATCAAAACAAAAATGATAACTGATGGATTACGGTATTCATTGGCTACTGGAAATTGGGGCGATCAAAAGAAAGCTCATCAAGCTCGTGCTGGTGTATCTCAAGTATTGAATCGTTTAACATTTGCATCAACTCTATCACATTTACGACGTGTTAATTCACCAATTGGCCGTGATGGTAAATTAGCCAAGCCACGTCAATTACATAACACGTTGTGGGGTATGATATGTCCAGCTGAAACACCGGAAGGTGCTGCTGTAGGTCTTGTAAAAAATTTAGCTTTAATGGCTTATATTTCTGTTGGTTCACAACCGTCACCAATTCTTGAGTTCTTGGAAGAATGGTCTATGGAAAATCTTGAAGAAATTGCACCATCTGCAATTGCTGATGCTACGAAAATTTTTGTAAATGGATGTTGGGTAAGTTTTTCTTTTGTTTGTTTGTTTGTTTGTTTTTTTTTTTTTTTTAATTATCAAAATTGATTATTTGTGATTATAGGTTGGCATTCATAGAGATCCCGAACAATTAATGGCAACGTTACGTAAATTACGACGTCAAATGGACATTATCGTATCTGAAGTATCAATGATTCGTGATATTCGTGACAGAGAGATTCGTATCTACACAGATGCTGGACGAATATCTAGACCGCTGATCATTGTGGAGAATGGAAGTCTATTGTTGAAGAAGTCACACATTGACATGTTAAAAGATCGTGAATACAACAATTATGGATGGCAAGGATTAGTTGGATCTGGTGTAGTCGAATATATCGATACGTTAGAAGAGGAAACTACTATGATCGCTATTTCACCGGATGATCTACGAAATTCAAAGGAGTACGCGTATTGTAGTACTTATACGCATTGTGAAATTCATCCAGCTATGATTCTTGGAATTTGTGCATCAATTATACCATTCCCTGATCATAACCAAAGTCCTAGGAATACTTATCAAGTACGTATATTTATAGCTGTTTATTTACAGGATGTCACAGAAATGTTTTTACAGCGCTTTAAAAGCTAAAGTTTAGATAAAGTTGTAATTTTGAAGTGATTTTTAATCTTTAAACATTTTTCGGTACATGACAGTACAATCCTTTACAAAGAATTCAAACCCTAGGTCGTTTTTCTAAACCAGAGGTTCTCAAATTTATTTCGTCTATCGCCCACTTCGAGAATCAATTATTTTTCGGTGTACCTAAAGCGTGTTCCCTCCGTTTAAGATGTGCTATTTACGTCCCACTGCTTCTCCGCCGGTATTTCTTCCAGGATTGATGAATCCAAGGTTTCGGATCAAGAACCCACTGCATCATTCCCTTTAACGCTTGGGTAGCCCAATACCCAGGTCAGTCTGATTGTGTTATTCGGTACCAGATGATTCAGTTCCTCAAAGCATTCATAGACTATCCTCGCTTAGAATTATGACGCCTTTAGGGCTCGACCTTTTTCAGTTAAAATCGATCGACGTCAAATATTTTCTGCAATGAAATCTATTCAATGAATAAAGACTCCTTATGGGACAAACTGTTCTCTCTCAATCACTACAAACTGACCAAACCTATATTTTCAGAGTGCTATGGGTAAACAAGCTATGGGTGTATATATCACAAATTTCCACGTACGGATGGACACGTTGGCTCACGTACTATATTATCCACATAAACCACTGGTAACAACAAGATCCATGGAATATTTACGGTTCAGAGAGTTACCAGCTGGAATTAATAGTATTGTAGCAATTTTATGTTACACTGGATACAATCAAGAAGATTCTGTTATTTTGAATGCATCTGCTGTGGAGCGAGGATTTTTCAGGTAAATAAAACCCCCTAATATAAACAGAGTATTTAAATAGTTAATTGATTTTGTTGTTTGTGTGTTTAGATCAGTATTTTACCGTTCATATAAAGATTCCGAATCAAAACGAATCGGTGAACAAGAAGAACAATTTGAGAAACCAACACGACAAACATGTCAAGGCATGCGTCATGCATTGTACGATAAACTAGACGATGATGGTATCATTTCACCAGGTGTTCGTGTATCCGGTGATGATGTGGTTATTGGTAAAACAATGACATTACCTGAGAATGAAGATGAACTGGAAGGAACAACAAAACGTTATACAAAACGTGATGCGTCAACATTCTTACGTAATAGTGAAACAGGGGTTGTAGATCAAGTCATGTTGACCTTGAATTCTGAAGGTTATAAGTTTTGTAAGATTCGTGTACGATCGGTGCGTATACCACAAATTGGTGATAAGTTTGCATCAAGGCATGGACAAAAAGGAACGTGTGGAATTCAGTATAGGCAAGAGGTCAGTTTTTTTTAATAAATTCTACTTCCGTTTCGACCGTTTTCGTTTCTCTTTTAACAACTCACTTATATTTTCAGGATATGCCGTTTACATGCGAAGGTTTAACACCGGATATTATAATTAATCCTCACGCTATCCCATCTCGTATGACAATTGGCCATTTAATTGAATGTATTCAAGGGAAAGTATCATCGAATAAAGGGGAAATTGGTGATGCTACACCTTTTAACGATGCCGTCAACGTACAAAAAATCTCAACTTTATTACAAGAATACGGTTATCAATTACGAGGTAACGAAGTCATGTACAATGGACACACTGGTCGTAAAATTAATGCCCAAGTATTCTTTGGACCAACCTATTATCAACGTTTGAAGCACATGGTGGATGATAAAATCCATTCAAGAGCACGTGGACCTCTTCAGATTTTAGTACGTCAACCGAGTGAAGGTCGTGCCCGTGATGGTGGTCTACGTTTCGGTGAAATGGAACGAGATTGTCAAATTTCTCATGGTGCGGCTCAATTCCTTCGAGAACGTTTATTTGAAGTATCTGATCCGTATCGAATACATGTTTGTAATTTTTGTGGTTTGATTGCCATTGCAAATTTACGAAATAATACATTTGAGTGTAAAGGATGCAAAAATAAAACACAAATCAGTCAAGTACGATTACCATATGCAGCCAAATTATTGTTTCAAGAACTGATGTCAATGAATATTGCTCCGAGATTAATGGTCATTTAATTTAAAGGATGTTTCGGCATCCTTGTTAACATTGCACTGAATTACCCCCCCCCTCACTCCGTTGTCAGCGATTGGAGACGCTAGGTTAACTTTTGCTAGATCGATAAAATAAATAAAAAACTCACGCTGTGGGAGCAAAATTTTATTAAATGGATCATTGAATCCTTTGCTCCTTTACTTTTTTTGGTAGGAACGTGATTGCAATGCAATAGACATAAAATTACTTGGATTAGGTAGGATTCATATTTTATAATAATCTATTTTATTAAATAATTATCAAATTAATTTTATTTTGTAACAATTATTAAAAATAAATCGTTTTATTTCAATATGCGTTTGTTTTTGACTTAATCCCATCTTATCGTTATTCATCGATGGTAAGTAACCTGGTAGTCTTATTATTATCGGCCTTTAAAAGTGGTAAATACAAGTATTGCCATCTGTTAATGTAAATTGGAACTACTGAAAACGGGTCCACTTACTGTTTTAATAAGTACGAATTATTATCGTCAGTTGGCGTTGTTAAAACTCCCACTTATTGATAATTCAAGTTTTTTTGAAGGTATATTGCGAACTGTTTCGTCATATGTGAGGGAATTAAACAAATTATCAGAAGTCTTAGGCGGTAATGTAGGTAAAAACAAAAGTTTTTATGGCCAATAGCTCGTTTTATTAAAAAAAATACCTTAAACAGAAGAGTTTGATAGAGGACATCACGCTCTTTCACCTAAAAGGTAAGAGATAGAATAACACTTTAAATTAGAAAGTTGATTCTCATAAAAAATGTAACTTTTTTTATTTAAAAATATATCATTATTGCATTTAATCTAAAGAAAATACTCTGGCTATAGAAAAAAAGAACAATAAAAGCCATTCGTCTGTAGAAACCGATAAATAGAAATTTTTGTAATCGCCTTGACACGAAATGGTGTGTACTTAATCAAACAAATAACTCAGCTTAACTCATGTTATGTAAAGCACAGGTATTTGTTAGCATGCTATATGTTATCAGTTATTTACCCACTGATATGATAATAGAATATGGCTGACTCTTCATATCTGTCATTTCTAATTTTAAAATTAGTGACTATGATTTTGTATTATGGAATGTAGAGGTAAGGAACACAATCTCCATGTTAATAAAGTGACAAGATATTTCTTTCGATTATGATTAATGATAGACTAAACTTTTCTCGTAGGGGAAGGCCCGCTAATGCTTTAGCGCCTAGCGATCGTTCTCCTTCTCTCTAACCTCCATGATATACATACTAAAAGTAATTCCCTAACCTCACTTTTAATAAAACACATGATAATGATAAATAAACAACTATATCCATAATGACTGCTAAATAAGTTTATTTATCCAGTTCTGTCAAAATCAATCCTGGGAGCTTAGAATAAAAAGCTAAGCTAAGTTTAGCTTTTTACGATGTGACGCTGCTAAATTATTTTCCAGATGGCAGCACGGTCTAAACTGACTACGAAAACTAATATGACGCTCAAACTCAGCGACAAGCGTCAGCATGAAAAGACACCTTTAGAGATCCAGATGAAAACTGTTAAAAGTTTTCATCGAGAAACTTTTTTTACCCCAATATATAGCCTGTTTACTTACGTTTTGCACATGTAGATTTTTTTGAACTTCGAATTCCTGTATAATTAACTTTAATGTAATGACCTTACAGTCACTCATTTAGGAAAAATTTTTTTACCAGCGTCAATTAATCACTTTCACAGCAATTAATTCTGTGTCCGAACATTAATTAAACCGATAATGCTCATCAAAAAGTATTCATTTTTTTTAAAGCTATTCAAGTCATTAGTTATAACTCTGAATGCACTTTAATTTTTTTGTTTTTCCGGGTCGAATTTCTTAAAAAAAAATGGTGCTTATTCTAAAATTGATTACGATTTTTATTATGATTAAAAATGTGAAAAACGATAATATTTTATTTATTTCACCAACGCCTTCGTACAGTCACAGTGTTGTTTACTTTCCAATCATACGTGAGCTCTCGTTACGTGGTCACAAAGTGGTAACAATTATACCAGACTTGATTAACGATCCAAAATTAATAAATATCACAGAAATTAATATTCATGATGGCGCTTACGAAATTCGAAGACCACAAATAGCGAAATTGGTCGAAGATATAACAAATAATGCACCGGAAATGAGTTTGATTGAATGGTTAGATAATTTTTCATGTAGTCTTTTAGATTGGATGTTTCAACATCCCGATGTTCAAAATATAATTCAAAATCCAAAATTATATAATTTTGATCTTATAATTACTGAATGGTTAACTTATCAATCGACGGTCGCTTTTGCTGAGTTATATAATTGTTCTTTAATTGGAATTTCATCTTATAGGTTAGTTTTTGAAATAAATATCACGATACTCGAAATAAAATTTTATACATATTAAGAAATTCTATTTAAAAAGTATAATTAAACAAGCGAAAACAAACAATTGACTGAGAAGTTGTTGAAATACCATGTTTTGACAATGTTGATTACGCAATCATTTGTTTTTGTACTTTATGTAAGTAAAGAAAGATAGCCACTCTTACACACAAAGTGATTTGTATCGCCAGTTGCCGAGTTGCAACTCGCAGTTATCAATAATAATTTAAATAGAATTTTAACGTAAAATTTTATTTCTAGTATCGTGGTATTTATTTCAATAAATAACTCGAAGTAAACAAAAATTCATTCTTATAGGTTATTTTTATCTGGCTACGATGCTATAGGTAATCCAACACATCCAGTTTATTTCCCAAATTTATGGTCTAAATTTATCAATCCAACAAGCTTTTGGGAACGTTTAAAAAGTGTTAAAAGCTCAATTGATTATAGACATTATTACAAACATCATATGTTTCCCAAACAGGAAGCATTCGTAGAGAAATATTTTGGAAATAAAATATCCAGAAGTCTGAGACAAATTGAGAATGATGTGAGCATTGTGTTAACAAATACAAATCCTATATTGCATGGAGCGTATCCAAAAGCATTAAATTTAATTGAATTTGGAGGTATACATGAACAAGAATTGAAACCTTTACCAGAAGTAAGAGTTTTTGCCAATATAATTTTGTACCTAGTGTCCAAATAGTTAAACAGCTTCATTTTTTTCCAACAGAATTTAAAATTGTTTTTAAACAATGCCAAAAATGGTTTTATTTACTTTAGTCTTGGATCAAACGTAAAAAGTTATTTTTTGGATGAAACAACGATTGCTACAATCCTTAAAGTATTCAAAAGTTTACCTTATAGAGTTTTATGGAAATTTGATTCTAAGGAATTGTCTGATAAACCTGATAACGTTTTCATTTCAAAATGGGTTCCACAACAAACAGTATTAGGTACGTTTTCAGATACGTTAATAAAACATTTTGGGTAAAATTGTTTACTGCTTCTATTGGTATAAAAAAAAGGATGCTAAGTTTTTTAGGAGTATAACTTTAAAAAATATAATAATATCGATGATATCTTTTCTCTAGAACACAAAAATATTAAACTATTTATGACGCAAGGGGGTCTGCAATCAACAGAAGAAGCTATTCGTGCTCAAGTGCCTTTAATAATTATACCATTTGGTAGCGATCAATTTCAAAATGCCGGTCGACTTCAACAACTTGGTATTGGAAAATGTTTATCACGATCTGAATTAACTGAACAAGTTTTAAACGACACGATTTATGAAGTGATAAATAACGATGGGTAAGATGCTACTCCATTTTGTTCCTGACAGATTTTATGATCAATGCATTTTTTTTTCTTTAATTTCCAGTTATAAAAAAAATGTTATTGAAATTTCGAATATTTTATGGGATCAACCAACAAAACCCTTGGATCGTGCTATATGGTGGATTGAATATGTGATTCGACATAAAGGTGCTAAATTTTTAAGAAATCCCGCATTAGATGCTCCATGGTATCAAGTTGAATTGTTTGATATCTATTTTTGTATTTTTTTTATTTTTATTTTAGTTATTGTAATTATTTTCATTATTTCTAAAAGAATAATTTATTTTATTAGATTTAAAATCTTTAGCTCAAAACGTTCTAAAATTAAAAGTAATTAAATGATAATAATTTTTGATTAAAGATTCTCGTTTTCAAAAATTTATGTACACCTAATCGTAAAAAGTAAACGATTTGACGCTGCTGAAGATTTTTTTTCATCCAGATGGCAGAACGCCCTAAACTGACTTGTATCATAGAAAAGTATATGTTATTTTTACTATCAGCATTAATTTTTAGAGTATTGGATAAATAAATTTATAATATATATTTTTGAATGTCCTAATAAAACGAGAATAAAGGTTTAATTTAAAATAATTTTCTTTTCAATTGATTGCCATTTCCAAAGAATTTTTTTGAACAATTAATAATCATATTGAACACCCATTATGGGTATCTTATTAAAAATGAGGTTATGGATTAATAAACTTTTTTGTTGCTCCTTATTTTACAATTTGACGCTGGACAGAGCTCTATTTTTTCAGTTAGGTGGATTTCTAATTTAACAATCAAACCCAGCGTCAAGCGTCATCATGAAATTACATCTTTACACTTCTTACACACTCTCTAGCCAGTACGCGAGCTATATCGTCCATGATTGACTATACACACCTGCAGTCTATAGTTAATATAGGTCTGTGTATGTGACACGTGCTCAAGTCAATAAACATGGTTAGTTACAAAACATTAAACCTTTATGACCACGTGATTACTGTCATGAGCAAGAAAAAGCATCTAAAATACACTTAGAACCGGTATTTTAAATAAATTTTAATATTTCTTTCAGGTATTTCTTATCAAAAAAATTGATCTTATTATAAAAACTTAAAATATTTTTTTAAAAAATTATGTCATTGAATGAAAATGAAATAATATTTAAAATTATAAAATGATAAATACGTCAAAGATAATTAACTAATTGTTCCATGATATGATAATTGACTATTTAGGTATAACCTTGATTTTAAAACCAGAAAGAATCATATTATACTTACAATACATGTGAAAAAGTGTATATTCAAACATTTTAAATGCAATTTTGAATAAATAATTACTTTACTTTACACTTGACTAAAATTTTATCTATGCTTGACAAGTATTAGTAGTGGAATATTGATGATATCAAGTTAAAAATATTAAATATGTAATATTAATACTACGTATGTCGTATAGGACAAGAAATATTGTTATCTAAAATAAATTTGATACAATCTTTTTTTTTTAAATTAAAAATAATTATCATTTTGAACAATTTACAATGATTATAATAGTATTTAATTAACAGTGGACTTAATAATAAATTCAGTCGTGTTTAATTAATGTTAGTTTTTTTTTTATACTTTATTTATTAACTTGTAAGTTTATATATATTTTTTTTTATTAACTCATGGCTTTCGGTTTTGGTAGTCCTTAAGTAGTTAAATTGTTTTTTAACTAAAAATAAAAGTTATTTTGTAAATAATTAATTTTTTTTTTCTCAAAATAAAAGTTTTAATTATTGTGTTGAAATAGTGTTTGTTTTAATAAAACTATTTTATTGAATTTTATAAAAACACGTTTTAATTCATTGCCATAACTGTGATTTTCTTCCGTTTTGGAGGTGTGTGTGTTTTGCTCTGTATTTTTAAGGACGTATGATTACCAACCCGTTTTTGTTATGCGGAAATAATATGTAAATTTTAAATGGAAAAAATTGAAAAATTTTTATGAAATTTTTGAAAATTTAGATAATAATTATTTTCTTGTAAAAGTTTCAAGTATAGTTATCGATATTATTTTTGAGAAATTTCGATTTATATTTTCCATTTAGTCGTATGTTTAAAAAACGAAAAGGGATATCAAGCTGAAATCTTTATAGCGTGCGTATTACGTAAAAAGTGAGGTCGAATTCGTATGAGCAACATAGGTCAATTGGGTCTTGAGTCCATAGGATCCATCTTGTATAGAAATAGAACAAAAATTTAAATGTAAAAAATGTTCCTTAAATATAATAAACAACTTTTATTTAAAACATTTTATCGTTAACGTCATTGATTAGCCGTGAGCAGCGTTGCCAACTCTACCAATTTTTAGGTAGATCTACCAACTGTTAGTGTCTTTAGAATAGAAAGTTGGTAGATTACCAACTTTGAGTAACTCAAAGTATCTAGATCTAAGATAAGATCTACCAACTTTTAAGCAGAATTTGTTGAAAACTACCAACTTTTTAAATCATATCTACCACCTAGACAGATTTTGGGTTGGCAACGCTGCCCGTGAGGGCGCGATTTAGGTTAGAACAGTCATGTTATATATACACGGCTGTAGCTATCTAAGAGTGGCTATCTTTCATTACTTACATGATATTTCAATTTGATCTATACATGGTATTTCAACAATTAACTCAGACAATTGTGTGTTTAGACTTGTTAATTTTTTAATCTGCTTAACCGATAAAAACAATTTTTAACTTAAACAAATGGAAATATTTCAATCGATTTTGAATGGTTTCAGAAATGGTTTAAATTATGCTTACGTAATTAAATGACTCTTTAATTGTGCGTATTAATAGTTTTTTTTATGAAAACATATTATTTGTTTAAAACGCTTGATCATCATATCAATTAGTTATTAATAGCAGAATATTGCGTGCTACAAGATTAAATTATAATTATTTATTTATTTGTTATAGAACATAATTCAAAATGGAAGCTTTATCAGAAATTTTACAACCATATAAAGATGTGGTCGGATTGGTCGCATCGGTTTTAACAATTGGACAATTTTTTTCTGGTGTATTAATTTGTAAAGAAATTTACGATGCTAAAAGTACACAAGGAAAATCAGCCATGCCATTTATTGGTGGTACAGTATTGTAAGTTATTTTAGAATTTAATTACGACTTTTAACTGAAAAAACCATGGGAATCTTAATGAAAACGTTTTAGTATTTATTATTATATAACAGGTAGCACCACATATGTCGAATCTAAATAGAGGGTATTAGTAGAAAATTTATAAGAAATAAACAAGTTTTAATTTTGTATAAATTCTATTTATATTTTCATTAAATTAATAAATTTAATTTGTTAATAATAATATTTGTTGAAATAAAAATAAATTGTTAACACATGTGTTTTGGATTCGATACTGGTGGCGTTACTACGAGCAGTTTTGTAAACTAACTTGTACATCAATAAGAAGGGAACATATGTTCCTAACCTAATTCATTTTATATAGAGTTTTAACAGACTTGTATGTATATTTATATGACTGTGCCTCCTATACAGTCTATATTTATTAAGTCTATTGGTAGATCTATGATTGGCTTTCGTACTTGTATTATAAAAATGTCATTGAGCAGTAATTGTTTTGTGTGAAGGATGTAATGAATTTAGTAATTAAGATTAATAGATATCTTCTTATTAATTAATTAAATGATTACTTTTCAATTTATTACATAATTTGTTTTGAAATAGTTTTAATATTTGCTTTTACTACTGAAATATACAGGGTGTTAGGAAATAAGTATGGAGGGTAGAGGTAAGGAGGGCCATCTTAAATAGAGCTTAAAGTAAAAAAGAAATGTAAGACGTTTATTACAATGCTTTATATAATACTGTTTTATACACTAAAATGGTCCTCCTTACCTCTACACTTCATAAAAATAAGCTAAAAATATATCTATATGAATTGAGGGGGGGGGGTAATTTGGGGGTAAGTTTCGGAGGGAGGTATTTTTAACCCCCGCAAGAAAAAAGAAGGAGTGTTATAAGTTTGACCGATATTTGTGTGTGTATTCGTTAAGAAGGTAATTTAATGGAGAGTGTTGTTAGATATGTTTCAAATGCGAGTTTAGGGTTCCATACCCGAAATTTCACTTGTTAAGCTAAGTATAAATTCATGGAATTTTATTTTCTGTGACGCCACCGCCAGGGATGCCAAAAGGGGAACCCCCTTGCGAGTAATGCTAGTCTTTTAAAGTATGATTACTAAACCAAATATTTTTGTATTGTTACAGAGGTATTATTATGTTACAATATTCATTAATATTGGACGATATAAATATGTTACGTGTAAATATTGCTGGAATTCTATTAAATATTTTTTATATGACATGTTTTTATTTATATTGTGAAAATAAAAAAAAAGATGTTATCAAACCATTGTTAATTGGATTGGGAATTGCTACAGCAGTTTATTTTTATATTAAAATTGAAGATCCACAGTTAATTGAGTATCGATTAGGTCTATTTGTTACAATTGCATTGATGGGTTTGATTGCTAGTCCATTATTTAACGTTGTAAGTATGATATTAACATATATTTAAAACTTTTTTCAAATAAAAAAACTACATCTATGCAGTAGTTGATAGTTGATAACTTCTGATTAATGTTCATAGATGGCGTTTGATATAACAGTTTTATCGCTATGTGTGTCTGTGTGTCTGTCTGTGGCATCGTAGAGCCTAAACGGATGAACCTATTTAGATTTTTTTGTTTCATTTGAAAGGTAATCTAATTGAGAGTGCTCTTAGATACTTTTCAAGTACGAACTTAGGGTTCCATACCCCATAAATTTGTCGGGGGTTTCTTAAATTTTGTAATTTACTATTTAATTTGTTTTTCAGGCTGAAATTATTAAAAAACGAAATGCTGAAACAATGCCTATGCCTATCATATTCTCTGGAACAGTTGTCACAATAATGTGGACTCTTTATGGAATTATTCTTAAAAACGAATTCATGCTTGTAAGTATATAAATTTATTTTTGTTTGTTTTATTTGAATAAAAGTAATTTTAATTTTGTTTTTCCAGTTCCAAAATATGATTGGTATAGTTTTGAGTGCATTGCAAATTTTATTGTATATTTTCTTTCGTGGTGGCGTAAAAGAAGATAAGAAAAAAGAATAAATAGATTAAATTTTGAACGTAAATCTAAATGCATTTTTTTTATTGTAAATATAATAATTATTTTTTTAAGTTAATAAAAATAGCTAAATTTTTATCTCCTAATTCCTTTTTAGTCTAAAAATGGTATATGATTAATTTTAGGTTAAGATGTGGCCTCGAGATATCAGACGAATAAGCAGGTAAGTCGTTTGTTGTTTAGTAATTGATTAAAATCGATTAAGATCGAAAAAGTTGGTTTTTCCGGGTAGTTTATGTACCTTTAAGATAAATATATTTCAGAATAAAAGTGGTAGTTTCATTTGAGGCCCGATTTCTGCATCAAAAATTTAAAAATTTCACTTGTTGCTAAAATATCATGCTCGTAGAAGTTTAGACGAAGAGATTAAGCCCCGAGAAACCGCTCTACCATGAGAAAAGTTTTTACGAAAAGTATCATTATTAAAAATGCAATATTCCGAAAAATTTTCAAAATTTCTTGTTAAAAAAAGAACTGAAGATTTGTGAACCTATTACTCATAACTTCACTAAATATGAACTTTAAAATCCAAAAAGAACAAAAGTTATAAGCAAATGTAAAACCGACTGTTTTCGCTAATTTTTTTAAGTTTTCTCGGCACCTACGCATCCAAATCGGTCTTACCAGATGTCAATCGATAGGTTTTTTTTTGAGATCTAGAACTTTCTGATGGGAATTTTGTGAAATTTTCCGATTTTGCCTCCTTTTTTTGCTCTGGCTCATGGAGGTTAGAGAGATCTTTATAACCTCCATGCTCTGGCTATTGGGGTATTATATGTGTTTGAGATCCCAAACTATTTCTTATTCTATTTACAAACCTTTCCCTTATAAATCGCTTACACAATTCATATCTAGAGTGCTGCACCTACTTACAATTTACCAAATACATAATATTAAATCAAATTTAAATTTTGTATACCAGTGTAAACTAGTTTTGATTGGTTCATTTAAAAACATGCGCCATTGATGAAAAGTCACATTTGGCTTGAAAATATTTTAGATACAATATCGTACATCGTACTTGTCATTCCAAGATAGTGACGACTGACTGTGACTCGTGAAGTGAATGTTCTATTTATGTTTATGTTATGTGATTATTATTAATAATCATGTCAATTCATTATAATTATTAATTTTATTAAAAAAAAGACAATGTATCGTCCATTAAATAAATAAAATAAATAAATTCAATTAAATTATTTAAAAAAAAATGACTTGTTTACTTATAAATATTTATAATAAAGTACCTAAATCCATACAAAATCAAAGTTTATTAAAATCAATTGCATATACATTATTTGATAAATATAAACAAAACTCATTGAATATTAATAATAATAATTTATTATGGACCAGTGTTTATAAACAAAGTGCATCTTCAGCAGCGGTTCGACATGATTCTTTACAAAATTTAACGAAAGTTCAAGCACAAGAATTAGCGTTACGTTTAACGAACGAAGAACGACAGTTACTTTTAAATGCGTTACAAGAGTATCAATCGAAAATTATTAAAGATGAATATGAAGGTAATCAATTAATTAATAAATTTACATATTTTATTATAGTTTTTGTAGGTGGTGATTGAATTAATTGTTTTTAGTGGTGACTTCATTCATATTAATATTTTATTTACAGGTGCTTAATGAGTTTTATATTAATCATTGGTTTTCTTACTAATTTAAAATTTGACAGAGTATTTATATTTAATAAAATAAACCGACCATGCTCAGTTTGTTTTTTATTTTTATGGGTCTAGATTAGATAAAACTTGTTGCATGTTGAATTACAGGGAGTAAATAATAATAATAAATATTATTTCATTTACTTTGTATGGCGGTAAATTTTAAAATAATTAATTTGATTTAAAATGTTTACTAAACAAATATACCGTGTGTTCATTTCAAAAGTGTCCATACTTCATAACTCTTGACCTGTTATTAATATATTATTGTTTTGAAAGTGAAAACACGCCGATTTAGGTATCGAGAGGGAATTTAAATAATGGTACATAGAGAATTTAAGGTTTCACGCTTGGACACCCTAGGTTAGGTTAGAGTGGCTGTCCTGGGGTGGGACACACTTAGACCATAGGTAAATGGGTTGGCCCATCCCCGGCCACTACTCAATGAACCATTTGGAGCTGTTTAAGAACAGCAGAAGAGCTTTGACGTCTACTGACTTTAGGTGGGAGAGGTCGTCAAAGAGAGGCTGGTTCAAGTAAGTCCATCCCCTCATGACAAGAGCTGGACAGTGACAGAGAAGATGAGACATTGTCTCCTCCTCGTCACCACTGTGTGACAGCTCCTGCAGTAGTCGTGATACACTGCCAGGCCTAAGCGTTCAGCATGCTTGCCGCCCTAACTTTGTTATAGTTCATTTGAAAGGGCACACAATTCTCTCTTCAACCATGATAAAAAATGAATCCCATCAGGTCAAGAGTTGTTAAGAGTGGATACTCTTGTAATAAACACACTGTATGATTTGAAGACGCATTAATAATGCGCACAGGTAATAAATATACTGCAGGTGATTATGCTGAATTTTATCAATGTGTACACGTGCGCATTCCCATTTTTTTATAGGTATTTACAAAAATTTTTCTTGTTGATTTATAGGCTGAAGTTCAGAAAACTTTTATTATCAAAATTTTCTATTGGCACCGTGCATGGGTGTTATTTCAGGCGTTTCCATGGTAACGATATACTACTTTTTTAATATAATTGTATGGGTAGACATATCAGTTTATGGATTGTATATGTATATGTTTACCTTTTTATTTTCACAATTTCTAATGCAATAATTTTAAATAATTGTTCTTTTTCAATAATTGTAATTTATCATTTACTATACCATTCACATGTAAACAATCGAAAATGACAGCCTTCTTTAACGCCAAAATTATCCAAGGGGAATGAGTTATGATTTGTTTGAAATTTTGGTAAAATTTTGTGTTTTCATTTAATATTTTTGAGTATATCTATGAATACTAAACGAAACTATTATCAGAGTTATGTCCAGTAGTGTCACCTATGAGTACTAAACTAAACTACTATCAGAGTTATATCCAGTAGTGTCATCTATGAGTACTAAACCAAACTATTATGACGATCATACTATTAATGACGTATATATTGTATGACGTATTTTCCTATATAAACTTTCATTGATGGATTATCCTCTAAACTCCCTCGCACATCCCATGCACATGAGTCTGATGTAATTTAATAAATAATGATTAAGACTCATTTCTACAGATACAAAAAAAAGATTACCTTTATAATAAATAAACATTTTATTATAAGGTATGTTTAAAGAAATCTTTTCAATATACTGGGATATTGTACCGTTGTACGTATAGTATAAAGTATTTATTTTTATTATTTTTTGTAATTCAAACTTTATCCTCAAATATGTTGCATATAATCCAGCGTTTCTAAACTGTTTCGACATTTCACCAATCGTAGTAAAACTGTTAGTAATTCGACATTTTACTAATTATGTAAGAAGTTTTTTGTTTGTATTGACTTTATAGCCGTGGAGCCCGTGACAGGAAAAATACACTTTCGCAGATTTGGAAATTTCGCATATGAATCAATGCTATTTAACGATAGGTACAATATGTACTAGGTGTGCCAGGGTTTATCCTGGAAGATATATTTTTTGCCAGAATTTTTTTATTTTGTACTTGTGTGACAGATATTTTGGTCAAGTTTTGAGCTGTCACACCGAGATATTTCGAAATTAGAATATTAAAAATCGGTGTGCAAGGTCTTTCTGCCTCGATAAGAGTTGTCACACTAAATTTTTCTTGAAAATAGATAAAATTTGCGGTAAAATGGTCTCTTACAAATTAATTTCCATGAAAGTGTAAAATACTTGTAATAAAAAATATTTGTGCCAGGATAAACTCTGGCACACCTAGTACATATTGTACCTATTGTTAAATAGCATTGATTCATATGCGAAATTTTGAAATCGAGTGCAATTTTACTGCCACGGGCTCCCCACTTATTAGTAGATACTTTTTAGTAAATTTTCAAAAAAATTATAAAGCTAAAAAGACATATAACTTCATTTTCGAATCAAAGTATTTTGATGATAAAAATTATTCGTAATATTATATAAGTAAAGAAATAATCACTCCTTTTCATCAGATAATTAAAATTAAATTCGTAATCTATTAAAGAAGTAATTAGAAGACTTTAGGGTTGAGAATTGCTGATTTATATACTATACTACTGCTGACGTTTAAAGGGACTACCACTACATATAGAAAGATGAGTATGGCATTTCGGTCGATAATTTAATGTAGGAATTGTGTAGCAGGAGAAGCTATTTTTAGATTTTGTAACACATGTAGTGTGAGCGCTTGTAATTGTGTTTATACAAAAAATTTTATATAAAATACAATTTGGATGTATATACCTTTTATAATTGGCTTGCATAATCTACGTCCTAAGTCTGTCTTGTGTTAGTTCATTTTCTTTATATTAAAAGCTTTAGGATTCAAAAGCTTCCTTCATTATATTAGGTCATAAAGTTAATAAAAATAAGAAAATCTTTTTTCGAGTAAGAAAACATTTTATTACGTTAAAATGGGATGTTCAGTCACTATTTTTCAAGAAGTTAATTCTGCGAGCTACAGAAAATTAACTTTTGCAAAATTGTACGCATCGACCTCTTAACCGCGTTGAATATTGAGCGAGGTTAAATCGTTTAGCCGATCTTCAAACATTGTCAATCTAAGGTATGCTTTGAGACAACGCAAAGTTGAAAAGGAGCGTTCATTGTTCGCAGTTGTCGCAGGTAAAATTGCCAAAACGCGAATATATATTCATTATAAATATCGATTATCACCAGAAATATCGTGGGTATCGCTAACCAGTATGAGCCTGGCGACCATATTGCATGGATTCGTCCGCCATAACTATTGCTAACGTTACTATTCCCTCAATGTCTTATATCTCGGAAATTATTGGGTCTACAGAGACCATAGTCTCATATAGTAGCAAATTTAGCCTCCTTTAAAAAAAGTCCTGAAAAGGTATTATAAAAAACTAGTCTTTTAGGGTTATAATCGCTGGAATCTGAAAAAAACCAGGGTCAAATACTTGACAAAACTGGCGCAAAGTACCCTGTACTTTCAGACGACAAGATTACTGGATTATCTCTAACTCATATAAAATATTTAAAAGGTTTTTTGCGTGTCGGTATAATTTTTTATGAAAAATTTGTTTTATGCGTCATGTATGATATAATATAAACAAATTTATTCTGTAAATCTCTTTATAATTTCAAGTGTTGAACAAAAGACCTAGAATTTATTATAGTACTGAAGCTGTGGTAGCAGAACCGTACATTCCATTGCTGAATCACACAACGTAGGATGAAATTTAGGTGGACAGTGGGAGAAAAACGTTAAGAAATATTTCACGTAACTTGAATATGCATTCTGAAACCGGGAAAACACAAAAATGATTGCTAAACAAGCCGTGATGTAAGTTTGCCGGAGAATAGTCAGGACACAGCTCCAGTACTATAAAATGTATATAAAAGATCTATAATATACAGAATGATTTTTTAAGTAGTATCCACTCTTTTATTTCTAAAAATAGGGATGGAAAAAAATTCTGAAAACTGTTTTTTACACGTAGCCGTTCTTCTTGATCAAAAAGAGGTCAAGTTTGTTTTTTAAAGTTATATTTCTTTAGATGCATTATAAAAAAATGATGTTACAATTAATTAGTTACAATTTTTTAACACCATGAAGTTAGTCGTTAAACGAAATGTCACTCACATTAGAGAAGGATAGATAGATAACAGATTAAGTGTCCTCTATGAGCCCAATCGATAAGCTTATATAGTTTGTCGTATTTAAGATGAAGACATCCTCATATTTTCGTTATTTATAGGAATATCGATTTTAAATTTTGGCAAAATATTAAGAATCGGCTCTATTTGTCATTTTTAGGAGGCTGAGTTCTGAGTTCGGTTTAGTATCTTAAAAAAATATGACAGGTATGACTGTGAAGTATAACTTGCGTACATTAGTAGTATTTCCCACTCCATTTTTGAAATATAATGGTGGAATCTTATAAAAAAAAAATCATTCTGTAATATGTAAAAAACAAATCCTCTTAGTTTTATTTCATAAAAGCTTACTTTCATTTTCATTGTAGTAATATTTTGGCATGAATTGAGGCTTTGAGAAAACTTACTGACAACTTATCATAAATATTTATAAGGGTATCTGTTCTGGATTCATTCATATCAAGTGAAAACTACCTTTAAAATGTTAGTACCTGTATCAACTACAAAATCTTTTACATCATCCCATTCAACAGATTTAGGTATCGTACGAATAAAATTGTAAGGGCTTTGTTTATTGTAATTTTTATGTTCAAGATTCCTTGGAAAAGATTTCTTATTTCAATTTTACGTTTTTAAAGAAATAACTCGATCATCTTAAACGAAATAAGCTGAATATTTCTACAATCTTTTATTTTGATAGTACAAATGTTGTCTCATTTTCGAAAATGCAGTATCGTGGTTTCCATATCTGGCAAATGGGCTAATATAAATGAATAATTACCAAGAAAATTGAAAAATACGACCCAAAATTAGTGGGTTATAAAAAAAAATTCATTCCAATACGATCAAATTTGGCCAAAATATTAAAAAAATTCATTTTTTGAACTTTATGACGTCAGAAAATCCAAAAAAAAGATTTTGCTCTACAATATGTAAATTTTATCCAATTTGGATCAATCAAGTATGAAATTCCACTAATTTTGGGTTATTATTTTCAAATATTTGGTCAAAATTAACGTATCTCGAATAAATTTCGAAAATACTGCATCGTGGTATCCACATTTGGCATAATGGCTAATATAAAGGAATAAATACCAGGAAAAATGAAAGAAATGACCCAAAATTAGTGGGTTGACCAAAATATCTAATAAATTGATTTTTTTGTACTTTATGACGTCATAAAAATCCAAAAAATATGATTTTGCTTTACAACACGCAACTATCTCGAATAACTTTTCGAAAATGATGATTTGTTGTTTTGTTCGGCAATAAAGATTTCTATCAATTGAAAACATGTGGGCAACTCCTAGACAGTTGCCTACTCTCCCGAATGATAATTTGGCTCCGTCCATTACGTCAATCAAACTATATTGAACAGTGTGTATTTCCTTACCCTTCAAATTTCCACTTTTCATATACAATCAATAATAAGTAGTACATTCGCGAAATTGTACTACAATGATAGATTCTCAAACAGCGGTTGAATTGTAATTTTTATACGCCATTTCCTATTTACGTTATAATATGTTTGTTGTATTCTGCGCCAGAGATAAGAGGGAAAACAATTTTACGTTTGTTTGATTTGATTCGCTTTTATTTAAAAGAAAAAAATAATTGGAAAATCTAAGCGGATCAGAATTGAATATTATAAATATATTTACAAGATAGATACGAGCATGTCGATATAGAATTCTAGAACCAATCATGAATACGCAAAACCATACATTTTATTTTTATTTTTGTATTAGTATTTCATATACACGGTGTCTACTACTTAAGTTGAGAACATATGGAAATCTTTTTTTTATAAGGTTTAAGTTAAGTTACCTATTTAAGTTTTACCTACTTATACATAATTCCAAAATTTTAGCGTTAATGCAGAGGTGATAAAATTGGTGATAAAATTAAAATTAATATTTTTTTTAGAGTTATATTGGGTGTATTATTAAAACTAATACTGTCCATTTTTATTTCAGAATAAAATAAGAATCAACAACAATTTTTGCGACATAAGATTATATTTCATTTGATTTGATTTGATTTTTTTAAATTATTTTTGGGTGATATTAAAGTAACACTTTTTTTGAATAAATTTTTTATTAAAATTTTTCTAGGTCAATTGGCAGCATCACGTTGGAGAAGTAAATTTGGTAGACCAAGTAAATTACCCACTTTAGGTGATGTGGATCCTACTGGGACATTTTGTCCTATGCCAGAAGATTGGTTATTACGGAAGTATGGTATGATATAATATAAAGGCACATCCAAGAGTATGTGACATAAAACATATGTACTATCTAACGCTTTGTAATTTGTTATACAAGGTGTTCTGTAAGTACCGCACACTTTTGGTTGCATCAGGTAGTAAATAAAATTCTAAGACGAAAAGTCCTCTTTCATTTTTTTGATCCGATACACGGATAGTTAGCTATTAATTAAAATAGGTAGCCAATCAGAAGCATTGTAACTAAAAATAAAAACCATTCAACGAAGACTTTTCGTTTTAGAATTTTATTTTCTACCTGATGCAACAAAAGCGTGCGGTATTTACGGGACACCCCGTATACTAATACATAACGCAACAGTTTTTCGAGCTTCATAACAAATCATTTTACTAATTTCTTATGTCATTAGAATAATTAATTAATATTTCTTAATTATTAATCAATTGTCATACCTATTTTAACTTAAATATTTATATAAATTATTCATTAAATTGAACCATTTCGGTCTTGATCGTTAATATTTTGTGAAAAACTGTTTTCCAGTTCCTGTTTTAATTAGTACGAATTATTTTCGCCAGTTGGCGTAGTTGCATTTTCCAGTTATTAAAACATGCATACATATTTTTAGATGTAAAAAAGTTGTCTTTATGTATGTACAAAATTCTAGTACAGGCTTTCTATTAGAATAATTAGTCTATTCTATGTGTTTTTCTATTTTCTAATTTTCTCTAAAAGTTATGCATTCATTTCAAAATATTAGAACTAAACTAACTAACAAAAAGTTTTAATTAAAACTTTTTATGTTCCATTTAACCAGAAAATTTAGAAAAAAAAGTACACAATAGAAATTAGAATTTCATCAGGGAATGGAGAACGAACATTTTTTGTCGGGCGTTTTCATTTCTCTTTTGAAAAATTCTTTTAAAACTGTCTGTAACTTTAAAATTATCATGAAAAATAAAAAATAAAAATAGTTTTTCTATAAAACTTATATATGCTATTTTCATTTTTGTCAAATAAAAAAGAAAACATTTTTTTTTCACAATCCCAATTAATGACCAGTGACAGACAATACAGGACATAAAAATCACAGTTAGAATGGAATCACCTATACCATGTGTGTTTGTACCATCTAGGCATATACATATCTGTAGTATGACAGAATACATTCGTTTGGTAACGCATCTAAGCGAGAGGTATTATATACATGTATTGAACATTAGTTGGTAGACGCTTGGAGAGTGGGAGTTTTTTAGTTGCAGATAACTAGTAAGTTCATCAAAACTCCCACTCTCTGCATGCATACAACGGAAGACCTGTCTTATCGTATCTGTAGTCTTACAATACATGTATATAATACCTCTCACTTAGATGCATTACCAAACGGATGTATTCTGTCATACTACAGACATGTATATGCCTAGATGGTACAAACACACATGGTATATTCTTCTGCTCTTTTAACATTAAAATTTAAGCCTTACAGTACAAGGCATATTGACTGGACTGCAGTAATTTTTCCAACACATAAACGTAAAAGAAATTATTTTTTTAACATTTATAATGAAAATTTTAATTATATCGAAAGCAGAAAAACATTTCATTGTAAAAATGACCTGTAGCATAAGTTATTTAAAAAAAGAATGGAATTATTTTATGAATAATTTATACATTTATTACAAATTCATAGCTTTAGGTGATGATGCTGAAAACAGGAGCGAGCGAACAAGCGAGCGTGGTCAACGATGCTTTGTTAAACATTGATATATGTATTTATTATTAATATATTCTTATTATTATTATTTATTATCTAAAAATACACAAAATAAATAACATAATATGTAATTTATTTTGCTTTCACGCTCTCTTCATCATCATTTAATTATCATCTACGCTACACTACGCATCAATATAACTTACTACGCTACGCTCAAACTCAAACTAATTGTCAACCATTAATTATAATATTATTACTAACATGTATTATAAATATTGTGCCGTGAGTAAAATACATTTTCATTTAAATTTCATAGATGGATGTTTTCTTCGCTCTTCTTATTTAATATTTTCATTTCATTCTACGCATATGCATGTTTTATTTGTTCACATTAATATAGTTCTATGGTTTTTCAATTATTATTACACAAAAGTTGTTGAAGGAACTTTATTTTTGTTTAAATGCAATTAAACAAATTGATTGTGTCAGCTTCGGCGCACGACTGGAGTTTACTCCTTAAGTGTTATGTTGTGTCCGTCAGGTTATTATCAGTTTCAAACAATAGTTGTTTTGTCTGTTATACTTTTCCTATGTAGTATAATTTACATATCATAGCCCGAAAAAACCCGAAGACGTACGATGTACGTTGACTGAGTAGCTATGTAATCATTCTGTATCAGTGGGTAACAACTACACTGTTTGCTGTGTCCGTTAGGTTATTATCAGTTTCAAACAATAGATGCTTTGTCGACAGTACACAAGTATACAAATTATACACACACATTAAAAAAACGAGGTGATTCGATCACTAGATTTTACTAATTGTTTTCTTCGAATTCTTTGAACATTCTGTATAGTAAAAACCTAGAATGAGTACATCTATAATTGTTGCACTTTTATTTATTTGAACACACTGTAAAATCTATATCTATAACTACACAAATAGTAATGGCTTGGAAGCACAACACTTATCTATCTTGAAAACACAATCACGTTCAAGATATCCCAGCACGGATTTCATTTCATAATAAAACCAACTCAATTATTATTTAATTGAGTCGATCAAATCGTAAATGAGTATTTTTTATCGATTATATATATGATACTATCCGTTATCCGTCTGAACAGTTCTGAGTTTAATATTGTGTAGATCTATGGACAAAAACTTTGTGGAACCTACATGTTGAAGTTAGTTACAATTTTTTAACACCATGAAGTTAGTTAATCAACGAAATGTCACTTACAATAGACAAGGATAGACAAATGACAGATTAAGTATCACTCTTTGAAAAAATTCTAACTGGAATTGGCAAGAGCGTGGGAACCACCTCTCAAAGAGGATTTAGAAGGATAATCTTTCTTTATGGAAAACTCTCGGAACAGTTTTGATTGTCGAACTGATTCCATAAGGAGTAAGAAGGGCGCAACTATAATTTCCACATTCATTTTAAAAATGTGATAAAAACGGATACAATTTATTTCTAATATAATCGACCTTAAAAACTGAAGCTTAATCAAATTTAAGGTTAAGAACTCGAATGAAATCCTATATCTGTGCCTGTTATGCCTGGCCTCAGTTGTGTCTAATAGAAAAACTAATACTTTGTTCTAATTTAATTAATCCTAGAATTTTAATTTTGTTCTTTAGCCGAAAAAGTTCCAAAACCCAGCACTAAAGATTTATGGAGTTGTAAGTATTAAAATAAAATCGAAATTTATTTCATGGAATTTATTAATTATTTTATATATTTTTCAGTGGCAATCACCAATGCTATCCCATTTATCGGATTTGGTTTCCTAGACAATTTTGTTATGTTACTTGCGGTAATAATTTATTTACAGTATGGAGTTCTGAAAAGCTGCATCCATTCGCATCCATGAGTATGAGAGAGTACATAGTACATCAAGCAATGTGTATAAGAAACATACTATTATATGTTTGCTTGTGTGTGTTTGTAGATTTATTAAAGTATTTATCACATATACATATTTATTTTGACCCACACATTCATATAAATGTTTCTCTCCATACATAAACATTTCTTTTTACCTACATTACCGACTAAAATATCTGATAACTTGTTTAATTCACACACAGATGGCATGACTATAGTTCGCAATATACTTTAAATAATTTAACATTAAAAGTACATTTTCATGAGAATTTATTCTACAGATTTCGTTAAATAATCGAAAGATGAAGCTTTTTAGAAGTCCAACAGCATTCTGAACTTGTTCTCATTGAATAAAGTGAGATAAATATACAATTTAAATTTACAGGGTGATTACATAGATTATCATCTGAATTCATTTTTGGTAATATCTACAATGGGAGCAGCTGCATTAGGTAATACTTTCTCAGATGTGCTTGGTATTGGATCCGCATATTATGTGGAACGGGCAGCGAATAAAATTGGATTTAAACCACCGAATTTAACACCAATTCAATTAGATATGAGAAGTTCAAGATGGGCAGCAAATCTGGTAATTTTCACTTTTTAATTTAACTCTTTCTATTCTCTCGTCAAGGTTTTCGTTCTTGTTGTTCTTAATTCTCATTTCTTTGGTTTTTATTCCGTTGATCTTCAGCCCCACTTTCCTCCCTTCATCTTCTTCTTCTTCTTCTAAATCTTTTATTTTTTATTTCATTTCGTTGATGTTGTGCGAGAGAAATCAAAAGTCATCGGCATAATCTATGTCTTCGAGTCTGTTGGTCATCTTTCACCTTGTTCCTCTGCGTTAGTTTTCATTAAATTTTCTTCATAACTCTGTCCAGAACCATTAAGAAGATTTTGACAGAAAACGGGCCAGTGAGATGCACCTACTTTATCTGCCTCTCTTTACTGCGATCAACCATTTGTCGACGACTTTGCATCTCTATGGTATTATTTCTATGGTTATACTTCTTCAGATGACATTTAACTTGTCATCTAACATCTATTCTTCTCTATGATTTCTTTTATCAACTAACTTCATGGTGTTTAAAAATTGTAACTGACTTTAACATGTAGTTTTCGTGTTACACTGTGCGCGCGCACTATAAAAACTAACTCTCATCATTTTTTTTCATAACACGCTTAAATAACTTCAAAAATTACAACAATCTGCCCTTTCTGCATAAGTTTTGGGGACATATATCAATATTTATTTGGTAATATTATTAAATTTTCAGGGACGTGTAATTGGTGTAACAATTGGTTGTTTCTTGGGTATGATACCATTACTATTCTCTTCACCGAAAGAGGTAGAAACAACAGAAACAACATCTATGACTTCAGCTGTGTGCTAATTAATCGTCCATGTCTATACAGAGTTAAGCGTTTGATGAGATTTAAGTGTATATAAAATTACTAATTATTATTTTAATTTTTAAAATACACTTGTTCCTTTTTATTAAGGTATTTCTAATGACATGCGATTAAAAATATTTCTGGCTTCTGGCCTCTGTTGGTTTCTATAAATTTTCAAAGTTGTCGTTATTGAAAATGTAAAGGATAGAAATCTATGCTACTTAGAAGACATTTTTGAACACTTTTAATTAGACGATTTTTTCTTATAGGCAATAACTTTGCAAAAAAGAGTAGACATATGTAAATAAAAAAATTAAGGATGCTTTGAGCCTAATTAGCATGTTATTAATAAATTAGTCTACCAAAAAAAACAAGAAACAAAGATTACTTTTAGACGAATATTTAGTTTAATCCAGAAGTGAATTGTGTACAAGTGACAACGTTGTTTAATTTACTCTGTGTGCTGATACCATGAGATGTACTCAGTATACGCAGATATGCAATATATGATAGTGTTCGTTTAGTGTAGTGTTGACAGATTTACTGAAGTAATTAGAGAACTATATTTTTTCTCATTCTAAGATATCACTTTCTGAATATAATTGTAGTCGATCCGTGGATCTTATATCACTTCCAAGGATTATCTTCCACTGGTTATCTTCTCTGTCACTGTCCAGCTCTTGCCACGAGGAGGTAGAATCCCTTTAGCCAGCCTTTCCTTGACGATCTCTCCGACCTGAGGTCCGTCGATGTTAAAGTACTCTTGCTGTTTTGAAACAGCTCCAAATAGTTCATTGAGTAGTGGCCGGGGATGGGCCAACCCCTTTGCGGTATCACAACGGACCCTGTGGTCTAAATGTGTCCCGCTTTCCCCAAGATATCGCTTTCTCTTTTATGTCGTTAGAAATATCTTAAATCGTTTACTGGCATGGTAAATAACAGTAAACGATGCCTGTGAATTGACTTGTTTTCATTATATTTATATATATTTTATTGAAATTTTTAATTAATTTAACAAAACTTTTTACAAACGTTAATAATTAATTGTACGACACATTTTTATTGTGAAAAAAAAAATTATAGATTTCATTCAATTAATGCGAAAGATATAAATTCAAAATCGATTATAACGACAATGAAGGCACCGATAATGGCGGTGCATATGTGCACATGTTGGTCGTTATTGTTCCCCTTTACTATTGTTTTCGGGATATAATAGTGCAGATAACTCCTTAACTATTGGGTTTTGGACAAAAGTGTATTAGGCAATTTCGATTTAAAATTGTTCAAAGAATACGCTCTTAAGCTAAGTTTATCGAGTCACGGAACACCCTGTATAGGTATTCAGTTTAGACCTTTCAGTTTTGTCGTTATAACCGGTTTTGGATGAAACACGAAAATTAATAATTTTCGATAAAATCGAATTTAATTGACCAAATAAAAAATAAATTTTATTATAGTATACGTATAGTATTTACTAAATGTTTTTCTATTCAGAAAGTTTTCCGTCTCTTCATTTAATTTCTAAAATGACCTGATCTGACAAGAAACACGTAAAAATTTCTTTTTGCTTTATGTCTTCTTTGAAATTGTTTTTAAGATTTAAAAATAAATGTTTTGTTTTAACAAATTTTTTGAAATTAGAAACATTGTATATATATTGTAATAATAAAAATTATAGTAAGTTACTTGGAATTAAAGCCCTCCCAACAAACAATCACTTGAATTAAGAGTTCCTGTCTTAAAAAATAAAAACCTCTATTAAAAATTAAACACCATTTTTCTTTTTTATACATCTCAGGAACCTTTTTAGAAGTTTACAAATACAAAAAAGGATGTCACTTGATTTCAAAATATATTTTCATTTTACAGGAACCTTTATTAGAAGTTAACAAGTACAACAATAGATGTCACTTGTTTGAAAAATATACTTTCATTTTACAGGAAGCTTTATTTGAAGTTAATAAGTATAAAAATAGATGTCCCTTGTTTGAAAAAATATACTTTCTTTTTACAGGAACCTTTACTTGAAGTTAACAAGTTCAAAAATAGATGTCACTTGTTTGAACACTATATTCTTTCATTTTACAGTAACCTTTATTTGAAGTTTACAAGTACAAAAATAGAGGTCACTTGTTTGACAAATGAACTTTTTACAGGTTACTTTAGTTCAAGTTTCGAATATAGTGACAGATGTCGGTACATGTACTATGGTAAGTATTATTTCCTATAACTTTATAGTATCCTATCGTATTGTTAATAAAGTTCCAAAATTTGATAAGCTTTTCCCTTTCAAAATTACAAGTTGATTTCTTTCTACCAAGTAAGCTGCAATCGGCAAATTTATTATTAAAATTTTCGGCTAAATTTATTTTTGGCTGAAAATAAGATAAAGGAACGATATCTCTTTCGGTATAATTGATCTGAGAACAATTGATGCGCGACAATTAATTTTATGATAGGGTACCAAAAAGCTTAAGAGTAAATTCTTTAAGATATTTTCTACTTTTGTAAAATACAAAATTTTTATTTATACAAAATAATTATAATAAGAATTATTACAATTGCAATTAAATTTATTAATTTTAATCAATATAACACAAGTTAATTAATTAATTATTTATTTAAAAGTTAAGTTAGTTAGCTGTCTTGGTACTCTTGGTGGTATGATGAGTTGATTGACGTCATGTCACGTCACGTCATACATAAAAAATAAAATAATAGTGATAATAATGATAATTAATTGATTGATACACATTCTTTTAAAATGTTTTTTAGAATTAATTAATAAAATTTTCCAGTTGCATCATATTATCAATCTTCAATACTATTGTTATTATTTTTATGATGAAATCAATCAAATCATTCATTCTTTTAGATATTTGTTTATAAATAGTTAAAATATGCGTTTTTTCCAAACGCATCTGAATGAAAATAGTGCAAATTATTCTTCATTTAATAAATTAATTTGAATTTTAATGTATCTATAAAATTTAAAGTAGTCCGGTCGTCACGTGACTAGTCTACTAGGCAATTTGTGTGACGTAAATGTAAAAAAATGTCGAAAAAGCGTCAAAAACCAAATTTTTTTAAGTTTTCTTCTCGGAAAGCGCCGTAAGATTTTTTTTATGCATAAACAGAATCTGTGATAAATTTTCGTCATGGTGAAAGCTTTTTTGAAGCTCAAAATGTAAAAACCCCATTTCTGGGAAAGAATTTCAATTCATTTTTTTGTGATTCAATCTTCTATATTATTATTCTAGCAAGTTTTATTCCTGTCCTACCCTTATCTTCCTTATTCCTTTACTAAATTCCTCGATTCACTCTTTTTAAGCTTACTATGTCTAGATTTGACGAAAAATATATACTTAGGGTTTAAATTGTACCGCTTAGTAAAAAACACGCTAGACAAATAATTTGAACGTAAAAATAAAGTTTATCAGGCAAACATGTTAGCTTGTACAGATGCTCTTCTAATACTGTAGACATAAATTAGTATTTTTAATACATGTTCTCCTAATATTAATTTAAGAACTTTTGACTTTTTTCACCACTTTCCTACGAAATTTGTTGTTTGTTCTTTTTAGCTACAAGTACAGGGTAGCCGCGAGTTACGGTAACTACGGAAGCGGAATTCCGTACGAGTCGAGTTAGTTTACAAATATATTTTAAATTAAATTACTTTAATAACTTTAAAAAAACCGAAATGGAAATTATTGATATTATCAAGTAAATAATAAAAATTAAAATAATTATGTGATATTATTAATTTTAATATCACATAATTATTAATATTTAATATTAAATATTATTTAATATTTATATTATTTATATGATAACAGATTGAACAGGTAACAGAACAGGTAAATATTAATAATTATATTAATTGATATAATAGATTGATTCATTGATTCATTGACCATGGACCTTATTTTTTTATTTCATAATATAATGTAATATTATATCAATATTGAATTTTAATATTTTATCAATGACCAGAGTTTTATTAAAACACTTACCTTACTTACCTTCTTTGCATAATTATCATTTTATTTAGTTATTGAAATAAATATAAACTAGCTCAATCCGTGCGGAATTTTGCTCCCGTAGTTACCATAATCCATGGCTACCCTGTGTCCGTGAATAAAAACAACAACAACTAATTTTTCCTAAAAATTACTACTTTACTCCTTATTATCGCGTTAAAAAATTGGACGGGTTAATTTTTTTTTAATTCTGAGGAATTAATAAATAATGAGGAATAGGAATTCAATATATTTGAGAGAAAGTATTAAAAAAGGTGGAAAATATAGAAAAAAAAATAATTTTTACATTTTGTTTTATTAAATTTTTCATAAAATTTACAATTTGAATTCGGTTGAGTTTTTTTTTACATAGAAAATTCATTTGTTTTTTTTACATAAAAATAAAAGAAAAAATTAATCAAAAGAAAAACAAAATAAAAATACTGAAAGATAAATAAATAAATTCAATATAAAAATAAATAAATTAAGATCAAAATAAAATTAGTGGAGAAAAGGCTTTTTTTTAGTAAATACAAACTTTGTCCATGACTTTATGGACAGCGTCTGAAATAGTTTACTTTTTTTGAGTTTTATTTTGAATGTAGAATAAGATTTTTTTAGTTTAATTCTTTTTTTTTTTTAAATAAAATTTTTATAAAATAAATATTTTGTTATAAAAAAATACACATATAATTGGTTGTTGGTGTGGTGACTACCGGTACTAAAGCCAATTTTACATGAATCGAGCGAGAATCAATTTGATTCTGTACTTGAGCCGTGTAAATCAGGCTTAACACACACTTCTAATAAAATGTAAACAGACTACATTCTAAAGCTACAGTTACACTACACACTACACACTACAGTACAGTACAGTTCTACAGCTACAGCTACAGTTTACACTAGACGATTATTTTTAAAGTATATTAAGTATATTCGGCACCATTTGAAAAACAATATTAACTACAGCTAACAACTTTAAAAATAATATAAATCTGATCTACAATGATTATAAGAATATTTTTAATGTTTCAGTGTAGGTAAAGCAGTTAGTTTCTCCCAATTTAAAAAATAATAGTATTACTGCTCACTAATAGATGGAAGTAAGTGTCAAATTTTTCAGTTTTTCCTAAAAAAACGACATTTTTCGTCCAAAAAACCTCCAGCATACTAATTTTAGTGAAAATCTTTTGAGCCGTTTCCGAGATTGCTGATATATATATATATATAATATATGCAAGCGTTGCTCGTTAAAATGATTGGGAAATTATTTTTCCCTTCTGCATTAAGTTTGAGCCAATATATTGTTCGTAAAATAGTTTCAATTTGAAATGCTTATAATCATTGCAAATTATCAAAAATTTAATGATGAAATGTTTTTTTTAGGAGTGCATTAAACATTAGTCAAAACTGAATTAGAGGTAAATTGAATTGAACAAATTACAATAATTGAAAATCAATAGTTAATTAAATTATTTAAAATTCTTTGGTTTCAAATCAAATCATCAAAATTTTGATATCTAAACTTTCACATAAGCCAATGCCTTCAACTAAGGCCAATTTATAATTTTACTAAAACGCGGATATAAAAAGTTTTTGAATGTCGTCAAAAACGTGGTAAATTTTTGACATTTTTAACTGTTCGAATTTCAATTAATGTAATTAAACAAAGCAAAAAAAATCAATAATTATTTTACAGTAGAATCCCATATTAATTTTTTAATGGCCCATAAAATTATTCTCAATAATTAATTTATTTTGAATTTTAATTTAAAACTTATTAAACTGGAATGTTACCTATCTCTATAGTAATAATAAAATCTATATAATTTTTTAAAGGGATTCTACTGTATTTTCATAGAACTATTGTCATAAAAAATATATATAAGTACTCTATTGTTTAATAATAGACACGTTAAAAAAATACTGAATTAATTATGCCTTTATTTCTTCATATTATGATTAATTTTGGATTAAAAAATTAAACGAAAAACTTATTTTTTTTGGATCAGTTATGTCCATCTCAGGTTAAGAGATAATCGTGGTTTATATTCTTTTTAAATCCTCACATTTGTTGATTCATATTATAAACAAATATGGCGAGACTAACACGGCGAATTACATACCAAAAAAAAAAAAAATGAGTTCTAACATGAAGAAATTGGACATGAATTTGGTTTGCTTATAACAAAACATTGAATGTTTTTTGAATACGGGGATATAAATTTTTGATTGTCTTAAAATTTAATAAATTAAAAAGTTTTAATCCTTAAATAAAAAATATTTACAATAATTTACTTTTGTAACTAACTAAGATCTTGTGTAAATAGGTAAAGGTTACATGACAAGAGATCGTACAACGTCATCATGTTAGATTTAATGACGTCACAACATCTCCCTTGGATGATGTCATGTAACCAACAGAACCGATAAAAAAGTATTTTAATTTTTAAAATCTTACAATAAAATGTACATCTACACTAGAAAATTAGCCGCGAACAGACACCAAACATTAGCACGTGATCTTCTTGGCAAGAAGCTGCACTTACTAAAAATGAGAAGCATCCATTTCTAATTTTCAATGAACAATGAACATATTTACAAGTGGATCAAATGATTTTTTGATTATACAACATATTTTGAATGCGCATGCGCACATTGTTTTTAATTTTGCTTTGGATTAGCTTACGAGAGCACGAGACGATATGTTGGACGGTGGTTGCTTTTTTTTTTTTAAATAGTATACTTTGCTTAGTTTAAGTCTCACGTAGCTTTTGGTCGAAATGCAAACGGATCATCTGGATTCGCTGCAGCTTGGGTTGCATTTAAACATCTGTAAACATACGCACTGATTGATAAGTCGTCATCAGTTCGACCACATGTGAAATTTTCTGGGCAGGAACAACGTCTGTAAAGAAGAAATTAAATTGATTTATTATAAAATACTAAGAAATGCAAGTGCAAGGCACTACTCCAAGCCTACGCCACTGGCCCTCTCGCCAACCGACTACCATTTTTTCAAGTACTGTGATTACTTTGTCACCGATAAAACCTTCGGCAATCAAGACCAGGTACAAACGGCCTTCGTCGACTTTATTGGATCACGTGCACCCAATTTTCATGCCGACAGAATTAATCGATTTGCGTAACGTTGGCAAAAGAGCATTGATTCAAATGACCCTTATTTCGATTAACCCTTATTTCGATTAAATGACCTAAAAAGTAAATAATAAAATTACCAAAATATACTTACGAATTCGTCATAAAATAGTCAATAGTTTTTGTAATCGAAGTATATACGGCCCATCCGCAAGGTGTTTGATTTTTACAAATCCGTTTCTGTTCACCAAGATCCGAATTCTTTTCAGCGATTGCTCTCTGTAAACAAAAAAAATTAAAAACTTATTAAATAATATACATCTGCGTAATGCGTAGATAAAGTTTTTTTTGGGGTCATTTAATTCTATTGATTGATTTATTATATTTTTATCATAAAAACATAAAAAAGGCGGGAAAAAAACCAAATAGTTGAGTGACGCACATGAGATCACATGACCTAATGACGTTAATTCTATTTCAAATATAAAATAAAATGCGTTTGAGTTTTTTTTTTTTTAAATTCAGTTGAATAACCCACAAAGGTTTCTTTCCATAATGGATACAAAATGAATAAATTAATAATTAATAATAGTAATAAATAAATTGTTAATTAATGTTTACAAAACAATTTAATAATTTTCTTGTCAACAAATAAATAATTTATATAAAATAGTTGGTAAAATATATTTAAAAAAAAGTCTGTTTTGTAAAGTTACACCACGTGTTTAAGAAAAAAAAAAATTGTAAACTACGACTAGAGAAGAGGATTACGATAACAAGCGTCATCTTGAGCGTCTGGTCTGTTAGCTGAAGCTAAATGTTGATGTGATTAATTATAATGACTTAGCAATGCTGTTTGTCCGTCAGTCTGTCTGACTGTGCGGTGTCCATGCCATGCTGCTGCAAGTCATGCTTGATCGGCCCAGACAAAATAATACATAAATAATGACATCACACCATCTAAAGATGTTTTGTTGTTTGTCTATTTACACGTTAACGTTTAAGATTGAAATCTGTTTAAGTTGCATAAGCCATACTTGTAACAAATTTGGGCGATTAGTTCTCTCTAATAATTTGTTTATGAATAATAATAGTAAAACAAAAGAGGGGTACCGCAAGTGGGTCCCCAGCATCTAGACCAAGAGTCGCTATTAAAGTCGGATGAAGCTAAAGGATTCTATCGAGGCAAGACGCCAGACAGACTGCCCACAGCTTCTTCGTCGAGATTTCTCCCAGGATAGATGGATTCAAGGTTTTGGACCCGAACATTCTGAATCTAACGCCCTGCAGATTTCTGGACGTCAGGCAGAATGCCCACAGCTGCTCCATCGGGATTTCTGCCAGGATAGATGGATCCAAGGTTTCGCAACCGAACATTCTGAATCTAACGCCCTGCAGATTTCTGCAGGTGCAAATAACATGTATAGAGGTTTCGTCGTACTCAATATAGGCTCTACAAGTGGGATAATTAGAGAAGCCCATGTAATGAAGGTGATAGTTCAATCGACGTGTCCTGTAAGGAGTCCCACCATCCTTCTCAACTATGCTCTAGTAAGTTGCAGACGAGCACAGTCGAATGGCCTAGTTGTGGTTATACACAGTTTGGCCTGTCGCATGGCCTGGGCAAAGCCTCATTCATCAAGATTGGCTTGTCGTAGCCATTCTTTGATTCGGCAAATTACAGAGCATTTGGCTATGGGAATGATAGGCTCAGGTGAAAGGGGCGTTTGAGACGAACCCTCTCTTGCAAACGAGTCTGCTGTTTCATTTCCTTTAACGCCAAAGTGATCTCGAACCCAGATAAGCCCAACTTTGTTGTTTTGTTTGTGATTACTATTTATATTTTCCTACTGAAAAGCACAGTCGAATGACCTGGCTGTGGTTATACACAGTTTAGCCTGTCCCATGGCCTGGACAAAGCCTCTTTCATCAAGATTGGCTTGTCGTAGCCATTCTTTGATTCGATGAATTACAGAGCATCTGGCTATGGGAATGACAGACTCAGGTGAAAGGAGAGTTTGAGACGAACCCTTTCGTGCCAACGAGTCTGCTGTTTCATTCCCTTTAACGCCAGAGTGACCCGGAACCCAGACTTTGTTGTTACTATTTATATTTTAGTACTAAAGATATTCGAAATTTACAAACTTTTAAAATTGTTTATTTTTGCGCTAAATTAGTAGAAGCAAAAAGTTTCAATTTTTGAATGAATTTCGTACGATCTCGATTCTAAGAGATGAAGATAATTAAGCACCAATTAATAGAAATAATGGTCTCATGATGATGAGTTTGAATTTGTTAGCGTGTAAGCGTATAAAGGTTTTTTTTTTTGTATCTAAATACGCATAACGTGTGTGTACGTGTGTAACGCAGTGTGTGTCATGTCTAACATGATGCGTTGACGTATTTGTCGTATCTAATTTTAGTGGACATAAAGAATGATGTAAAACTTTTTTCTTTTTGTCTTTGAGTAAGAAACGTAAGTGTAAGTAGACAAAGAGGATGCTATTCTAATTCCGTGTTATAAGATTATCCTTTTCTATTTACATGCACACTAAAATAGCAAAAATAACAAACTAAATTATTGCAGACCTCTCTAGACATAACATAATTGATATTTGCAATCTTTTTTTACATTTTGTTTCTATTTCTTTTGACATGATTTTAATGTCATCTTAAAGACTTGATGACTCAACAACCAACAAAAAAAATTTTGTTAGATGATCAAAGAAAGTTTTGTAAATTTAAACGGGATCTTTTTTTTGTACCTCTGTCTATAACAACATGGAAGAAATAACTCAAACTAATGGATCTCAGTTCTTAGAATCTAAATAATTGGAATTACATTAAATCTCTGTTTCACCTGCGTAATTGAATACATCTTTTTAAGAATAAGACAATCTTTAGTTAAAAATCAAAACTGCATTCTTTGATATGATACAAAATAGGAGGTAAAAATTATTAAACAAATTTTTGAAGCTAGGACTTTTAATAACAAATTTGATAAATTTTCCCATTTTTTGAAATCAACTATTCTCATTAGTAAAATAGTTAGAAAGCTACGCTTTTCCTGCAATGTCAAAGATCGTAGGTTGAAAAGATTACAATGTCAAAGGTCCCAGTATCATCAAGAAACAAGATATTTTTGTTTAGTATCAATTTTGGGTAATTCTGGAATTTGGAAGTTATCATTCCAACACACATTTTTCATAGTAAATCTTTTTTCTCATACCCGACATTTTTAATTGGCTGATAGAAGTTTTCACCGAATAACGAACTCGGAAATTGTATGTGTCGCCATATTTATGTTACACGATTACATTTTCTAAATAGAGTTTCGATTGGGCGAGATCACGGATAGGCAGTGATGTTTACGAAAAAATATTTCAAACAAAAGTTGTTTATTTTTTTTATAAGGAACATTTTTTAAACTTTTGTGCTATCTCTAACGGTTTACGAGATGGGTCCTACGGATTCAAGACCCAATTGACCTACGTTGCTCATTTAAGAAGAATTCTGCCTTAATTTCTACGTCCTATACTATAAAAACAGCATACTATAAGGCATACTATAAAAATTTCAGCTTGATATCTCATTTCGTTTTTGAGTTATCATGTCCACAGACAGACGGACAACCGGAAATGGACTAATTAGGTGATTTTATGAACGCCTATACCAAAAATTTGTTAGTAGCATCAATATTTTTAGGCGTTACAAAGGGACTAAACTTAGTATACCTTGATATGAACAATTTAAATTTGAGTCTAGATTTTAAGAACTTGAATTGAATTTAAAATTTTTCTGCAAGAATTTTTAAATATTACTAATTTTGGAACTTCAATAATTTCAAATCAAGTGCGTACATAGAGGTAAGAATGAGTGCATCTCTGCAGCAAATATTTAATATTTTTTTCAATGAATTCCTGGAGGCCTGTTAATAACGGAATAGTTATTTTTTTTACTACTCTACTAGCAAGCAATAAGCGGCAACTTAAACATGTGAAGTGAAATAGATAAGACGGCAGACTAGTGAATATACCTACAAGCTACAGATTACAGATTACAGGCTTACAGGTATTCAACTTGTAAAATATATTAACGATTGCATCATTTTAAAATGACGATGATAATCATTGGGGTTCGGGAGGTGTGACTGTGAGAGACGATCGTTATAAATAACTTAAATGATTCATTCATTGTTTAAATTCAAATACCGCTCAATTTTTTAACAATTGATCAAAATTTCATTATTTAAATTTAAAAACGCTTCAAATTTTAACAATTACAAATTTAAATTTCGTTATTTACTCAAATCGTTTGAAATTTTAACAATAAAGAAATTCAAATTTCTTTATTTACTCAAATTAATGTTTAACAAATAAAAAATTCAAATTTTATTTTTTATTCAAATCGTTTTAAATTTTAACAATTAAGAAATTCAAATTTCTTTATTTTACTCAAATCGTTTAATTTTTAACAAATAAAAAATTCAAATTTTATTTGTTAATCAAATCGTTTTAAATTTTAACAATTAACAAATCGAAATATCGTTTTTTTTTTTTACTCAAATCGGTTAAATTTTAACAATTAACAAATTCAAATTTCTTTATTTACTCAAATCGTTTTAAATTTGAATAATTAAACGATTCAAATTTTATAATTTACGATTATTTGACTCGAAAGTTTATAAAAAATAAAAAAATTTAATTTACCTTTAAAACTAAACTTTTACAACTGCTTAAAACAATTAACGAAATAAACACTGTCACAAAAATTAATGTTTTTTGAATTTGTCGTGCCATTTTAAATAAACGATGGTTCTTTTTTACAATTCACTTGTTTAAAAAACTGTATGTGTCTAAGTTTTCACTGAAGAGTTAACGATTTTACGTTTGATTTTGATTTTGTTTTTAGAACAATAAATAAGAGTTCTCTCTAAGAACGTTTTTAAGATCAGGACAATAAATGATATTGTGGGATGTTTGACTTCGAAATATATAGGCATCTTATACTCAACTCTCTGGTGAGTTGAATGTGAACAGGGAGGGGGGTACTTCCCCATAAAGTACACACGCGCGCATACAAATGCATATTATTTATTTTATTCAGAGAGTTTGATCAGCGATCGGTTTTTTTTTTTTTACATTTATTAATTTTAATAATAATTATTTTTTTAGGGTCGATTTGAAAGTAATTTTAATTTTTTGTTTCTTTCAAAGAAATTTAAATATTATTTTTTTTGTTGTAACGTACAATAATTGTTACGTCATTCTATTTAAGTATTATTATTTGTTTATTAATAATAATAAAACGATGATTTTAAAATTGAATCCTTAAATGTGCCCCAGTAATAATTATTTCTAATTATTAGTTCCGAGTCAGCAGCCAATCTTTTTAAATAACAAAATAATAAAAAATTTTATTTATGTGTTTTTCATTTTAATAATTTTAATAAATTTATTTTTCATTTTTTATTAAAAGAAAATTTATTACTATGATTTATTACAATTTTTTTTATTTTAGTTTTTATTTTTGTACTTCCGATTAAAATATCGATTTGTTCATGAATTTATTATTTCTTATTAGTTATTTCCTGTATATTTTTTTTGAAATTTATTTTTTGATTAATTAAATAATTAATATATTTTCCTATCTGAATTTAATGGAAAAATTTTAGTACTTCAGTTGAGCATTATTTTTAAGATTCCGATTCCCCGAAATAATCGATATAATTTTTAATCGCTCGATTAAATATAAAAACTTGAATATTTTATTTAATATGACGCATCACGATCAAAATTTTACCCAACCTTAATGCATATTTTAAGAGATATTAAATATCGAATTTATTGATATTTTATCGCAGTTTAACTGGAAAAATGCCAAAAAAACTCTGTAGCACGATTTTTAAGAAAGGACTAAAGCACTTTTATTGATCAATTGAGGGGTGAATCATATAGAATTTGATAAAAGAATAGGAAAGATAAGGGCAGAAAAAAACTTGCTAGAGTAACAATATAAGATTTAAGATAAGATTTTGGAAGTTCAAAGAATAATTTTAAAAATAAATAAAATTTCCAATCTGCCGTAGCGTGGTTAATTTTTTATTTAAAAAGATAAATAAAAATATGAATTAAAATTAATTTATAATTTAAAACTAAAATTAAAAAATGTAAACAAATAAAGTAACTTGTTAAGTTGTAAACAACATAAAAGTAAGAATAATGAATAAGAAATAATAATAAAAAAATAAAAATAAATAAAACAATAATAATAATAAATGATTAGTTTTAATAATAATAAAATAATATTTTTTACGTATTTATTATGTTAATGATGTTATGAGCTGAGCTATACTGTACTGTACTGTACTGTACTGTATTCAATAGACAAGACGAAAGTTTCAAATATTTACGGTAAAGTTTTTCCAATCGATTTTCTCGTACGCCGCTGAATAATTTATGATATTGTGGAGCGAGAATTTTTTATTCAACTGTATCAAAAATTGCTTACACCTTCTAATTTCGGATAATTTTAAGTTGAATGTTTAAACATTTTTTGTAAAACAAGTTTTCGAAAAAAAGAGAGATGTCGTAGGACACCCGGTAGGAACTATGTTCCTATCGTATCTTCGTATATTATTAATGTAGCGATTACTTTGTTACTCAGATTTGCTTTGATTCTTTTGCTGGTTTGAATGATTGATTATGCACATGTTCAATTTAGTAAGATTATTTTGTGCCTTCACGTGAAATATAAATTTTCACATAGGAATTTGACATTTTCGCCTTGTTTACATATTTTGTATTGTGCGTATTACGTATTTTTTTTAATAAATTCTTATCAATATCAAGTAATAATAATAACAATACAATAATAAATTGTAGTATTTGCCAAATAAAATTTATAAAGGTAGCCTTGACTTGCTTGTATATCACTATCAACATTTACTTGTAAGTTGAGGCCCACTATAACAACTATAAGTACTTACTCTCTGCATTATAATTATTATTAAAATTCATTCATAAATAAATAAATAATAATTATTTTATCATTTATAAAAATTGATTATAAGTATTGTATAAATAATTTTATCAACTTAAATTATATGAAAATATTAAATAAATATTTTAATTATTAATAAATCTATTAAGCTTCGTTTATTTTTTTTCTCTTAATTCAAATTATTATTCTAAACTGATAAAAATTGTTTTTGTAAAACCGTAAAGTTTGTATACTAGTTACAAAACTTTATAAACTAATTAATATAAGCGGGGAGTCTGTGACAGTAAAATTGCACTTACACAGATTCCGAAATTAATTTGTAAGAGACCCTTTTATTGCAAATTTTCTGTATTTTCAGAAAAATTTGATGTGACAAATCTTATCGTTGCAGAAAGATCTATTACACTTATTTTTAATAAATAAAGCCTAAACTTCTTTTTAAAATTTGTTGGTTTTGAGTTCTACTTTTGAAAATATCTCGATGTGACAGCTCAAAAACTTGAGCAAAAAAACTGTTACACCAGTAAAAAATTAAAAAATCCTGGCAAAATATATTTACCGGAAGCCATGGTGTGGAATTCCGTACGATTCGAGCAAGTTTTGTTAAAATAAGTTTTTCATATCGTATTTTTAATAAATTTAATAATTAATATTTTTTTTTTTTTTTTTAAATAATTTAAATAATTTATTTATGTTAAAATTTTCAAAATTAAATGTAAATTATACATTTGTCTGTAAATTTTAATAAATTAACTTATTAAAATTAATTTTTATATAACTTTTATATAGTTTTAATAACTGTCTGTGTTCTAGAAACACGTTGACTTATTAATCTATTATTTATTAATTTTCGTTCAAGAACCTAAGAACCTATAAATGAACCTAAAAAAACAATAAGCAACAGACGAATCAACGTGCCTTTTTATGTAAAAACTAAACTGTAAAATATTAATTTTAATAAATTAAATCAGTTTTTTTGAATTATTTTATCATTTTTTGAACTAATTTTACAATTAAAATGAAATAAATATTTTATTTATGTGTCTGAGTGTCTGATTCAGGTGTTTGTTTTGTTCTTTTTAAAATAGTCTGGCCTGGATCTAAAAGTGGCAGGTCAATGAATTAAGTCAATATCAATTCATGAATATATTTCATAACACAAATTAATTAGCAATAACTGATGAATCAAATATTCTGATCGCGTCAGCACTCGTATCAATCGTTCGTGATGAGAGATTTACTCACGAGTTCTGCACATGCGTCAGATATTTCGCGCTTTAAATATGCTTTAACTTTGTAAATCATAACCTCTGCAATAATCCAATTCATTTTAACTAATTTCACCATATTTCTATAACAAGTTTTTTTTAATTTACTGAGTACGATTTATATTTAACTAACGAAAGTACACGAACAGGCCCGTAAATTTCCGAAGTTAAGTTCTTTTTTTTGCTTACACATTTACTTTCGTGATGAGAGAAATTGTTACAATTTCTGAAAGACTTTAAAAAAATATTTTTAAAAACTGTAGACTGGTTGAAAAAATCTTAAAAATTCATGATTTAAAAATAGATAAAAGTATTTGAAATATTAATGTTTTTTATGTTTTAAATAGAGCTTGAACAAAATGTTCATAACGCGAGTGCTGACGGGTTTAAAAAAAATTAATAAAATTAACTGTATTATGTATTTATTTAACCTACAATTAGTTTAAAGCCTTTCGCACTCATTATTATTTCTTATAACTTCAAATGTGTAATTTTTTAAAATTATTTTTTATATAATAGTAAATTTGAATAATTATTAATAGCCGTTGCACCCACACACCCTTTTACTACCTTTCAACCCTTCCCCTTAACGAGAAATATTAATTAATAATAATCAAAAAGATTATCTAAAGAAGTTTTACTTCAAAACAAAAAAATTATTTCTGATTGAATTGTTTTCTTAGAGCCTGAAGAAGAATTACATAATTTCGAAATATTGCGATTTTCCCAATTTTCTACTTTGTCCAATTTATTTGTAATATATTATTTATAAAATAAATAAAAAATCGGTGTAAAATAAATATAATGTGACAAGTAATTCAACTAAAAAGTGAATAATAATAATAATAATAAGATAGAAATATGAATTTATTAATATATAATTTTTAATAATAAATTCATAACTTCTTTATACTATCAATAATTTTATTTAAATTAAAAACTATTTACTACATCATATTTAATATATTTATGACGTATTTTATTATTTATTATTTTATTTATTTTTGAACCGTATCCAACTTCACACAATTCAATTCTTATTAAATATTAATAATTTTATTATTGATAATAAATAAAATATAATTTGATGATAACATTTTAAGAAATTATAGAAAACTTCTTTATCAACAAAAAAAAAAGGAAAATTGTTTTTCTTTATGTGATCACTTAATTATTTCGAAATTTATTATTTTCATCCCGAAAAAATTCTCTTCTAATAAACCACCAATGTGGGACGCTACTCTAGCAAGTTATTTTCTGTCCTACTCTTATCTTCTTTATTCCTTAATCAAATTGCTTAGAAGATATTCTTTTTATTTTCTATAAGAAAAAAAAGATCTATCCATTTAGTGATTCCATTTTCTGTTTTATAAAATTGGCTAAATTTTTAACAAAAATTGATTGAATGACAGATGTAAAACGATGACGCTGAGAACTTTGTACCAAGTATTTTTAGATTCACTTTCAATTAATTATTTCATGACGTAAATATTCGGCCTTTTAAAAATTATTTCATTTCAATAGAGAATTTTTTTTTTTAAACAGATAATTTGAATGTAAAGGCTGTATCACATCTATAAAATATTTTATAAGGGCTATGTAACAGATATGGATTCAAATATTCAGTATAGGTCGATATAAAAAAATAGGCCTTATCGTTGAGGTCATTTTGGAATCAACTTCGGTTTTTAAAATAAGAAACTTATTTTTTATTACCCCGACTACAATGTGTTTGACCGCTGTGTGTGTGTAACTGTCTGCATTTCTGTAGCATCGTAAGACCAAACAGATGAACCGATTTTGATTCGTTTGAAAGATAATTTAATTGAAAGTGTTCTTCATTCAGTACCCAAAAAAACTAAAAAATTGGCGATGATTAGTTTGGAAAAGGCTATAAAGGCGAGTTTACGGTTCCGGTAACTTTATTTTATTAGAGAAAGACAAGATTTACGTTTAGATAATAGCTATATGTGTTGTTAAATGTGTAGCATCACCTTTATAAAATAAACATTTGTATGAGTCATTCTGTTTAGCTGTTTGTATAGTTTTTGTAAGGTTTTTAGATTATTTTAATTAGGGGCAAAATCATTAACAACAGAAAAAAAAATTAGTACAAATTTTATATTTAAATGAACAAGAAAAAAAAAAGAAATTATAGATTTCTAAGAAAGTTTTGATAGAAACTAAAATATAAAATATTCCATGACGATTCGTGCCTTTTTTTTTGATATAATAATGAATTTTTTTTGTGTGTGTAATAAAATTAGGATTTCCCAACTAACAACAGCTGTAATTACAGATATTTATTAATTATTTAAAGTTTGACTAATTTAAACTAATTTTTAAGTATTTGTTAAAAATTGTATTCATCAATTTTGATATTTTATAATAAATTTTGTAGATTAAATATTATTACATCTTTGTTAAAAATTTGTGGAAAATTCTAGAAGTTATATAGATATTTTGAAATGCTCACCGAAAAGTCGATAAAGTCTTTCTTTACTAGCTGTCACCAAATTTTGTCCTAAACGAAAAGAGTCAGATCATACTTTTACACATATTCATCTTTCATATTATTTCTTTAGCTTGTTTTATCCCTAGGGGATTTTTGGGATCGCCAAACACGAATATCGACGGTTCAGTGACTCTAAAAACCCTCGAGTAACCAATTTGGACTGATTATATGACGAATTTCTCGAAAACTCCAGGAGACGACGGTGATACCGTTGCACCAGGTACCTCTGAGACCAATTTTGTCTCATTATTCGTGTTTAGCGACTCCAAAAACTCCTAAAATGCATATTAATTATGCTAATTGCATATTTTAAATTTCTTATAAATCAGACTAGGTCACAAAATTTCCTAATGCTCTCTCTATGAATTCAATGTCGAAAACCGCATTCAAATCCGACTTGCTTCTCTAATTTTTCGTACTTTGATCATTTTTTGTGCTTCGTTTCTTCGTTCAAATATGATTAACTATGTTCGAGTTAATTTGTTGCAACTTTAAACCTGGTGTACACTAAGCAGGCTGCCTATACCATAAATTAACATAGTTTATATCGTGTGAACATTCCTTTATAACTACTCTCATACATTTAATAGTAATATAAGAATATACTTGTGAAGTATTAACTGTGCTCGAGATATCTTGTAACAACGCCCTATACCTGGCATACACTAAGCAGCTGCTCTATAACATAAATAACTAAATACTTCGTGTGAACATTCCTTTAGAACAGTTCTCATAACACGACTAAGATTGATATTGAAAGAAAAAAAATTTATTGCGCTTCGCTTAGCTGAATTACATTTATAATCGGTGCGGCGATTTAAAATAGTTTTAATCTAAAATAATCATTAAAAACAAATCCATGTAGAGTGCTTTGATATCGCTTCATGCTACGCTCCAGACTGCTTTAATCAAATACAAAATTAATTTAAAAAATATGTTTTTAAATTGATACGTTTCGATTTAAGGTATAATAATATTTATGTTATGCTTGTAACCATATCATGAGATTTTAAATAAATAATACTAGCTCGACCCGTGAAGAGTTCCGAACTCGTAGTTACTGTAACTCGAGGTTACTTTGTTCTCGTGGCTAAAAACAACAACCAACAGAACTTGTATTAAAAATAGTTATTATATTTGTAGAGTATTAGGAGAGCATCTGTAAAAACTAACATGTTTGCCTCATAAAATTATTAATAAATTTATGATATTTTTTCGCTCCAATTATTTTTCTAGCGTATTTTTTCCTAAGCGGTACATTTTTAGGCAGTGAGTATATTTTTCTTCAAACCTAGGCATAATAAACTTGAAAATGAAAGGTGAATCATGGAATTTAATAAAGGAATAAGGAAGGTAAGAATAGGACAGAAAAAAACTTGCTAGAGTAATAATATACTCGTATAAGATTGAAATTCTGTATAAAAATAAACATAATAAATAATTAAATTGGTGTAAAGATAAAAACTCACGTTTTTTTACCCTTGATTAAATAAGAATAAGATATAATATTACTAAATTAAACAATGAACACATATAATAATATAATAATTAAATAATATTATATTTATTAAATAAATAAATAAATAAACTATATTGAATTATAAAATATTTAAACTGGATTTAATTAGAATTAAATTTATATTGAATTTTAAATTATATATTAATCATCATTTATTTTGTAATTAACTTATTAATCTTTTTTATTTATTTAATTTTTTATTATCAATCAATCAGATTATTGATTTAAATAATTTTCATTCAATTTGTTGCATCGTCAATTCGATTATTTATTTTTAATTTTATAAAAAAACAATAACAAAAAAATGTCACTGATAAAAATAGCATTATTTTAGAATTTTTAATTAAATTATATGAATCACAGAGTGTTCATAGACTGTAAAGAAACTGGTATTATTAAAAAGACAGTTGAAGAAAAAACATTTTAATTATTTTTATTTAAAAATTCTAAAATTATTAAAAATAAATGCCCAAAATACCCAAATATTATGCTATGAATAGAGCCACAGATTTAACATCGTAACCTACGATACTATAACTTTTTTCAATCGAAAAAACGACATCTATGTAATAATAATAAAAGCTGTGCAAATAACTATTAACTTAAGTGGTTCTGATCATTGGTTACTTCTGATTACTGTTCATAGATGGCATTCTTTTTTTTTATTACTAAGCATAATTTTTTTATACACGCATTACTTATTTTAATTTATATATTAAGAAATTTTAATTTTCATACTATAATTAATTAAATAAATTTAAAAAAAAGACACAGCATATTTAAGTTTCACTTTCGCCGACACTCCTCAAAACGGACTGTCTTTTTTTGAAAATTCTGGTATAGAATCCTAATTTCAGCAGGTTGACTCATGTCTGCAATTATAGTTAAGCTTTTAAGCTTAGTGGAACTTATTTGTTTATGAATTTACAATTAATTTGTTAATCCATAATTGTCAATTAACTGAGATTAAATTTTTAATAAATAACAAGTTCATAATAAATAATCATTAAAATTATTATAAATTTTTTTTTTAATAAAAAAAAAAGAATTGAAAAGAAAGTTACTTAAATGAAAATTTAAAGAAATAATAATTTAAATATCATTAAGAACTTATTTGAATGGAAATGAAATAAAACGCAATAGGTAAGTAAATAAAGTAAGTAAAGTAATAAGTAATTGATAAAATAAAAATGACTTAAGTTAAGTTAAGTTACTACTGCTTTAAGTACTGGTATAGTTTTTATAGTTTTATTTATTAGATCTTTAAAACTTTCTCAATAACGTGGGAATCATCTCATCTTCATAACTTTTGAATTAATAATAATAATAATATTATTATTATTATTATTATTAATAAATAAAGTAGATATAACTTGTTTATTTGTATGCTTACTTACTTTAAGTAACATTACAAGCACTTACTAAAGACTAAAATATTAATAAGCGGAGAGTCTGTGACAGTAAAACTGCACTTCACATGGATTTCGAAGTTTCGTATATGAATCAATATTATTTAACGATATATACAACATGGACTAGGTGTGTCAAGGTGTATCCTGGCAAAAGTATTTTGCACTTTCAAGGAAATTTTATTTATTTTAGGAGACCGTTTTATTGCAAATTTTATTTATTTTCAAGAAAATTTGGTTTAACAGCTCAAAACTTGACCAAAACATCAATATCATACAATATTTCTACTAAGATAAACCTTGGCACACCTAGTCGATATTGTACCAATCGTTAAATAGTATTGATTCATATGCGAAATTTCGAAATCCGGCGTAAGCACAGTTTTACTGTCACGGGCTCCAGGACTATGTAAGTACTGAGTCAACATTTAAGTATGTATTATAGATCTTACATTTATTTAACAATTCATTAAAATCGATCAAGTGTGCGTATGTAAATGAGACTGTTAAAGAGAGACATTAGATATAAGTCATATATATTTATATATCAAGACTCTCTTTTGGATGGTCTCATTTCGATATAAATTAGCTATAATGATAATATATAATATGTTAACTATCTAATTGATTCAAGATTCCATTTAATTTAGCAAAGATTCAAACCAAATTTAACCAGCTTTTCCCTGTTGAATGTGTAATGAATCATCATTAGATAGCTTTTTAACAATAAAATCATTATTTTATTAAACCTACAAAAGGCATAAATCTAACACAAATCATTTATTTTTTTACTGTATGTTAATTAATTCTAATATTAGTTTAAAAAAGACATACTTCTGGTTAAGTAGTTGACCCAATATGTTCGTACATTATGTACATTTAGTTTGATCAGGATATTTATTATGACATAACATAACATTTCAAATTATCTCTATTATCTTTAACTTCTGATAACTCACTTTTATAACTCATTTTTTTTAAATGAAAATTTTGACAAAAAATTGGCAAATTATAAAAATATTTTTGCATATTCTCAAAATTCATGGCAAGCTGAATCGATTGAAAAAATTTAGGTGAAAATGGTCGGTTTTAGGTGTTGTTTTTTTTTTTTTTGCAACTTTCTATTTGCCTTTACCTCTCAACCAACGATTACGTGCATTAAGGAACATAGTTCCAATAATTGCCAGTTATGGCATCCTTATTGATTATTATTACATCTGCACATAATATAAATTCATCATCAATTAATTTCATATTTAAATTTATTGATTTGATTTGAATATCAAATCTAGACTGAATTTATTTATTTCCGTTGCATTTATTTACAAAGTTTTTAAAGTTTCCTTGTGTGTCCATTTAAAAATACCAATTTATGTTGATTAATTGTATTTTGATTTTACAATTTTTTTTATTATTTATACATTACAAGATTGATACAGAATGGAAAATTTTGAATAATCTCTTTTTAGAATTTCATTTGAGTTCATTTTAAATAAATAATATTTATACATTCATCTGATTTCCGCAGGAAGTCAAGTGCGTAATGTATATAATGTCTCTTAAGGTATTTCTAACAACATGCAAAAAATAGTTTTTCACGAAAAATTACGAATATATTAAAAACTAGAAAGTTGACACAATTTTTGAATTTTTTTTGGAACTTGGTATTTGACGCTGTATTTATTTGAGTAGAATAGATATTCGACTTTCTTTTTATTCTTCCTCGAAACAGCAATCCAACGAGATACTATTTATCAAAGATAAATGGCACAAATGGCAAAGCTAGAAGGGTTCTAAGATTTTTAAACTTTGATTTTTATTAAAACAAATGGACAAGGCGAAATTATAAGAATATATTTTTTTATCTTTAATAACCAACCTTAAAAACCATTAAATAATATCTTGGGCCATTATTATTTAATAACCTCCCCCTCCCACCTTGCGTCTTCAAAAATATACGCCACTGTACATAGAATGTAATTTTATAATGATAAAAGAATAATTTTTTTTGTTATTAGTAGACATATTGTCTAGTAAAATAAAAAAAAAAAGTGACTCTTCTTTCCTGACTAAATACTGAATGAATAATAAGAATAAAAAAACCAATTGACTGAGTTAATTGTTGAAATACCCTGTATAGAATATGTTGAATTGTGAGTGCCTCAATTAGTTCGTTTTCGAAAATTTTCGAAAGTATTATATGGATTATTTTTTACACTTAAACTTTTGTTGTATACATTTAATCGGGGTTTACAAGATGAGACCTAAGAGATTGACCTATGTTGCTCATTTATGCGAACTCAATCTCACTTTTTACGTCTTGAGCACGCTAATTTTAACTTGTTATCTCTTTTCATTTTCGAGTTATGGTGTTGGCGAACAGACGGACACAAAAGCGGAATATACTTGAGACTAAAATTAATATACCTTGATATATATTGCGTATATACAGAGTATATAAATTTAAGAAAAAATCTGATTCAAATCGATGTCATCTTACTTAGTTACAATTAGATAACATAAAATTTACAATTATTAAATAATTTATGAATTATTAAAATTAATTAAAACCAGATCGGAGCGGTTTAATATATTTACATATGTATATGTATTTTTCTAGAAAATCGTTACCCATAATGAGGCGTTCTAATTCTAAACAACGTTCTAACTTTAAAGAAATCAGATTTTTTCGATTTTCGGATTTGGGCTTGTTTTGTCTGTTTTAAAATTTAAAACGTTAAAGAAATAGTAGAAAGCTTGCAAACATCGTAACGACATACAAATCGAAGACATCGAAACAATCTTGGTCGTTCAAAAGTCAGATAAAATTAGCCATAAAATGGAAATGGTGGAGGGAACGGGAAATGAAAAAAAAACTTCCAAACATTTTAAAAATAAATAAATTTTATTGAAATTAATTATTGATTATTAATACATTTATTGATTGATATTTGATCAAAGTATGGTTTCTCCAGAAGTGAATTACGTAGAAAATAAGATTTGTAAAAAATGATAAACAAAATAATTAAAATACTCAGCTGCAACAAATCAACAAATGATTGTAATCAAAAAGGAAATAAAAATATCCCAAAAGGTTAAGGTTAATAGGTTAATCAAACATTTAAATGGTTGACTGATTGACTGATTGACACACACACAAGTGTGACACACAAATAAAGACACACACACACCATTTAGGTATCCAATACATAGAGATATAATAGTGAAACTAATCGTCAAACCTAACTTATTAAAGTTGTCCATTTCAATGTGAGACAGTTAATTAATCATATTTAACAAAAAATTACATTCATACTAAAAATATTATTGTACAGGCTGTTTAATTTAACAAATGTTTGAAATTCGATAAATAAATTTAATCGAGAAGTATTCTTCAAACGAAAAATCATAGGCTCAAGTGAGGTTTTAAATTTGAGACAAAAAAAGTAGTTGAGAAAAGATCAGATTTTGAAATGTACATGATCATCGAGAATTAGTTCAAAAGATACCTATTATTTAGCTCTAGCCAATTCTCCGGCGGGCATTTTACGGCGTCTTTTTACACGTTGTTGTATCAATATCCCATTTTTCACAAAGATACTTCAATCAATCGCTTTTCCATTATTTCTTTACAGATCTTGCTTCGAATATCGGCTAGTTCAGTCGCTAATGATTCAAGATCATATCTAACATAATATTTTATCTGACAAATTAAGAAAGGAGATAATTTATGTAGCCACACAGCGAAGAACCACACAGGTCAAGTCAACCCTGCCAGTAGAAAAGACGTGCCATTTTTATTACCTATGAATTTATTATTACAGTTTGATTAAGACTATTATTTTTCTTTTTATTTATGAATTATGATATTATTATTCTTTGTGCGTAGCGCCCGGGGCATGATGCAACCCCTCACCCACCCCTTGTTATGTCAGTGCCTGCCGTGGCCCAGCTGAAAGGTATTTAATATTATTTTTAGTATAAATGTACCATATAAAAGGAAATAAAGTATACAGTATGGTAATGCAATGGTACACATATGTATAGATATTATTTTAAAGGAATAATTTGTGATGTGATCCAAGTCAAGTCACAAATAAATAATAATTATTATTAAAATATTGTTCCAATTAGTTTACTTTAAATAACTAAGTTGTGTTAGATAAGACTATTAGCAGCTACTCCATTAACGTTCCGTTAATCTGATTCAAAAATAAATGATTGTATTCATATATCAAAATATATATCAAAATTACCACTAACTAACTACTGATGAAGATCAAAATTAATTATAAAATTAAAACTCATGTATTATTTTTAAAATTGTAATCTAAAGTCAGCCATATTTATTAAGCCACGCCTCTATTGTCAATTATCAATAGAGGAGGCAAATTCAAATGTATTTATTAAAATTTTGTAAATTCTTGAAGCATTCAAATCGGGAACATCTACAGACTTTTATAAATAGTAGAAAAACTGCAAAATTTAAACCCAGAATTGATTTAGACTTAGTCCAACTTTACATAAAAAAAATGAAGCTTTTTATTTAAAATTTCTTTGGTGCTTGTATATCCTTAAAAAATTTTTCGATTTTGATTTTTGTGGTGAAAGCAAGGTAACTTTGTATCACACATAGCTAAACAAATGTATATGGGATATGCCAGTATGGTATTACATATAATATGGTTTGCATGTCCATGATGCACGTCTGATCATGTAATGTGATCACAATTTGTTGGTATCTATCTCTTGTTGCTATCATATGACTTAACTTAAGTCAACTTAACTTAACAGACAGATAGACTACACAACACTAAAGTCATTATTATATTACTTAGCCTGCTTACTTACTTACTTACTTACTTTGCTGTTTAGTTAGACTGTTAGACTGCTTGGCGTGGCTACAATCACGTATAACTTGTGGTATTTTATTTCATTCTTGTTTCTTTTTTAATTTAATATCAATTAATCTTTATATTCTGTTTGTATTTATGTACCATGTACTATGTAGTGTACTTACTTAACTTAGTTGTTAACCTGTTGAAACTAAACTGAAACTTAATCTACAGCGGTTTAAAAGAATGTACAGAATGTCGGTACAGTAGTGGACTTAAGACACTAAAATCAATAGTAATCCGAATGTCGCGTTCAAATCTGACCCGAAGAAATCTAAATTTCTTTTAAATAAACCTAATAAACCTGCTCATGTGGTTGTGATAATCACATCAGTATTGTATTATAATATTTATAAGTGGTAGTACTAATCAAAACAAGATTGTTTCATTTCTATGTTGCATTTCAAAACAATAATATTTGAAATTTGTTAAACAGTATATTACTTTTTTTTCATACAAACAACTCATGTGTTTGTGTCAACTTCACCAGTCAACCCCGTACGGTAACTGTAACACATTCGTGGCTCCATTCGCAATATTTGATCTCGCGACGAGGTTGAGACAACCTTATAGCGGTTGATATTAAGAATTTTTCTTTTCAGTGGACAGAAATCATGCGGGAACATAAAATGGTAGCAGACATATAGGGCAGACGCAGCTAGTGTTATTGTGATTATGATCAGCTACCTTGACACATTGAATCTTCAACAATATTATTGAATCCAGACATCCATTTTATTCCATTTATTTATTATATAATAATCATAATTAATAATTAGACAAATTTTGATGAAATAATTATGGTCTTTTTTGCTTGTTACTAGCTACACATGTTGCTAAGCAGGTATTTACTATCAAACTGTAGCTGTACACTTGTTTTATCAATGACTAAAGTAACATTAATTCTAAGTTGTACAACCTTGACTTCACCTGTGTGCTACCCATAAAAGCTAACATTATTAATCCTTATATAGCTCTCAGTTTGATAACAACAGCTTTAAAGCTCCTTTGGGTAACAAAATCTTTTTGAACCAAGTTATGACTCCGGAAAATTTTCTTTTAAAAATATTATGAAATTTATTATTTAATGAATGAAATATTAACGTAATCAAATTAAATTTTCATTGATAAATAGATAAACACGGTTTTTGATTTGTATTTATTGATTTATTGATGTGTAAATTAAGTAATAGTAAAATATTTTGCAAAATTAACACAAAATGAAAAATATTAATTGAATAAGCTAAAAATATATAAATTGCAAGTTATAGATTTTTACGGATACGGATTACTTACATGTTATAAAATGTATGTTATGCCATCGATTGATTAAATTCAATTAAAATTTTTATTGATAATGAAAAACTCGTGTAAGTCCGAGTTGGATGCATAGCTGCCAAGAAAACTTAAAAAAATGAGCGACAATATTCGGTTTTAGATTTGCTCATAACTTTTTTTTTATTTTTCGATTTTAAAAGTTATTATTTAGTGAAGTTATGAGCAATGGGTTTACAAATCTTCAGATGCGGGGCGAATACCATTTTCCAATAGCGCATCCAATTAATTTGTGAATTTGAAATGAGCAAAACCAACAAAAAATTGGTCTCGGAAGTCGAAGTAAATTATGTTATTTACGATAATGAATCGAGCATTGAGTTAAGAACTAGTCAGCCAGCCAACCAGGTGTTTATAAACATGTGACTGAGGTGAGATAACACGTTGTGTGTGTTCCAAACAGAATCATAAATTGAACGATAAATTACCATAAATTAACGGTCAAACGATCGCTTGACACCCAACATCCATGTTTTTATATTTTTTTTATTATTTTTGAAAATATTCAAATCAATAAATTGATTCTGAAATATAAATAATAGTCAAGTATGTATTGGCGTAACATAATGTGTGCGACTTTCGATGCATTGATTGCCAAAGTGTCTTCATTATTCAAAATAGCTTTGATCATGAAGCAAATTTATCACAGATTCTGTTTAGACAAAAAAAATTGCCTTACCGCGATTTCCAAACAGAAAACATACAAAAATTTTAATTCTTGACGCTTTTTCGATATTTTTAGACCATTTTTTTACACTTACGTCATACAAATTGCCTAGTTTACGATATTTTTAAAGCATTTTCTTACATTTACGTCATACAAATTGCCTAGTTAACTAGTGGACTAGTCACGTGATAGCCGAATCACATTATATGTTTTCATAAATCTACTTCGAAGGCTTGTTCAAAAACGCACGAAAAAATTTTGTGATATAGTTTACGATTGTGGTTTCGCCGGTACATACTAGACTAAAACAGGTCATTCATGATATCAATAAGTAACTACTTAAAAGTTTGTAAATAAGTTGTACGCTACGACCAAAACACTTCTGACTACGCATTATCTTTTTATTAAAAAAATTCACACATGAGAAATAAATTCTTATTTTTGTTTATTATGCTAATTCAAATTATTTAACCCTCAGTAGGTAGTGTGCACAATGATTTGTGACACAATTATACAAGTTGTGTTTGTGAAAATTTGTGTTTAAAGAGAGCTGTAACTAACGTAGAGCTGTAACATACCTAAGTTTTTTCTTTGCACATAATTTTCGGCGAAACGATAAATAGTTAATTACTTATCTAAACGCCTGCGAAATATTTTTCGACCACTAGAGGGCTTAATAAAATAATGAATTGAATTTTAATTGAAATAATTTGCACTTTAGTAGGTCACATGACATGACAATATTGATTACTATTGGTCATACGATTTAAATATTGTTAACTGTTATTGATTACATTAAAGTTTATCAATATTCAGTCACATTCAATATTATATTTATCCAAAGAAGTCGATTTTCAAACAATTCTGTCTCGAGCAGAATTTGATGGACCACGTAAAGTCATTTTCTGAGATATTTACACAAATATATTATAAAAATTATCAATATGGTTTATTTCAAACTCACTGTAAGTTAGTAAAAACAATCTTTATGTAGTTGACACAATCACATATGGACTAGACATTACAGCTATATGTTTGTAATAACCAAATCTTATATTTAAAGCAAACGTAAGTATTAAGTGCAAATTAAGTGCAATTTCCATCAAAAAGATGCATGACTTTAAATCAATCTCTTTCATAGAAGTGATATCTTTGTTTATTTAACTTCAGTGATTTTGTATCAATGAATTCATATTTTAAATTCAATCCCATTGAATCGTCATTATTTTAATTTTTTTCAGTGTATTCTCTTTTTCTTAACTATTATTAACATGCGTGCTATGCCTACAATAAAAATTTTTTTTTTTTAGCAGGTCAAACCTACAATCATTTCATTATTACGATCAGAATCTGTGAGACGTGCAGACGACATAAAATCAGTGTCAGCCAGATTAAAGTGATCTGAGTCCACACATTGACTTGGCAGGCATCAGCATCATGAAGTAGTTGAAATAAAATAAAATATAAGTTTTTATATGAATGAACGTAAAAATATTATTACTCTCTTGACTGAAACTGATTAGCAACCAAGAGGCGTTGCTGCATTCTATATTGCGTTGTACGTTGCGTTTGTAAGTCTACTTAGTTTATAAACTCGTAACGATTCATTCAATTCAAGCTGATGTGATCTTTACTTTGAATCACGTCCACAAAATTACTTAACATAAGTATGTTTATAATACAGAATGATTCAAAAGTCAGTTCATCATACGATTAAATTCATATTTATCGAAATGATATGCTTTCGATTAGGAATGATATTTTAAAATCTTTTATTAGCCGTGGAGTCCGTGACAGTAAAACTACACTTACAATTATTTCGAAATTTTGGTCAAGTTTTGAGTTGTCACATCGAGATATTTCGAAAGTACAACTCAAAACGAACAAATTTAAAAAAAAAGGATTTCCGCGACAAGGTTATTGGCTTTATGTATTAAAAATCGGTGAGACACACCAAAAACTTTTCTGAAAATAAATAAAATTTGCAATAAATGGCTAATGATATGGTTTACAAACGGTGGACTATTTTATTCTTAAATCCTATTGTCAATAGAATTTCGAATCACCTGTTTAATACAAAATCACTTGACTCTTCTTACAATCAAGAGAGATTGAGAGAGAGATACAAGTGTGTAAGTAAGTGCGTTTATTAATGATTCGACCTAAGTCTATATTATCATTGATAAGTCCGTCTAGATAGATGATTCTAACTGATGGACACACAGACAGTTTTTAATATTCTTTAATTTCTTCCATTCACAGATTCTTTAACTATACATATAGTAACCAGTTTTATAAAACAGCAAAGCTACATAAATTATTGTATTTTACAGATTCAAAGCGTTCCAAATTACAGCAAAAAATGGAGAAATGCTTTGTCTTTTATAAATTGACTAGCTGTACACCCTCCCCCACCCTAACACTCTTCTGTGGGACATTGTGACTGCATGGACTTTTTGAATACAAACGTTAAAATTATTTGGAACATTGATAATGTTGTCGCTCCGTTTCGAGTTGTTCCAACCTCCAACGTGTGTACTTGTCACTGTCGATGAGCTATTTTAGTTTTTTTTTCTGCTACATATGTTGTGTCATGTCATGTTGTCGTCTGTCCCGTCTAAGAAAATTTTTATTGGCATCAATTCAACTAGTACGGTAGCTAAAGTGTACATTGATTGATTTTTTCTTACTTTAGATTATGGGTTGAAATTATTAGTACCTTATATTCAACTTTGGTGGTAAATTCTGTCATAACTTCATGAATGTAGACGGAAATCTTATGGAAAAATAAGGGAAATCAGCTCAAGCGTGATGCCAAGCCATTGCATGGCGTAGGTACTAAATATCAAAATATTTATATCTAAAATATTTATTAAGGATGTATGAGCAAGACAACAATGTTTGATTTAAAGGCTCAAAATTTGTTTGTAGGTAGTCTTTTACTCAAAGAATATGTGGTTAAAATTTCAGCTTAGGTATCCGTGCAAATTTTTAAGAAAAAAGTAATTAAAAATCGATATAAAATACATTGGCTCTTATGGAGGAATCTCAAAAAACGACATATTTTGGAAGTTTTTGATAATTTTCATTTGGAATGAATGAAAACAAATTTAAAAAAAACTTTTTAATAGAAAGTAAACAGATTAGCAATGAATTAGAAAAGAAAAAAACTAAGTGTCACCGTCCATATAAGGGATGTAAAAGCAGGGTAGATTAAGGGTTGAAATTATTTTTATCTTATTTTCAACTTTGATGATGAATTTTGTTATAACTTCATGAATGTAGACGAAAAATAAGAATACAATTTTTCGATATGTGTCTTGGTTTTCGAAATATCGAAAGCTGAATAATTAAACAAATTTTCAATTTTCGATATTTTGAAAATTACGCCAGGTATTGAAAAATTGTATTCTTACTTTTCGTCTTATATCGTCAAGTAATAAATTTATCATCAAAATTGAAAATATCTATTTTTAAATTTGTGCCCCACTACCATGCTCATACATCCTTAACTATTTGACTAGACTACTGTGTATTGTGTACACACATATTCATAAAAACTTGATACATTTGTACACACACTTACACACATGTGTGTAAAAGTATTTAATGATTTAATTGACTAATAGGAAAATGTTATAACTCATTAAGTTTTTACTACGAAACAATTAACTTGCCTTGAATATAATTAATGGCTACTACTTAACTTTTAACTGAACTGACTTATATATATATTTAAGTCAAACATTACATTTTTATTTTAAATAGTTCATATTCTTTCTTTTTAATTCTGTTTCTTGGAAAATGTTTATGTCCTCAATATTTTGTAAACTTGTGTTTGTGTAAATATGTACAGTACAACCTGTACTACATCAATCTTTTATTCAAGGAATTTTAAACATTTCCTGTTAAAAAAGATTCAGATCTTATCAAATATTCTAGGAAAGTTTTATAGTTTTAAAAGATTCACTTTATCAGATGGTTTTACCATTAAATGTATCGAAACATGAGCAACAGTTAGCATGGGCGCAGTATAAATCCGGACGCCAGTGTCTGTGAAATCCCAAAATTTACCTCTAGATCATCGCCTGTTTTCAGATAAATTATGGTTAAATAAGGCTAATTTTAAAATAAAGATAACTTTTGCATTTTTTCTCCTATATTTTTACTTGGACAAATACCTAGAATTCATACTTTTCCTATTCCATAAATAAACTCCCCTCCCCTATTTTCCATCGATTGGCGACGCCCTTGCCTTTGCGACATTTTCAATGTATTTTGAAACTATACTGTAGAGTTGAACTTATTTACTAATAAAAGTGACGCCTAAGTTTTTGTACCATACAGTATTGTAAATAACGCCATAGTTATGAATTTTATCAGTCCATATACCATACCAGCATTGTAATAAACGCCATACATTTGAATTAAAGAGAGAATTGAAAATTGCCATACATTTGTTTACCATGAATTACCAACCTATTTTGTGTCATAGCTTCCAGTGTAATTAAATTTTATTAGAAGGTTTCACTGTAGTATATTATGTTAATATATTAAGAGAAATAAATAATTTTTTGGTGAATATTTTTTATAAAATTTATGCTGAATTAATAAACATTTTTATTATGTTTTGACTAACTTAATAAATGTGAGATGTTTTAATATTAATTTTAACATATGTGATGTAAGTCTGTCTGTGTACTGCTGCCTGCCATTTTAGACTTTAAAGTCAACAGTTTTTTTTTTTTTTTTTTTGTTTGTTTTTACTTAGAAAATAAAATATTAAATTTTATTTTCTAAGTAAAAAGATTTCATTTCATAATGCAATCATATTTAAAAAATTACGTTTTAAAAATATTTTATTTAGAATTTTAAGTTCAGCATACTCAGCATAAAAATCACATGACGTATTATTGATGAATATTAGCTTTTATTTCAAGGTCATCAAATTTTTATCAAAAATTTTATTACTTTTTATATACTTCATTAAATATCAATTATTTTTTAAAATTAATATTCATAATATTTTTATTACAAAATATATATCGGTTTTCTAAAATATTACGCATTTGGGTAAAAAATTATTTTAAACTTTTTTAATTTTTGAGCTGTTATAATTCTTATATATAGATCTGGAAATAGTTTTTCTAAAGTATAAATTCAAATGGCAGTAACGTCAACACTTCGTTTTCGTTACGTTAACGTTAATTATAACGCATATTTCCATAGAAACCGATTGACTTACAGCCTCAACGGTTGTAAATACGTCACTACTGTTTTTTTTTATTCAAAAATATAACTATTTTTTATTAAAAATTAATACAAAAAATGAAATTATTAATTTTTTTTTTAAATTATCTAAATATACTTTAGATGAATTATTCTTTCATTTATTTATGAATTTGTAGCAAAAAAAAAGCAAGTTTCCTATTAGTCCGGCTGGGTATTGCAACCAAACTGTTCAGCTTTATTCTAATTAGTATTGATTCTTTAGAGCAATCTCGCATAGTCTGTCTATTGCATGTTGCAGTTGTATAGATAAATAAACTATTGAATATAAAATAAGGAAATAAAATTGATAAAATAATAAAATTCCAATGTCATGCAACCATTTTAAAATAATTACAATAATTATTGATAATAACGTAAATACGTCTTCCTACATTGATCGTTGTTGTTTCACGTTTAAAAAATAAAGTTGTAAGTAACTAAAACGTGATCGTCTTAAAACATTTAATTGATTCAGATAAAATTCATTCATTAATTCATTCATTCATAAATTTATTTAAAACGGTATTCACTGTTCTCATGGCTGCTATCAGAAACTTATCAACTTTTAAATATTTGCTTGGTTAAAGATTCTATTTGCTTGGTTTTTGATAACAAAGGATATATATGATTTTATATCAAATTATATAAAATAATATTTATATTTGTATATAGGGTGTCCCTTGACTCGATGAACATAGCTTAAGAGCGTATTCTTCAGACAATTTTAAGGCGAAAGTGTCTTTGAAACTTTTGTCCAAAAATCAATAGTTAAGGAGTTATGTAAACTATTCATAAACAATAAAGTAAAGTGTCTTCATATTAAACGCATTCGCTCCGTGCGTGAGTTTCGTTTCCATGGTAACGATACACTACTTTACTTATAGAATTGTATGGATGCATATATAATTGTATGGATTGCTTTTAAGACTTACATTTAAAATTTAATATTATTGTCTCACAAATTTAAATAAATAATTATGATAATTTACATTTGAAAAATAATATTTGTTCAATTTCATTTCTTATTTTCACAATTTTTAATGCATTAAGTTTAATTAATTCGTGTTTTTCAATAATTTTAATTTGACATTTCTATAACATTAACATGTAAAGAATTGCAAATTAGTCATAACAGCCCCCTTTAACTCCAAAATTTTTCACTGGAAGCGCTGGCATTGATTTTATTGTCCCTACCATGACTACGCACACAACGAATAGATATCGTGTTCGTTCAACCTTAATTAATGATGATATATATGATGTGTATATAGTTAAATAAATGAATAAAATTGCATCAGATCCATTTTAATAGTATCGATCGCATCTACGTTCATTCAAGTTGATTGATAGATTCATCTTACAATAATTACTATAATTATTGTATGTTCTTGAATGTAATTATTAAATTATACATACATTTTAAATATCTTTACATAGAATAGATATTTACATATCTGTATCTAGATCTGTATCTGATGCAATCTAAATTATTTATTGATGATACAAAAAAAAAATGTATAAAGAATATATAGCTTAGTAGTAGTTGTTAGTTATTAGAATCATGAATTAACAAATTCCTTGAATACCATCAATATTTACGGTAGTACGAGCACCATAGAAAATTTTAGATTTAGGGTTAAAATTATTTGTATCTTATTTTCAACTTTGGTGATGAATTTTTAATGAATGTAGGCGAAAAATAAATATAATTTCTTTCGATATGCCTTGGTTTTCGAAAGATCAAAAGCTAAATAAAAATATTTTCAATTTTCAATACCTTGAAAATTACTGCAGATATCCAATAATTTTATTCTCTCTTCGTCTTCGTCTTTTATTGTCAAGTTTTAACATAATTCATCAGCAATATTTTAACAGATGTCTATGAATTGTATTTTTACCATTTTTACAATTTTACCTTTACTATTTTTACAGGAATCTTTAATTTATTGTTCAAAATGACGAAGTGAAATGTCAAAATTTTTTAAATTTTTATATAAATTATAGCTCATGTGTTACTCTGATATATAAGCTATAATGTTGTTAAATTTCATTCAAATCCATGCAGTAATTTTGCTTTAAAGCGTCACAAGGAAACAAACCAACAATTTTACTTTCACATTTATAATATAAAAAGGGATAAGGATTGAAACCACCCCTTAAAATAAATAATTATTAGGTTCAAAGGTTTTTCTAAACAATAAATCCACAAGTTTGCATGTGAATTTAGTCACGTAGGCATTACACTGGTATATCGATGATATATTTAAATATATTTATACTTACTTTAGCTTGAATTATGTATTATCATTGATACATTTTAAATTTTTATTAAAAACAACAAATTACTTGATGAAAATAACATTCTAGATTTACCTACTTCTTCTATTATCGATTTAGAAAAATCGATCAAGTGCGAATCGAACGGACAGCGTAGTCTAAGTAACAGGGTTCCGTTGCTTAATCTTTGGGTACGGAACCCTGAAACAAAATATATAGAAAATTATTATAGGGTATTTCAAAAAAAAAACCGTTTTTCAAGTGTTCTTAACAAGATTTTCTCACTCAAATACAAGTCACAAACTACTAGTCAATTGATATCTTAAAAATTTAAATACGCTCGCTATACAAATAAAATTTATAAATTGATCACAGGCCGGAGTGAGCAGACACACACACACACACACACACACATATGGGATACGGATGTCTGACTGAACTCAAAGGAAATGTAATTTACGAGCAACAAAAATCGTAAAAGTGTAATAAACCGTTTTTTTTTTAATGTTTTAGCATTTAGCGTCTGATTCTGTTTATACCAGTTAGTTAGTTATGTGCTGCAGTTAAATAAGTTAAGTTGATTTGACTTAAGTTCGCACAGGTTTTAAGTCAATAAAATACAAGTATAGTACTGGATTCGGATTTTATGATTGTAATAATTTTTATAAGTTTATTAGCACAGAATATAATTTTTAGCGAATTGCCCGAAGGAAATGCGAGCTATTGCTTTTGTACGGATGATGAAATTTTCGAAAAAATTTCTTCAAATGTTCATCGATCCTATCTAATAGATGTTAAAAATGACCATTGTTAAAATTTGTATATATAACATGTATGTGTATACATATTACCCTCTGTAGCGGTCGCAATTTAAGTCCGATTTAAATAAAATTTGGTATCAATAAAGGTTTTGGTATTTGAAAGGTCAAGTTCGTTAATGAGAAAATCGAAAGATAAATACAAGGGGTAGGAGGGTGCGCAAAGTACAAAATATTGATTTTTTCCAAAATAAAAAATAAATTTTTGTATTTTTTGATCAGTTTTAAGCAAGTAGTCTTGTGATTTTTTCTCTAGACACTTAATTTTCCAAATAACAATTCTTGAATAATAATAAATGCAATATTCGATTTTAAGAAAAATGTGTTATTTGTTGTTCCATCTCTGAGGGAATTCGCTTAGGTAACGCAGCTCCTGCGCTACGAATTTTTTTTTTATTCATTACTTAACTAACTCATTTACTTATGTTATAACGTAATATAATTAGGTATTATTGTGGGAAGTACAATACCAATACCACACCAATAAGTATATAAACTTACAGGGTGGACCGACCATATTAATCTATTATGGTTAATAAATCGTAGTTAACAGTTACATTAATAATCAATAAATATGCAAGGTGAGAGATTGCACTTTAAATAAGCCTTTGCCCGATTATTTAAATAAATAAATGACTTAAGATTTCTCCAAAACTAGTTGATGAAAATTACAAAAAAAAAAAAAAAAGTTAAAGCTTATTAAATTATTGAAAACAAAAAAATCGCGTTCTGCGCGAATAATTAAGGATGTATGAGCACGGTAGTGAGGACACAAATTTATAAATAAAATTTATTTCAAATTTTGATGTTATAACTTTTCTTTTTCCAGAAAAAAATCAAATTCTCAAACATCCTGTATATTATAAATATGAAATTAGCTTTCTGTTATAAGTAAGTATCTACCTATATATAATAAAATAAAATTTACATTTGCAAAACAAATAAACATTAAAATCTTTTATTTATTATAATTTTTAATAATAAATATTTTATATATTTTATGTTTTTTAATAAAATTTCATTTAAATTCATACAAAATGTAGTAAGAACAACCTCTAGCAGTTATGTTACAACTTTAATGAGTTTAAAACCGATTCATTCATAATTGAGGTTCTTTTGGCGGTATCACATACAAATTTTTTTTATAAAACTGGAACTCACATTACAGGTTAACAAAAAACTTGTTTGAATATAAACACACCTGAATCTTATAGATTTCAGAAAATTATTGATCTGGCTTAGTAGGGTTTTTTTGAAATTTGAAATGCACTAGCTAATTAAAAATTTTCAATTCATTTTGTTCAATTTTTGACCTAATTTCCTAGATCAATTTTTTTGTATTATATAAATACATATTTCGACTACTAAGTATCCATCATCAGTATGAATTAGACAATCGTCCGGGTGTCCCACGACACTTCTCGATTTTTTTTTGCTTACTTTTGTGCTGAGAGAAATTCTTAAAGGTTCTAAGGGTCTTCTATGAAGATAGAAGAAGTTTCTACCACACATAACATTTGAAAAAAAGTTTTTTTTAAAATTAAGCGTGAGCAAAATACTCATAACGCGAGTGATGACGGGTTTAAACTATATTACTTGTAAAAATAGTTCGCATTCACAGGTATATCTACCAAATTAATCTAATTAAGCAGGTGGTTAACACCTGCAATTATTAAATAATTCATATTTTTATTCATATAATTATTATTAGCATGCATTTTAAACATTATAGGTATGCGTTAATTAAGTACTAGAGCTATTACTTAGATTAGATCAGACGTGAAGTGATTGGTTTAGATTTCAGCCTCTAAATCAGAATCAAACAGGTAGGTGAATGAACCCACTAGTTAATAGTTAAAGTATAGCTTAGCTCAGATCTCATTCAATAGGTATAGATTGTTTTTGTTAGTTAATAACTAGGTAGCTATAAATTAAATGTAGCTATGCGTACCTGCAATTAAATATGTAAATTTTATAATTTTATTACCTGTTTATTGATTCATCATATTAAAGAGACCGCAATGGGTTTATAAATCATTATTATAGATAGATATTTTCAACGAAATCCGTTAAAAAATCAATGGTATACTTGCTAGTTTATATTAAATGTGACTGAATTAATTTTTGAGATATTTGCTCAATTATAGAACATTAAACACAGTACATGGATGAGTATGAGTATGAGTATGGAGGTTAGCGGACCATGCTCGAGCATCGGGCCTCGAAGCAATGGTTCAGAGCACTTAGCCAAATAGACCCTTGTACTCTATCCTCGCTACGCTTTTCAATGGCTATTATAACCTACCGATGTACTGAAACCCAGGATCTGCCTAGCGCTGTGTTTCCTAATTTCTTCTGGTTCGACTATGGCCGGACCAAACCATTTCCTTCGCTGCTGTATGAGCGCCGAGCAGTAACAGAGAAAGTGAATCGAATTTCCGCATCTGTCACACGCGGGTGATTGTCTTTTTCCAATCTGATGTTGGAACTTGTTCAGGTTATCATGCCTTGTGAGTAACTCTACGTTGACTCTAATATCAGCTCTGTTTAGTTTCAAGATCTCCTCGGCTCTGTTACCGAGCGAGTTCCCTTCACCCAACAGGCTTTTAAACAGTACATGGATACATTCAACAAAATGATTTATTAAATAGAATTGATTGATTGAATTTAAATAAGTATTCAGCTTTAGGCCACCACTATTAGGTGTACGTAATACGTGACAAAATGAATGTATAGATTTATCATTGAAATGCTTGTATCTTTTTTTTGTATTTCCTAGAAAACGGAATTGAACCATTAGTTGTAAGTAAAGAAATACATATAATGACCGTAAGCGATTTGAGTTTTACCCAGCACAGAAAATCACCTGGAGTTTAATGGAATGGAACTTTTTGAATTAATTATTATAAATTCACTAGTGGAAAAATGAACCTAAGTATATGGACATGGATGATTTTCATGTGATGATTCCAGGAAAAAGTGAATTAATGGAAACAAAAATATTACTGTCTTTGATGGATAAAAATATTTTAGTATGGTGCCAACAAAATGACGTAAAGTAAAACGTATTTTGGGTCAACGATAACGTCACATGGATGATTGATAATATAGATATCGCTCTTCAATCATCAATACTCTAAACTATAGTCGTTTCTGTTCATCGAATGATGGATCTTCGATGAACTCAAAATTCAATAAAACTACAAGATTGTCTAAATATTTTAGATAGTTTTTTATCACACTCTGTAGATTTTTTGATATAGAAATATCTAATTAATTAAAAGGTCGATGTTATATAATAAAGTATACCTTAAAAACAGTTTAATTAATATACGATTTATATGATTGAAGCGCAAACTTCAACAGATGAAATCTTTAAATTTAATACCGCAAGGAATATTTAAACATTTACCTGCTTATAAAGGGCATTACTGAGAATGCGTAATTTTTTTGGCAACATCCTTAATGATATGAATTTGTTAATTATTGATTGAGATAAAGAAGAACGAATATTTAAGGAAAAATACTATAAAAAAAATATCTGTTACAAGAAATTTTTGATAATTATTATTAAACAAATTATGAATAATGATCGTATGGAAAAGACCATGCACGTTATACTTTATAGTTGAATGAGTTAAATTAACAAAATCGCCATGAACGAGATCTTTTTTTTTTATTCTTATCTTGTGTTGTCTTTCAAAAGACTTCAATCAAATGAAATATTGTGGAAAATTACTTGAAAAAAATAAATTTGTAAAATAATTTAACTCATACTCAAAGTAATATAATTATATATTTATTTTATTATATGTGTTGAATATTATTTAATCTTTTATACATATCAGATAAATTATTATAAGTAAAGGCTGCTTCACACTCATTAGTAGAATTGTTTTATTAGTGCAATAGCTAGTTACTTGATTTGTGCATTTCCTCTTCAAGAAAATTTACGTACATATAGATTTTGTACCAATAACATGATCTGTTATGGTTAATAGCTCGTTTTGTGAATTAACTAATCAAAAAAATAACTTAAACAAAAGTTTCAGTTTCGAGTTTAATGGGGGGACATTATACTTTACACCTTTTGGTTAAACTATTTTTCTTTCGATCAAATGCAATAATTATGATGTCAGAACATGATATCCCTTATCAAACTCTACAACTTTTGTTTAAGATATTTTTTGATTGTATATCTACAAAACAAACTATATTACCCTTAATAGATTAAAATGGTCCACGGTTTTTTCTCTTTCAATAAAAAAAATAGCCAATTGTCAACTAGCTCTTAAAAAGTTGACTTGTGTTAAATATGGTGGAAGTGCAAATAAATATAGTGTACATAGTATTAACTGATATATACCATGATTTATTTGCACTTCCACCATTTTATTTTGATTTATCCACATTTTTAGTTTATTTATTTTCAATTTTTATTATATTGATCGTGTGAAGATTATAAGGGTGATTCCAAATGTGTGACTGACACTACATTTCCACCCAAAATGCGTTTTATTTTTCGTCGTATTATAAATACTATTATGTCAACGGTTTTAGTTTTATGGTTGATTCCACATTTATCCTTCTGCAGGAAAAAATGTGCTTCTGTTTATTTAACAAAATATGAATGTGACCGACACTACATACAAAAAGAAGTCACGATCGAGAGTGTTTTTAAATTTCGAATATCTTCCTGATTTTAAATTGTATCTCGGGTCAAATTACCAAACATGTTAGTTTTTACCAATGCTCTAGAAATTTTGATTTTTTTTCTTCACTTTTCTGTGAAATTTGTTGTTTTTTGTTTTTAGCCACGAGTATAGAGTACCCACGAGTTACGGAAACAACGAGGATGGAATTCCGCATGGCTCGAGATAGTATTCATATAATACTTTTATTGGCAATAAAAAAAATTTATTTAAATGAATAATGTGATCGATTTTTTAATCTATATAATAGTAATTAATATCTATATGTTATAGTTAATGTGGATCAGGCATAACATTAAAGAATACATGTCTTATTTAAATATTGAGTGTGAAATTTGATTGTATATCTCAGCTCTGGTTGATACTTAATGTAATGAATATGAACTAAGTTAAAGGATAGTGTAATTAGCTTGTTACATTATTACTTACATTACTTTACTTTACACAGCACACAGGTGTTCGTTCAATTTTAATATTATTATTCAGATTTTACAAAACTAACTTACTTTAAGTCATTACTTATTTACCGACTGACTGACTGACTTAAGGATGTATGAGCACGGTAGTGGGGGCACAAATTTAAAAAATATATATTTTCAATTTTGACGATAAATTATATTATAACTTGACGATATAAGACCAAAAGTAAAAATTAAATTTTTCAATACCTGGCGTAATTTTCAAAATATCGAAAATTGAAAATTTTGTTTAATTATTCAACTTTTGATATTTCGAAAACCAAGGCACATATCGAAAAATTTTATTTTTATTTTTCGTCTACATTCATGAAGTTATAACAAAATTCACCATCAAAGTTGAAAATAAGATAAAAATAATTTCAACCCTTAATCTACCCTGCTCTTACATCGCTTATATGGACGGAGACACTTAGTTTTTTATTTTCTAATTCATTGCTAATATGTTTACTTTCTATTAAAAAGTTTTTTTAAATTTGTTTTCATTCATTCCAAATGAAAATTATCAAAAACTTCCAAAATATGTCGTTTTTTGAGATTCCTCCATAAGAGCCAATGTATTTTATATCGATTTTTAATGACTTTTTTCTTAAAAATTTGCACGGATACCTAAGCTGAAATTTTAACCACATATTCTTTGAGTAAAAGACTACCTACAAACAAATTTTGAGCCTTTAAATCAAACATTGTTGTCATGCTCATACATCCTTAAGTGTCATTTTTTTTACACCAAAACCGTCCAATCTATTAGTAAGTAGTACCTATCTTATATATTATTACTCTAGTAAGTTTTTCACTGTCCTACCCTTATCTTCCTTATTCCTTTATCAAATTCCATGATTCACCTTCCATTTTCAAGCTTATTATGTCTAGGTTTGACTGAAAAAATACGCTAAATAAATAATTTGAACGAATTTGTTGTTTTTAAGCCACGGGTTACGGTAACTTCGCGAGCGGAATTCCGAACGGGTCGTGCTAGTATAATAATAAAACCTGTTCAATCAACAGACATTGCTATTTTAATAATAAATATATATATATCGTGCTTTGTCAGTCAATTAGTTATGCATTCATTAAATAAATATCAAAAAATTTCATTCAAAAATGAAACCAATTCATTGCATTTACAATATTGAGAACTGTCTTAGCCGCCTTTAGCCTTTTTTTTTTTACAGACAGATAATTTTAGTCTAACCAGAGTATTTTTTCGAAATATTAAAATAACTTAGAGTATCAAAAAGCTAAGGAAATTTCTCTTAGCTTAGAATGAAAACGACTAATCGACAGTGCAATATTTTATTTTCCAATTACTTTAGCAGCTTCATAAGAGTTATTACAATTTAAAATGACAATAAACCATGAATAATTTAGTATCTCATTTAAATGTGCTAGTCAGAACATACTACTTATGAGAGCTTGTTTAAATAAATCTATAGAATAGGAAACATGGAACACACTTGCAGCCTAAACTTAAACTCTAAGGTAAGAAACGTTCATACTAAATTTGTAAATCTGTAGAGCTTGTATTTTCGAAAAAAAATCGAATGCGATAAATGAATGAACCAGAGTTGTTTGGGATATATAAAATATGAAACATACATAAGTTATTCATCGATATATTTTGATTTGATTGTTTTTTGCTTCCTAGTTCAAAGACAATGTATCAGATTACCACTTACAAAACATTGATATGATATCAGTCAGTCACGTGATATAAAAAGTATGTATTATTTATGATTTGTTTTTGTTCTTTGAAGATATATAGTTGGTAAGTAACATCTGCTACTCGATTTGTAAATTTATCCACAACATATCACACATCATAAAAAAACCTAACATCAATTCTGGATCAAATATCATTTTATATTGTACCTATATCTAATATCATTGCATCACTATTCTATTCTAACTTGTCTGCTTGTCACTGGTGGTAGGTACTTATCAAGTTAAACTTATCACGTTTCATATAAAAACAGTGTTCAAGTTAACAGTGCTTGTAAACTAAGCACTTATTAGAGAACGCAACCAACAAAACTATTCTAAGAAATTAAAAAATATATATATATACTAGCGAAAAGAAATAATTGACTGAGTTAATTGTTGAAATACTATGTATAAAGAATGTTGAATGTGGAATTTTTCTTTTACATCATCAAAGAAAAGAAAGATAGCCATTCTTACACACAAAGTAATATAAGTATCTTTCTTCTCACTTCCTCAGTGGATATAGTATGACAGACAAAAATGGGATAATTAGGTGATTTTATGAAGATCTATAATGGAATTTTATTCATAGCATCAATTTTAGGACAAAAACTAATTATAATTTTATACCTTTGACAGCATTGTTAATTTAGATGGACCTTAAGAACCTACATAAGACCGGAGATCGAACCCATAACCTTTAAGTGCTGTCCAATCGACTAAAGCTCTCCAGTTTTTCACAAACATTCAATGTAAATAAGCTTTAGATTTATTTTAAGTGTCATCATTTGTATGATAGATAAAATGTAATCGATATCGATATCGTATATAGTATGGTATATCTCATATCTATTGTATGATATCCTTCAATTTATCCATTTTCCATTTTATATGATTTTCATACCAGAAATGTAAAATTTTATTTTTATTAAATTTTGCATATTTGATTGATTCTTCCATCATCGCTCACCAACAGTTTTTATTATCGCACATTCATTTTAAATTTAATCTAAGTTTACTTTCTTATCGTAAAATAGTTTTACGAGCACTTGCGGTGAAAGAAAGTTATAGTTGAAGAACTAACCTTTCTCAATAATGAAATCATTTGGTATACAGATTGATGCAAAAGTAGAAACACGACAAAATTGGTCTATTTCCCGGGTCTATGTTTTTGGGAAAAGATTTATCCAAAGACAAATTAATTAAGAAAATATGTGAGCTTGAAATTTAAATGATAAAGAATTTAAATTAAATTTTAATTAACCCAAATAAATTGAACAAATAAATGACATAATTAATTAATAATAATGATCATGAACTTATTGATTTAAATGCGATTGGGTTAGGATTGGTTAGGACTGACCGAGTAGGAATGCGTAAACACACAGAACAGAGAACAGATGTAAGTCTAAATACGCATATTATTACATGCAAAGGAATTTTAAATTAAGGTAGTACCAGCATGAAATCACTTTTCGACAGATTTGGCCGAATTTTTTTTCTCGGGTTTATAATAGCTTTATTTATGAATTCCTAAAAATTCATAATTTTTGACCGTTTAGATCGCGAGATATTTAAAGACAAAGTTCGCGATTTTGAGGGTCATGTCCCATTTAAAGCATGTAAAATGTCCGGTCTCTCCAACTATTTTTTATGATATTATTATATATTGAAGAAAAAGTAGAAAAAAATGTTTATACAATACAATTCTAAAAAAAAAATTTAGAAATTAATTTTCACTTTCGAGATATTAATTTTGACGTAAATTGATCGAAATTGGGACGTTGGCATAATTATTTCCCATTTTAAACGGTCAAAATTTCTGAAACTTTGGGAATTAATAGTAAGCATTATTAAATTCTTAAATTTAATTTTTCGTTAAATTCTGTCGAAAAAAAAATTCTACCATTGCTTTAACATAGAAACTGCAAATACCATGCTGGAACATCCTTAATTATGAGTATTAGACCGTAAGATTATGTCGAGTTAATGTATCCCATTTTTTCGTTTCTGCATCACAGAGAGAAGAAAATTATCCTAGTAATGAGTATAATAAAAGGAAAGTGTGTTTTAATTTATCTCGAAAACTGGAAACGAATTTGTGGTTCTATGATGGTATTTTTGTTAAAAGTTTTTTAAGTTATGAAACTTGATCATTATCATACGACCTGACCTGTTGACCATGTTCAATGTTGGATGTGAATCAGATTCAGGTCCTATATTTAATAATAATTAATTTAATAATTGACGTAGAATGTGTTCAATAATTTCTAGGAACGCGTTTTTTTGATTGCTAATAATTATTAATATTGTTATTAATATTAAAAACAAGTGAAGTATATGTATAAGTATTTTATAGTTCTGATAAAAGAGGTGTGAGTGAACTTTTTGAAGGGTAACTGCCATTTTATTTTATTAATTGCTGAGTCAAATACGTTGTGCGTTCTGTTGCGTACATACAAAACAACTTGTGATGGATATAACTTGTTAAAAGCCACACCAATCACTTTCTATTTTTGGGAATTATTGTATTCGTCAAGTCAAGTTGTTCATTTACCTTTAATAGCCCTGGATTTTGAAATTTCGCATATGAATCAATACTATTTAACGATAGGTATAATATGGACTAGTTGTTCCAGGGCTTACCCTACGACATTGACAACAGCCATTCTTTCTGTAATTTTTTGAAATGACATATTACAGCAATCCTAGCCGACTTCTCGGCCTAACTTCTCGGCACTATTTTCGCTTAAATCAATAGTTTAGCCGATATTACAAAAAAAAACAACTTTAAAATAAGATGGTGGCCTTCCGCTACGGTGTAGTATCCCGCCTTTTTTATATTTAAACCTATCTTTGTCTACCTTAAACGTACGTTACCAAAAAGTCGGGCCCCCAAAAATACGATTTAAGGATGTATGAGCATGGTAGTGGGGGCACAAATTTAAAAATAGATATTTTCAATTTTCATGATAAATTTATATTATTACTTGATGATATAAGACGAAAAGTAAGAATAAAATTTTTCGATATCTGGCTTAATTTTCAAAATATCGAAAATTGAAAATTTTGTTTAATTATTTAGCTTTCGATATTTCGAAAACCAAGACACATATCGAAAAATTTTATTCTTATTTTTCGTCTACATTCATGAAGTTATAACAAAATTCATCATCAAAGTTGAAAATAAGATAAAAATAATTTCAACCCTTAATCTACCCTGCTCTTACATCCCTTATATGGACGGTGACACTTAGTTTTTTTCTTTTCTAATTCATTGCTAATATGTTTACTTTCTATTAAAAAGTTTTTTTTTTAATTTGTTTTCATTCATTCCAAATGAAAATTATCAAAAACTTCCAAAATATGTAGTTTTTTGAGATTCCTCCATAAGAGCCAATGTATTTTATATCGATTTTTAATGACTTTTTTCTTAAAAATTTGCACGGATACCTAAGCTGAAATTTTAACCACATATTCTTTGAGTAAAAGACTACCTACAAACAAATTTTGAGCCTTTAAATCAAACATTGTTCATCAAGTAGTATCAGTCAAATACTACAACTTTATACAATTTTTTTTAACTTTCCATTTTCTGGATGAGTACCATAACTTTGAATCAGATGACAGCTACTTAATATTATTAGATGTAGTTTAATTAATTTTTGTTACCTTGACCTATAGATTCTATCTAGAAGAACAAACAACTTAAGTCATATACACCACAAAGTACTAAGACTGACTAACACATCACATACTAAACTTACTTATAATGTCATTTCAATAACAATTATAATTAATACAATTTTATTAATTAATTTTATTAATATTAATTAATACCTGTTTATGATTTTTTTTTTTATTTACAATAATTAAATACCTTGTTATACTTGTAATGGCAGCGCGAGGGAAGAGGGCTTGAATAAGAGGGTGTGTACGATATTTATACATAGGTATAGGTAAAATATTGACGAAGGTCATTTTTGACACGTAATTGGTAAAATTGATGAACATTTCAAGGGTATTTTTATGAAATTTCCAATCGAAATTGACATAGCCAGTCGAAATTGGTATCAGAACAAAGATAATTTAATTATGAATTCTAACACTTGAAACATACCTAAAAATACTCTACAATTATCTTTTTCCATAGAGCCTTTTCCAAGCTGAGCCGATTTTGGAGGCAATTTTTTAGTTTTTTCGGGTACTAAACCCTAAACTTGCACTTGAATCATAGCTAAGAACCCTTCTCCATCAAATTATCATTCAAACGAAACAAAAAAAATCAAAATCGGTTCATCAGTTTAGGTGGTACGATGCCAAAGACAGACAGACAGACACACATACATAACGGTCAAACTTATAACACCTCTTTTTTTTTAGTTCGGGGATTAAAAAATATATCTGCCCTTTCAATGCCAAGGTTATGGATAACAGAAACACCCCACGCACTTTTAATATTTTTTTTTTTAATATTATCAATTAATTAATTAATAATCTATATTGATTTATAAATATAAACAATACAACTACTTATTATTTCAAAAATATTTTTTATAAAAATTTTAATTAATTTAAAAAAAAAAAAAAAATTTAGACAAAAATCAAGTTAATTCACTTTATTTTTGTTCAATCTTTTTTTTTTTTTTTTTTTGTTCAATAAAATATAAAATAGTTTTTAAGTGTTGACAAAGATAATAAATAAAATAAAATAATGATATTATTGATTTGCGTAATAAATTTTATTAAAAAAAAAAATTAATAATATAAATATTTTGCAAAATATTTAATTTAATAAGATTTCAATGACCTTTACAAATCGAAATAATAAGTATTTTAAAATTCAATTTATTAGGCAGGCATTAAGGGACGTCACTCACATAATGGAATCATCCACCTACAATCTAAATATGAAGAAAAAATAAAACGGGAGCGTTATTCAAGACGGTTTTTTTGTCAGGCGTTTTCGTTTCTCTTTTGAAAAGTTCTTTTAAAACTGTCTGTAACTTTATAATTATCATGAAAAAATAAAAATGAAAACAGTTTTGTTATAAAACTTTTATATAATCTTTTCGTTTCTATCCAAAAAGAAATTTGGTTTAAAATTCCAATTATTCGTCTTTCACTTTCCGATATTTCACGTTCTCAAATAAAATTGTGTGTTTACAATAATCATACACCTATGTAATGTGTATTGCCTACATTGATTTATAATTTGGAAAATAAGTGCTTTAATTTATTCAATTTTATTTTTTTTTTAAATCAATCGATTGCCTCTTTATTTAAATAGTTTGGTAGTAAAAACAATGAATAATTAATAAATATTAAATGGTAGTTAGTAAGTGCGTCATTAAGAGTACAATCTCAATCTCATTATTACACTAAAATACAATAAATATAATAAAGGTCGTAACCTTAAATAAATAAATATTGTTATAATAATGTTTAAATAATACTTAATAATGAATGATTATATTATTATATGATAATGATAACAAAAAAATTGTTTAAAATTATTATTAATTCAATTCTAAATAGCAAGATATTGTTTTCATGCTCAAAAATCAAAATCAGAAGAGGGAACGAATTAGTAATTAGTAAACTAGGCAATTTGTATGACGTAAATGTAAAAAAATGTTTTAAAGATATCGAAAAAGCGTCAAAAGCAAAGTAATGTTTTTTTTGCATAAACAGAATCTGTGATAAATTTTCTTCATGATGAAAACTTGAATGAACATTCACCGTACTTGCTCAAAAGGCCGAACCACTTTAAAATTGCAATTCTAAAAAAATTTACTAAATTAGAAAGTGCTTGATGTTACCTCTACAGGTCAAACCTTCTACGGATTTTAATATTATTTTATCAATAATATATGAATAATATTGATATGTGCGTGTTTGTAGAACACAAAAGAAATATTTAGTTGATAACATTTTATTATTTTATTCATTCATAGATTATTAATTATAATATTTAATATTTATAAAAGACGTAATTTGGGGTGTGTTGTTTGTGCGTCTTTCTAATTTTTTACTAGCCGTTATCCGACCGCTTCGCAGAGAAATTTCAACTTTAAGAACTACTGGATTATAGCCTTCGCATGTGCCTTGCCCTACCTATATCCCTCTTTTGCCCTCAATTGCATAAGTTTTAATTGTTTTGGTACAGAGCCTAAATTTTTGTGAAATTAAAATACAGCTCATGTTACTCGTTGATAATGTTGCTTTATATTGGCGAAATAATTTTTTAAATCGAACGTGTATTTTTTAAGTTTATCCATTACAAACATAATTGTCTTTATATGCAACCGTATATACAATTATGTCGAACAAGTTGCATATAAATAGAAAAATATTTTATGAAAAATGTAATAAAAAAAAGAGAGTTTTATAGGAAAAAAAACCTAAGAGGATCCGAAATTTTTCCAAGGGATTTCTAAGTACTTGAACTGGAAAATAATTCGATCGCTGATAATAAAGTTACTTGAATTCTGAGTGAATGAATATTGAGATGACCTATGGAAATGATCTTTGATAACTAATCGTGGTCAAACAATAAACTGAATTAATTATTAATTATGGTGATTAATCATCTGCTACTGTTCTTAAGATTACTGAATACTTATTCTTATTATTGGAATCTTTATTAAACACTAGCATTTATTTGATCTGATCTTATAGCTCTAGGGCCAGTCGACTTTAACAGACGGAGCTCATTCTTGAGAAAATATGAGTCAGCCCCGACTGTAAAAGTCGCTATATAAACTACTGGACTTGTTTCTTTCTTTCCAGATTTCATTTAACACAGTCGGAATTTTGCTTTTTTTATATTATTTATTTTATTTTAGATTTTTTAGTATGCCAGCACTACAAAAAACCCTTTTATTAAACTAATTAAAACTTTTAAACCAATTTATTATTCCTACTTATATTTAAACATATAACTTATATTTATTTTTGTAATCCCTTCTTAATTTCCTTTATTTTGATGTCCTACTCGATAGGTTTTGCTAATTTTTTTTAAATTAACGTATTACTTTTTCGATTCAAAAATCCGCCATTTTGTTTTGTTTTTTCAAACACCTATCTAAGAACACTTGAGTTCTTGATACTAATATACTGATACCTTAATTATGCAATCCATTGAGCCCATTGAAAGATAAGAGGTAATAAAGAAATTTACAAACAAATATACATACATATCTCAGTGTCACAAAAAATGCATTTTTTGCTTTAACAAAACTGAATTTTCATATTTCAACACTGGCCCTAGACCTATCATTAATATTGTACACGTAATGATCATACGATTCATTTTTGATATCTACACACACACACACATTTTTTTACGCATTTTAATTCATCCTGAACAATTCTTACAATTTCATTTCATTATTATTATTTATTACATCCGGTCGGTCTATCCATCCATCTGTCTGTCTGTCTATTACAATCATCGTTATTTACTTTCTTTATCAATTCAACTGTTCATTTATTTGAATTTTTTGTGTTAATTCAGCCACACAAAGTCTATATACAGAGGTTATTTAGTTGACTTCTAAGTTTAATTATGAAGTGATTATTTTTTAAGAGGAAGAGATTCTAAGAAAAATGTTCCTTCTAATATCATTAACAAAATACGAGGTTCTTAAATTACTTATCGGTCGTTATTTTGAAGATGTAACTTGATATGACGCTTGACGGTGGCTTTGAGCGTCAAATTAGGAATCCACTTAGCTGAAAAAAATAGAACTATGTGCAGCGTCAAATTTAAAAGATGTTTGACGCTCATGATGACGCTTGACGCTGCCTTTGAGCGACAAATTAGTAATCCACCTGGCTGGAAAAAATAGAACTATGTGCAGCGTCAAATTTAAAAGATGTAACTTCATGATGACGCTTGACGCTGGCTTTGAGCGTCAAATTAGAAATCCACCTAGCTGAAAAAAATAGAACTATGAACAGCGTCAAATTGTAAAAAAGAGCGACAAAAAAGTAAACAACCTTAAAAATGGATATAAATAAAAATCGTTACAATTTTAAAATAAAATTTATTTTCTTAAAACAAATTCATAATTTTTATTAAAAAAAAAAAAAACACACTTTTCACGTTAAAGACACCATTAAAGGCAATTCAAACGAGTTTTCCTTTTTTATGATTTGCCCGTTATCATTTTCCGTTAATAAATGTTTTTTCTTATGTTTCTTTAAACTACTCGAATCATAAAATCCTTTACAACAGATCGAACACAAGTATGGTGTTTCCCCCGTATGGGTACGCACATGTACCGTTAAATTACTCTTTAACGAAAATTGTTTTTCACAAATATTACATTGATGTGGTTTGTCCCCACTGTGGGTGCGCGTATGCACTTTTAAATGATGATGTTGTCGAAAACTTTGCTCACAAATCTCACATTTATATGGTTTACCCCCCGTGTGAATTAATTCATGGGACGTGCATGTAGTCCGATGTGTAAATTGTTTTTCACAAAACGAACATTTATAACGTTTCTCACCGGAGTGCGTTAGTTGATGTGTACTTAGCGCAGCACTTTGTGAAAATGATTTTTCACATAGTTTACACTTATAAGGTCGTGCGCCGGTGTGAACATTTATATGCACTTGTAAAGCTGCACGTTGTGCAAAACCTTTACCACAAATACTACATAAAAACGGTCGTTCGCGATTCGATAATTTCGCACCGTCTTCATTCGGATACATTTCATGAGCCCGAATATGTTCTTTCAAAGCGTATTTTCGTGTAAAACTACGATCACAAAGATTACAAGCGTATGGTTTTTCACCGGAATGACTTCGTAAATGTCGTTTATAATTCGAACTGAGTGAAAATTCTTTGAGACATGTTTCACATTTGTACGGTTTTTCATTCGTATGAGATCGCATGTGTTCATATAATTTCGTTACACTTTGGTTACATATTTTACACATTCGCTTTTTCCTTACAATTTTTTTCTTTGTTTTAATAACTTTTTCCTTTTCATCTTCTTCGAAATTATTCGACAATTCGATATCCTCGTTCGCTATAAAATACTTTTCTTCGTGAATGCTCTCGAAATCGTCTTTCGTATCCAAATTATTTAAATACTCTTCAAATTTTTTTCGAGTTTCTTGACATTGCTGTTTAAAATTGTACGCTGAATATAATTTATCCAAACAATTTGTGCAAATATTTTGTGGATAATTATCATTTTCGATTACCTGTAAAAAAAGAAAACAAAGCTTTGAAGTAAGGACTTTAAGTAAAAGTGTATTTTAAATATTTATTACCGTAATATCAACAATTTCTGTTAACATTTCAATTATATTAAACGAAAAATTATCGAATAATGACTGTAATTCGCCATCCGAAGAACATGTTCGACAAATTGTTTCAAAATTATACATAATTTCGAGTTTTTGCAAGAATTTTTGACAACAATTCTAACCTTTTAATATCTACTGTCAAACTTTTAAAAATACAGTTAACACCGGACTTAGTGGCGAAGTTCTTTCGAAAATTTACCACGTTTTAGCGTTTGTACTATTCGATTTTAATACTTACGAACCATCTAGTGGTAGATAAGAGAACTGAGTTGTCAACTCTCATAGAACAAAAGGTTTAACGGAAATGTGTTTATTTGTGGATTATTATTGACTATTAAAAACTAAAATGGATATTGGTTAGATATTGAATTACATCAAACTAATAAATAATAATTTTAAATATGTTAATAATAAAATGAATGCTGTTAGAAGACAATTAAATATAAATGTCATGTTCAGTAGAGTTGCCTATCTATGTAATAAACTTGGTGGGTGGGTTAACCATGCTTAGAGGGCGGGTTAATCATAGTATAGGTATATAGAATTGGAGTTGCAGGTTACTTAAGGTATTAAAAATAAAAATTACATAAAATTATTTAGTTTTTTATTCAACTTTCGGAATTTTTAAGGATGCATTCGATTGATTTGTTGATTCCTCATTTTGTCGCTCATTTTCTGTTAATAAATGATTCTCTTTACGTTTATTTAAACTAGGTGACTCCCTTCGAACAGATGGTACACTTGTATGACCTTTCTCTGTGTGAATACGCTCATGTACAGTTAAATTCCCCTTCAATGCAAAATTTTTATCACAATATTGACATTTAAATGGTTTTTCGCCCGTGTGGGTGCGTAAATGAGCGATTAAATGATGTCGTTGGCGAAAACTCTGCATACAAAACTGACATTCGTATGGTTTCTCCCCCGTGTGAATTAATTCATGACTTTTCCACGTGCTACGATGTAAAAATTCTCGTTCGCAAAACGAACATTTATATTGTTTCTCCCCGGTGTGATTCTTTTCATGACTCAAACAATGCGATCGAACTCGAAATTGTTTCTCACAAAAGGAACATTTAAAACGTTTTTCATCGGTGTGACTCGTTTCGTGAACCCGTAATGAAGCACTGTATGCAAATGTTTTCTCACAAACAGCGCACTTGTAAGGCTTTTCACCGGTGTGTACGACCCTGTGCGTAACCAATCCCTGACGATTTGCGAAACTTTTCCCACAAAAGCTACACAAAAATAGTTCATTTTCTTCTTCATTCGTAGCAGTAACTAAACCCGCCTCTCTTGGTTTGTATTCTGTAGGTGTTCGAGGTTTCCGTTGCTCACCCAGACATCGATGCGTTTGTAAAGTGTGCTTACGCGTAAATCTTCGCTGACAGATGTCACAACCAAATCGTTTTTCACCTCCATGAATCCGTAAATGTCGTCTATAGTTTGAGATAAACGAGAATCGTTTATCACAAGTTTCACATTTGTACGGTTTTTCTTTTGTATGTTTTCGCATGTGTTCAAATAATTTTGTAACACCTTGATTACATATTTTACACATTCGTTTTTTCTTTACAACTTTTTTCTTTGTTTTAATAACTTTTTCTTTTTCATCCTCTTCGTAATTATTCGAGAAGTCGATATCTTCTTTTACAATAAAATACTTTTCTTCGTGAATGCTATCGAAATTATCTTTAGTATCCAAATTATTTAAATACTCTTCAAACTTTTTTCGAGTTTCTTGACATTGCTGTTTAAAATTGTACGCTGAATATAATTTATCCAAACAATTTGTGCAAATATTTTGTGGATAATTATCATTTTCGATTACCTGTAAAAAAAGAAACAAAGTTTTGAAGTAAGGACTTTAAGTAAAAGTGTATTTTAAGTGTTTATTACTGTAATATCAACAATTTCCGTTAACATTTCAATTATATTAAACGGATAATTATCGAATAATGAGTGTAGATCATCATCCGAAGAACATGTTCGACAAATTGTTTCAAAATTAAACATTATTTCAACTTTTTAAAATAATTTTTATGTTTTTTGACAACAATTCTAACCTTATTTTTCAATATCTACTGTCAAACAAAATATATAGTTAACACCGGGCTTACTGGCGAAGTTCTTTCCAAAATTATCACATTTTTGTGTTTGTGGCATAGATAATAAAATAATAGTAGAGATGGACTATATAGTATTAAAAATGTTAAGAAATGTTATTATTACAAGATTTCACACTCAACGAAACCATTTTTTAATAATAACGTAAATATGTAAATTTACTTGAGATGTTCACTGGTCAGTGGTTGATTGTATACTAATATTCAGTGAAAATATTCATCGTCTTTTGTCGTCTTCACGGAAACATATACTTGTTGGCTATGCTCCATCTGTACTATTACAACATCTTTGGTGTTTGTGGTAACTTTAAAAAGAACTTCGCCACTAAGTTCGGTGTTAACTTTAACTGCATTTTTAAAAGTTTGACATTACATTGATTAAAATTATTATCGAAAAATTTAAAAATTATTTTAAAAAGTCGAAATAATGTATAATTTTGAAACAACTTGTCGAACATGTTCTTCGGATGGCGAATTACACTCAATATTCAATAACTATCCGTTTAATATAATTGAAATGTTAATAGAAATTGTTGATATTACGGTAATAAACACTCAAAGTCACTTTTATTTAAAGTCCTTACTTCAAAACTTTGTTTTTTTTTTACAGGTATTCGAAAATGATAATTATCCACAAAATATTTGCACAAATTGTTTGGATAAATTATATTCAGCGTACAATTTTAAACAGCAATGTCAAGAAACTCGAAAAAAATTTGAAGAGTATTTAAATAATTTAGAAATTAAAGACGAATTCGATAGCAATCACGAACAAAAGTATTTTATTGTGAACGAGGATATCGAATTGTCGAATAATTTCGATGAAGTTAAAAAGGAAAAAGTTGCTGTGAAAGAGGAGTTGGAATTGTCAAATAATTTCGTAGAAGATAAAAAGGAAAAAGTTATTAAACGGAAAAGGAAAAAAGTCGTAAGAAAAAAACAAATGTGTAAAATATGTAACCAAAGTGTGACAAAATTATTTGAACACATGCGATCTCATACGAATGAAAAACCGTACAAGTGTGAAACATGCTTTAAAGAATTTTCATTATGTTCGAATTATAATCGACATTTACGAAGTCATTCAGGTGAAAAACGATTTGCTTGTCATCTTTGTGATCGTAGATATACACAAAGTCATTCTTTAAAAGAACATGTTCGAACTCATGAATTGGATCCAAACTGCTCGAAAGACGATTCGAAATTATCGAATCGTGTAAGACCGCCAAGCCAACCGCTCTTATGTAGTATTTGTGGTAAATGTTTTACACATCGGGCAGCTTTCAATGTGCATCAAAATGTTCACACCGGTGCACGACCTCATAAATGTAAAATTTGTGAAAAATCATTTTCACAAAGTGCTGCGCTAAGTACACATCAACTAACGCACTCCGGTGAAAAACGTTATAAATGTTCGTTTTGTGAAAAACAATTTGCTGTGAAGTGTTCGTTAACGATACATGTGCGTACCCATACGGGGGAGAAACCATTTATTTGTTCAATCTGTTGTAAAGGATTTTATGATTCGAGTAATTTGAAGAGACATAAGAAAAAACATTTATTAACGGAAAATGATGGACAAATCATAAAAAAGGAAAACACGCTTGAATTGCCTTTAAAGGTATCTTTAAGTGAAAAGTGATTTTTTTTTTAAAATAAAAATTATGATTTTGTTTTGAAAAAATAAAGTTTATTTTAAAATGAGAACGATTTTTATTTATTATCCATTTTTAAGGTTTTGATAAAAGTGAGAGTGCGATCTCATTGTTCCTCTCACTCTATCCCATATAAAATACATAGAAGTATCTCACTTGTGCTCCATACCACAAGTCATAGTAAAATACTATGACTTGTGCTCCACTTCACAAGTCATAGTAAAATACTATGACTTGTGCTCCACTCCACAAGTCATAGTAAAATACTATGACTTGTGCTCCACTCCACAAGTCATAGTAAAATACTATGACTTATGCTCCATACCACAAGTCATAGTAAAATACTATGACTTGTGCTCCACTTCAAAAGTCATAGTAAAATACTATGACTTGTGCACCACTTCACAAGTCATAGTAAAATACTATGACTTGTGCTCCATACCACAAGTCATAGTAAAATACTATGACTTGTGCTCCACTTCACAAGTCATAGTAAAATACTATGACTAGTGCTCCATACCACAAGTCATAGTAAAATACTATGACTTGTGCTCCACTCCACAAGTCATAGTAAAATACTATGACTTGTGCTCCACTCCACAAGTCATAGTAAAATACCATGAAGCATATAGGCAAGAGAACGATCGCTATAGAAAGTATTGTCCCCGAAATAAGGATAAAATAAGTGAGGCGCTGCGATCAATACGTAGTATCAATAAAAGCGGGCTGTTGTGCGCTAATTTCAAATGATATATCAATTTGTACATTATGCTAACAACAACAGCTAACTTCACAGATACTACTTCTTGATGACAGCGCGGCTGGTGGCTTAAAAATGAACTATAAATGCTACAAATTTTTAGGGACAGGTACGCTAATGCTTTAGTACATAGCGATCTTTCTCCTGTTCTATAACCTTCATGATACAGATGTACAATTTTACCATTTTAAACGTTACGCTAGTTTTCTATCCCATGTGAACGTAGCTTTATATATAAGGTTAAGTTATCAATGTTTTGACAGCAAATTCTTTTACAGGAAAGGTTAGAAATATTGTCAATAAATCAAAATTGAATCCCAAGTGTAATAATAATGTTCGAATTTGATAAAATTTGTCGAACTTGTTCGTCTTCAGACGGTGAATTACATCCACTGTTTGATAATTTTCAATTTAATGTAACTGAAATGTTAACGGACATTGTTAATATCAGGGTAAGAGACTTTGATTTTTTTTCATATAGCCTAAAATATACACCCCAATAGCCAGAGCAAAAAAAGTAGGTTCATAATACAATTAACTACAGAGTTTTTTTTCTTGTTGGAGTGTGTTGAGAGGTATCCCCTGAATGTAAACCCAAGTTGATTGGACGCGGGAAGGTGTCGAGATTTAGTCACCATCTTAGAAAACAGGTTTTTATCGACAATTTCGTGAACAATGCATCGTACGAAAAAAATAGTAGGGGCATATTGTACAAAGTTTTGAACGCTATAAATAAAAATCTATGCAATAAACAGAAAAAAGTTTCAAATAAAAGTTATAGAAAATGTTTTTATCTACAAAAATGATCCCTACTAAAATGATCCCTAAAACTTGTTTTCCAAGATGGCGGATGAAGCTCGAGCCTTGAAAAAACAAGCCTCTTTTTGTAACTGTATTATTTTATTTACGTTTCGAATTTGTTTCTAAACTTAGGTATTCGAAAATGATAATTATCCACAAAATATTTGCATAAATTGTTTGGATAAATTATATTCAGCGTACAATTTCAAACAACAATGTCAAGAAACTCGAAAAAAGTTTGAAGAGTATTTAAATAATTTGGATACTAAAGATAATTTCGATAGCATTCACGAAGAAAAGTATTTTATTGTAAAAGAGGATAACGAATTGTCGAATTTCGTAGAAGTTAAACAGGAAAAAGTTTTTGCGAACGAGGATATCGAATCGTCGAATAATTACGAAAAAAATGAATTTCTGATTGATAACAGCTACGAAGAAGGAATAGAAAATGAATCATCGAATTACTGCAAAGACGAACCAAAAGAAGGTGATAATTCCAGCGAAGAAAATTATTTCAAAGAAGTCGAATATGAAGAATCATCGAATCACAGCGAAGACGAATCAAAAATAAGCATCAAAAAAATACGAAACAAAAATGTACCGCGAAGTGGAACTTGTGAAATCTGTAACCAAACTGTAACGAAATTATACGAACACATGCGAAAACATACGAAAGAAAAACCGTACAAATGCGAAACTTGTGACAAACGATTTTCGTTGAGTTCAAACTATAGTCGACATTTACGGATTCATCGCGGTGAAAAACGTTTTGGTTGTGACATCTGTCAGCGCAGTTTTACGCAAAAGCATACTTTACGAGCGCATCGATGTCTGGGTGAGCAACGGAAACCTCGAACACCTACAGAATACAAACCGAGAGGGACGGGTTTAGTTACTGTTACGAATGAAGAAGGAAAAAAACGATTTTTATGTAGCTTTTGTGGGAAAAGTTTCGCACATCGTCAAGGATTGGTTACGCACAGGGTCGTGCACACCGGCGAGAGACCTTATAAATGTGCTGTTTGTGAGAAAACGTTTGCATACAGTGCTACATTACGGGTTCACGAACTGACTCACACCGATGAAAAACCTTTTAAATGTTCTTTTTGTGAGAAAATGTTTAAAGTTCGATCGCATTGTTTGAGTCATGAAAAAAGTCACACCGGAGAGAAACAATATAAATGTTCGTTTTGCGAACGAGAATTTATACATCGTAGCACGTGGAAAAGTCATGAATTAATTCACACGGGAGAGAAACCATACGAATGTCAGTTTTGTATGCAGAGATTTCGTCAACAACAACAATTAACCAGCCATTTACGCACTCACACGGGCGATAAACCATTTAAATGTCAATATTGTGATCAACATTTTGCGCTGAGGGGTAATTTAACTGTACATGAGCGTATTCACACGGGAGAAAAACCATACAAGTGTACGATCTGTTCGGAAGGATTTTACGAGTCACGTAGTTTAAAGAAACATGAAAAAAAACATTTGTTAACTGAAGAAGTTCGACAAAATGAGGAATCATCGAATCAATCGAATGCATCTTAAAAAATAACGAAAATTGAAAGAAAAAAAAATTAATTTTATGTAATTTTCTTGTATTTTTAAAATAAATTAATTTAAAAACGTTTCTTAATTTTTTTATGACTTCCTCAGACACGTATAAAAATAAATAAAGTTATTTTAAACAATTTAACCTAATTTTATGTTTTAATTATTATAAACCATGGAGGTTAGAGAGAAGGAGAACGATCGCTACGCGCTAAAGCATTAGCGCGTCCGTCCCTGAAAATTTGTAGAATTTATAGTTCATTTTTCAGCCACCAGCCATAGTATCAAGTCTAGTTTTACATTTTTATGAGTAATGTGGCCAATTCCACATCATGATTATCCCCTATTACCTGTATTATTTAAAGCAAAGGTAATAAATTATTATCTTCGTCGAACTATGATTGCGTTTTAAAAATAATTTAAATTATATGATCGATTCCAAAGAGAATTGATTCTATGAATTCAGGAATAAATATTTTGTAATTATGGATTTTGACGCCCTTCCCATTTCTTAATAACCACTTGCATATTTCTTATTCATATCTCCCTGTCCCCGATAAAAGTAAGATGCGTGCAGTAAATAGTTTATGCGTCGAATTCATAGAAATCCCTATATATTATAGATGTGAAAGTAAGAATGTTTGTTTGTTTGTTTGTTACGCTTTCACGTAAAAACTACCGATAGATTTGAATGAAACTATACAATAATATAGCTCATACATCAGAGTAACACGTGAGTTATAACTTATAAAGATATATTTTAAAAAATTACATTTATTTTGACATTTTACTCAACCATCTATGATTTTGAACTATAGATTAAAGGTTTCTGTAAAAATTAAAAATAATAAATGCAAAACAATTCATGGTCATTTTTTTCTGATTTACTCAATGAATAATGACTATTTTACACTTAACAAAATTGAAAACTGTGCATATATTTTAGCTGTGTAAAACAATTCTTTCTAGTTTTATGGAAGGGGGATAAGTGAGATCAATAGAAGTGCCGTCTATAAAGTGGTGGTTTTTACTTTTAAGTCCTGTGAAGCGGGCGGGTATCAAGCTAGTAAAACATAATTGTATTAAAAATTTTTTTTAAAAATATTACAAATATTACTAAGAATTTGATTCGAAGACAAATTGATTGGTAAAAATATTGTATTGTTATTATTAACGCCGTGTTTTTTAAGTATAATCGAAATCGTAAATGTGAATATTTTGAAAAATGTTATGTGTTTCTAGAAATTTGTATCTGATCAGATTACTTCGAATTCTTTAAAATAATATTAAATTTTAATATCTGTTCTGATCATTTCTTTTCAGACAGTTATTATAATAAGCTAGTATAATAAATGTAATTTTAAGTTGTTAAGTAATAATTAGGTTAGCTTTAGTTTACGCTTAGCCAGCACTCCAGCAATCTGAACTCTCACCATCAGCTCTCAACTCCCTTGCCCATTGGCTGGTTTTATTATTACTTCCAAAGAATTCATTAAAAACATTAATAAATATAAAATATACAAAGAATGCCTCAACGTACTCGCTTGTACATAAAAAATTCATCAATTTCTGTATTGTTTCTTGGTAAACATTTTCAAAACGAAATATTATCTAATTCTTAGTACAATCATTCACAGAATACTAAATATTTTAAGGGTATGCGAAACCATCAAATGGGATGAACTTATCCATAAATCAAAATTTAAGAAAAAAAATAAAACAACCTTTTTTTTTTAAATCATGTGAACGGATTCTTTTATACATAGTTTATTTTTTTTAAATAAATCTATACGTCATTGTAGTTTTTTATTGTGGACTATCGCGTTGGTTTTAGTGTCTTTACATGTCTACCTTGAATCTTTACTTTTTAAAGACCATTTGGAGCTGTTTAAGAACAGCAGGAGGGCTTTGACGTCGACTGACTTTAGGTCGGAGAGGTCGTCAAAGAGAGACTGGCTCAAGTAAGTCCATCTCCTCATGACGAGAGCTGGGTAGTGACAGAGATGAGACATAATTCAGACAATGTCTCCTCCTCGTCATCACTGTGACAGCTCCAGCAGTAGTCGTGCTACACTGCCAGACCTAAGCGTTCAGCATGCTTGCCGCCCACCCAGTGTCCTGTGACAGCTGCAACAACTTTGTGAACAGAGTACTCAAACCATAAAAATGAGGTTATGGATTAATAACCTTTTTTGTTTTTTGTCGCTCATTTTTACTTTTTCCAATTTGACACTGCACATAGTTATATTTTTTTCAGCTAGGTGGATTCAGCTAATTTGACGCTCAAAGCCAGCGTCAAGCGTCATCATGAGCGTCAAACATCTTTAGAGAGAATTGGTATGTAAATATATTTATGAATTCGTTCGTATTGATAAAATGAATATGACGTATTAATAAAATGAATAAAAAAGTAGTATAAGATGAAATGTTTCTTAGAACAAATAATCTTTGATCTATTTATTGAATTCAAGTATCAGAATCAGTTGATGCGTAAAAATGTTCTTTTTACTGTAAGAATGAATTTCTTAGAAGAATTTTTGCTAAAACATCCATCAGTAATTTAGCATCCGAGTATTTGTAATTCCATTCTACATCTAGAGGCAGAGAAGAGTTAGTTATCACCAATAATAATCAATAAAATATACCTACTTATAAGTCAAATAAAAATGAATGCTTGTTTTATTATTAATTATTAAATTATTACCTGTAAATAATTTATTTTTACAAATACATACAACTTGTTTTTAATTGAAGAACTATTAAAAATAAATTATGTAGGTAAAATAAAATAGACTCAAAATAATTATAATACAACATATAAAAATTTATTAAAATCAATGAATTCATATTTGATAATTAATTCAAAATATACATAAAAATAATATTTATATAGGTATCTATCTATCTATCTATAAAACTGTGTTTGCATCTTGATGCGCGTTGCATTCATTAGGTATTATAATAATAATTAATTAATTAATATAAAGGCCTGGCCATATGTTTACAAAATACTAGCTAATTAACTAAAGGCACATCGATTCAATCAATAATAACATCAAATACTTTATATAAAACAATGGCTTAAATAAATTCTCTTCAAAATTCATTCAATTCTACAGGCCGTATCTCAAAATCGTCCAATTTTGCCGAGGATGCTAGCAGTCGTCATCCGATTTAGAAGATTATCGCCTATTTTTCGGTTGTTTTGGGTACGGAACGCTAAACTCGTACTTGAAACAAAGCTAAGAACACTCCCCATTAAATTACCTTTCAAAAGAAACAAAAGAACCAAATGGGTACATCCGTTTCGGTGATACGATACCACAGACAGACACACATAGCGGTGACAAACTTATAACACTTCTATTATTTGGTTCGGGGGGTTAGAAACTGCTCGTTTCAGAATTGAGTATAAAGAATTCCGTCTATTTCACTCTCGAAACAATTGGACCATTTTGAGTATATCCTGTATTTTTCACATACCCTGTATAAACTTACTTCAAAATAAAATATTTTCAAGCATATTTCATATTAAGTCCATGGAAGAAAACCATTTTGATTTAATATTTATTAGAAAAGTCTTTAAAAATGGAAAACCGAGAACAACAAAATATACTCAAGCAAAGTATTAAAAAAAACATTTTTTAACACGAAATTTCTAACAACTTTATCTTAGCGAAAAATCATCGAATTTGAAACCGCAATAGCTAGATATTCCAGTTCCAAATTCGATAATTTTCCACAGAAATACAGTTGTCAGAAATTTTGGTAAGAAGAGTATATTGAGAAAAGAGTTAAAATTTTTCTACCAAAATATAATTCTTTGGAAAAATGATTAAAATTACTGAGCTACAAATAAAAAATATATCATTTAGAAAAAAAAAAAACATGGCAAATTTTATCTTTATGTACAAGTTTTTAAAAAAAATCGACTTTTATACAAGTCGTAACAAATTTATAAATCTATGAATTATTCAAATTTTTGCTTTTAAAAGTAATTATACCCGATTTCCTAATTTTAGTTAGTAAAATCTTTTAAGGAGTAAACAACTTGAATGGAAGCCTGGTTAACGGGGAAGTACTGAAATCGAGCACAACAATTATGGAGTGTAGAGTTAAAGAGAATCATCTTTGTATATAAAAAATACAGACTGAAAGCACTGTAGCAAAAGTGTTAAAAAGAAAGTAATAAGAGTAAGATAAAGATCTAAACAAATTGTTAGAGAAGGATAAAGAATTTCACATCAAACACGTTGTTGCTACAAAAGCGCCATTCAGGTCAATTTCAGAACTGTTTTTTAAGATTGTTCTCCTTACCTCTACCCTTCTTAATAACAATTTAGAATAACAAAACAAATGCAAGAACAGGCCATTATTAATGCTAAATTCGATGTAAAATGGTATCTAGAAACACTTTTTGACCCAATGCGTTAAATAACAGGATCTAAAGCCTGATAAAAACTGTTATTTATTCAGAATTTAATATATTTGAAGGAAATAATCGCAATTTGATCATAAAAAGTTTTCCTGTCACGTTAACGACAAATTGTTCGAATATCGATGTATTCTTTTTTAACGTTTTCTATTATTTAAGAGTTACATAACGTACTTAAGGTAGTAGAGCAGTATCGAAACGGGAAACAGTTGTCAAATCATTAATCAACAATCTTTTTTAGTCGACGTCAAAGCCCTCCTGCTGTTCTTAAACAGCTCCAAATGGTTCATGGAGTAGTGGTCGGGGATAGGCCAACCCATTTACGGTATCACAACGGACCCTATCGTCTAAGTGTGTCCCACCCCAGGACAGCCACTCTAACCTAACCTAACCTCAACCTCGATACTGCTCTGCCATACTACCTTAAAAATAAATGAGTTGACCATAAGCAGAAATGCACTTTGATAATAATTATGGTACAGATCTAATATTCCATAATAAAGCTGACTATTTATTTATTTATTTATTTTTTTGGCAAATGGTTGGTTAAGTTGTTTTAAATCTTAAGTGAATAATACTTAATTTTAATTCTTAAGTGTGACTAACACATGATTTAAGTGTGACTGTGACCCTTTATCAAATTCAAGGACACACAGCTGTCTCTGTCTTGCCGCTGTAGCGCGCTTCTCATGAAATAATTCAAAATTTTGCCCAACAAGACGCCCCAAAACTGTGTTTATTGTGATCAAGGAACAAAAAATGAACATTCATCGTACTTGCTCAAATAGCCGAACCACTTTTAAACAACAAATTCATGACTATAAAATTTTAGTATTTAAAAAAGCTGGTAAGCACGACTTGTAACAGCAGCTTTTAAAATTTCTAATCATTCTGAAATGATTGTGAAATACTACGCTGGCTCCTAGACCTTAAAAATACTTTTTCTATATAAAATTTTTAACAAAAAAATTAGAAAAAAAAAATTATTAATAATTTTAAGTCGATGTGTGTTTTTTTCGTTTAATAGAAAAAATTAAACGCGCGAATTAATCGCACGTCATCTAAGTAAAAAGAAAAGTTAATAGTAAGTAATAAAACTTGTGGTGGACGATCAGGAGAGGGAGGGGGGCGTTAATTGTGATCATCGTTGTTGGTATTACGTGATTGTGACTGTTGTTGCGGTTGTGAGCGTTGTAATCGTTCAGGATGAGAACATGCTAAATGTGAAAAATCTCGTACAACATCATTAAATGTATCATCACCAGTTCCACCCATTTCTGAATCTTTCATTTCTTCATTTAATCGTCCTAAGCGTAACCTAAAATCAAGTGAAAATAAACAATTTACTTTTTTTTAAAATGGGTCCTATAAACACGTTACAAAAAGTTTCATTAAAATCGGTGCTGTTTCCTTACTTTTCCACTTTCGACACTTTTTTCCGGCTTATTCATTCTATTATTAAGGTTATTCGATACATTTAAGATCTGAGACAAGTACTTACAAAGTAACAATATCAGCATTCGCTTGTTTCACAGCAATATCCAATGGTTCAATACCATGGCAATCTTTTAGATGTTGATTGGCACGATGTTTTAACAACAAACAAACTTGAGCGGTGTTTCCTAATTCCGTAGCTAAATGTAACGGTGTCCTACCATCCACATCCGTTATATTAATTTTGGCACCATTTAATAACAAATATTCACAAGACATTACTGAACCACTAAATATTGCTTGATGTAAAGCGTTACGTCCATGGTCGTCAGCATTTGTCCATAATTTATCCGCTCCAAATGAGAATGCCTCACACATTATTGGTAAATTATGGGCAGCAGCCGCTTTATATAGTAATAAATTTGGATCTAATTTTGAAATATCTTCTTCATCTGTAAAAAAAAAAGTGAGTTTAATCTTGCCCGCCAGGTTATTGTCAGTTTTAAATAATAGATGCTTTGTCTGTTGTGCTCTTCAGAACAAAAAATGAGGTTATATTCGATGAACTTACCAACAAGTTCATCATCTTCACCGCCAGTTGAATCTTGATCACTGCTCAAATCAATTGGATCAGCTAATATTGGTTGTTGTTGAAAATCACAGCCAAATAACAAAATATCATTAGATCGTTGTATTCGAGCCTGATCAGCGTCATCTTCAGTCTGACCTGGTGATGTTGTCGTCTCGTCCATACTCCGTTCTGAATGTTCGGATACATTATTCACAGATATACCCGATTCCGATTTAGAATCGTCTTCATCATCACCATCATCTCCATGATTCGGCCTGGTTTTATCATCTTTAATTTTTTGTAATGTGGTTAGATTTGCATGGGATGATTGACGTGATGATAATTTCTTATCACGACTCTTTGGTCGACGTCGTAATTTTCGTACACTCCATTTTTTAATTGACATACTACCACGAGACGCACGCGATTGACCTTCATTTGATGTCATTTGTGTAATTGATTTTAAATCTTTTACAAATTTCTTTTCAACATATTTCGCTTTTATCCAATTTTCCCGTACATTCCTGTATAATAAGAATAATAATCTTAGTTTAAATAAAAATGTTGAGGAATTCATTGAAATATATAACATTTTATTTGTCCTTAACTGTATACATAATACCAGTACAGTTTAGGACAAATTTAAAGTTAAGTTTTATACGTACTATTATTTAACTTACCCCGAACATTTGGTGGCAGACGGTCGAGTAAAATCTGGTGGCACATTAGCTTCGTATATTTTATTAACAATTGTATTACCTAATTCTGCCATAACTTTAACAATTTCTGGTTCCCAATCATCTAACGTTAATGAACGCACTTTACTATAATGTACACCTAAGCTACGATGAACTCCCGAACAATCTACGGCAAATTAAATTAAAATATTTCAATGGATCAACATTTCAATTAGGAGGGGGCATTGTTTACTTTTATTTATTAGATTCAATTCACAAAATGAGTCAAATAAGGACAATCGATATCTAGATATGGTTTGAAGTTTTACATAAAAAAGGGGGAACCTTGTCCGTGACTAGGACTTTCAATAGGTTAAAGACCCTGTAAATGGTGACCCCCTTGATGTAATGACGTACCAATACACAATGTAATTCCTAAATTAATACTAGCCCAACGTGGATTTTGATCACCACAATCACAGCAAACATCATTTCCTGGTATTTTAATTAATTGCTCCCACATTTTTGCTTTTTTCACTTTATTTTGTGACTCCTCCATACTTCGTCGTCCTGGTGAATTTCGTAATGTAATTGATTGATTTGAATCTGTTTTGATTTGATTGATTTCATCCAAACGTTCCATATTTTCGATATTTAACGTTTCATTTGGTGTGGATAATCGTTGTATGGCTGCACCAATCCCTTTCTGCATCGAACTTATCCATAAATCATACATTTCTGCTGAATCAGCTTGTAACATGTGACTTCTAAAAATCGAATTTTAATATTACATGGATCGCTTAGAAGAAATAAGAAGAAGAAACAAGAAATCTTACTTGGAGGGTGACAAAACTTCAAAACAGAATCGTCGTTCGCCATCATGAACAGGTTTAACAGAACATAATCGTAAATCATCCTCCATAATTGTGACTTGTTGATCCCCAGAACGTTTTCGATAGACCAATTGATTATCATACAGATAGAACCAACGTCGATTCCACGTTTTAAATGCATTCGATGTACGTTTAAATAAATAACCTTCCATGCGTGGTGCACCCTGTACAGCATTCGATGTTCTCTTTGGTATTATTTCTGTTGACGACACCAACGAATGTCGATTTTCCATATCTTTATCGATCTGTTTAATATTACCACGCATTTCTGCAATCTATATGGAAAAACATATTTTTTAAAGGTTTTTTCAAAAAGAATACAAACAAAATAGGGCTAGAATGATAGAGTCTTCTGTTTCGGACTTGAGTCCAGCTGATCGGAGAAAATAGAACGTAAGAACACTTAGAAAAGAGAACGTAAGAACAGTATTATTATTATTATTATTATTATTAACTTACATTATCAGATAATTTCTTACAAAATGGATTTAAATCTTCGCACAGTTCACTCCCCTGATGATAAAACGTACAACAAGCGTAAACGTACGATAAAAGCTGTAAAACAAAACAAAAAAATCGCATAATTTGTAATAAATTGAAAAGACGTAAAAAACACACAGAAAACTGTTTACAAACCGTGCTTAAAATTTCATGGCGTTTTTTCGCTTGTAAAATTGTTAAATTATGTACATAATCCAATGTTGTATGTCCAAAACATGATCGAGTTGCAGCCAATAAATTTTGTATTTCATCCACTTCTTGTACTTTACTTTTTTGTACTTGAGAGTTTCTCACAAGTGCCACGTCCAAATCGCCGGATATTTTTTCAAAATAATGTCGACTTTCTTTGGCATTTTTAATATCACTATAATTCAAACACAAAGGCCACAACAAAATTTGTATTATTAATATTGGACTCACCTCTCCTTTCGTCTTAGGTCGAGGGCCAGACGTAGATATTTGACAGTCATACAAATAGGGTATTCTACTATTTTTGAAAAAGTACTTCAAAATGTTAATTTTGCTAATAAAAAGCCACCAAAAATTTCTTTCGGAAAAATACACACGTTTTCTTGCCAAAAACTTAAACTTTAAACCTTTTTTAAACTATCAAAAACGCGAGCATCCAATTTAATGATGTAATATTTGTATCACTATACGAAATAACACAAATAAGTTTGACAGATATATTCATAGACATCTGATTATAATAAATATAAATACTTATTATCTATGGATATATTATACCCAGCTGTCTACACTGAACTAACTGATGGTCTATGACTCATACCGCTATGACATCACAGCAGGGCTTACCCGCGATTTAGGTCACGTGATATACAGTTTAAAAATTACAATTTTTAATTTTAATATAATAAAATAAAAATGTGCTTTTATGACTCGAAATCAGAATATTTAAGTATATTTTTACATAAATTTTAACTTTTTTCAAATTTCATGATTTATTTAAAAAAGGGGTTAGACCCTCCTCTGAGAGGTACGAAGCTTTTACAACCCAATAAACAACTGTGGAAAATTTCAAAGATGTAACACTTTTCCCCTTTGAGATATTCAGTTGTATTGTACTACATGAAAATTATGATATTTCTACCATTCTGAAATAACTGTCAAACGGTTATGGCTGGCTCTAGACCTATTTTCTTGACTTAACTTGTTATCAGAAGAGATAATAAAAAACTTAAGTAGGTGTATACTTACGTTCGAATAAAAGCTGATACATTTTTTAGTATAGTGCGTGATGCTTGATCGACCAGAATCTGTTGGAATTTATTCATTTCTTGGAGTGCGTGAATTAATTTGTTTAGCGAAGCAACCACTTCAGTGTCATCTTTAAAATATATACTTAAATCCCATAAAGTGTTTGTAAACCCACTAAAAACAAAGAAAAATAAAGAAACCCAGTTTGATAATGGTCGAATACATCTGAAACATGTCAACAACGACAACGTACCTTTGATGTTGTACAAAAGTTTTACCCGATTCAATCATTTGACTACATTGTTTTAAAACTTTATCTAATTTTTGTTCTAATTGATCGATATCACTTTCAACTTCCTCCAATTTAGTTCTTAAAAATACAAACAAAGTAATTAATATTTTATAATTAAATGGCCAGTAATTTTATTTTAATGATTTTTACCTAAAACTTGGAGAGTCACGAAGACATTCTTCAAATTCAAATTTATGCATTTTAATAAAAAATAATTAATGTATGCTTTAATAAAAATTAATTTTAATTATTTAAGAATGTGCATGTTTTTAACTTTATAAAATACAGTCAGTTTACACTGAATCATCACTCAACTATTTGACGTTTCATTTTAATCATTCATCACAAAACATATTACATGTAGCAAAATATCGATAGCACTACAAAAAATATCATCAGATCTGTGTGTCAAATACTCTCATTTCTTTGGGTTTCATCTCGAAATATAACGGAATATAAGTTGAATTTTTGTATAAACCTCTATTTTGATAGTAAAATAGTTGTCTCAAAAAATTTTGAATTTAGAAAAGTAGCTTTAAAGTGGTTCACCTGTCACGTGACTATTCAACTTATCAACTAGGCAATTTGTATGACGTAAATGTAAGCAAATGCTATAAAAATATCGTAAACTAGGCAATTTGTGTGCCGTAAATGTAAAACTGCTGCCGTAAATGTAAAATATCGAAAAAGTATCAAAAACCAAAGTTTTTTTATGATTTCTTTTTGGAAAGCGTCTTAAATTTTTTGAATTTTATTCATCGACATAATCTACTATGTTAAAAACCACAATTCTAAATTTTGCTTCGCAAGAGTCCCCAAAACTGTGTTTATTGTGATCAAGGGACTTTGAACTATCATTTACCGCAATATATTGACATTTTATTTAAACGTCGCGTACCATTTTTTTATCGATTGTTTGTTCGTAATCTAAAATTGAAATTTGATGGAAGACATTTGTATCGCATGCGTACAACTCAAAAAATACTTATAAATGTCAAAATTATTTAAAAAAACACATTTAATTTACAAAACAAAAAGTTTTACATAATATTCAGTAAGTTTTTATATTTCTTTCTGAATAACCACTAAATCAAAATATGAAAATTTGAAACATTTAACCAAAAAAACCCTAAAATAATTTTGAATATTGAATGATGACTGAATTAAATATTTCTAGCATAACCTATAATAATACAATGGTTGCTGAAAAACCTGCGGGAACAAGTAGTAACAATCCATTAGAACAATTTGTGTTGCTAGCGAAATCAGCAAAAGGTGCAGCATGTGTGGAATTGATTAAACAAGTTTTAGAAGCACCTGGTGTTCATGTATTTGGTGAACTTTTGGATATGCCAAATATTGCTGAGGTAAAATATCCAATCAATTGTGAAATATCGTAGCCATATAAATTGATTTTTTGTGTTTTTTTGATAGTTACAAAATGGCCCAAATAGTATTTATTTCGATACATTAAATTTATTTGCATATGGAACTTATAAAGAATATTTAGCAAGTAAAGATAAACTTTTGGAATTAACACCGGTCCAGATTAAAAAGTTACAACATTTAACAATTGTAACGTTAGCGACTAAAAACAAAGTAAGTACTTCCATTATTATTTATTGTGGTTTTGTAGTACTTCCATGATTATGGTAATTTCGCACATGAAACAATGAATACTATTTAACGATAGGTACAATATGTACAAAGTGTGCCAGGGTTTATTTTGGCAGAAATATTTGTGTGATTGATTGTGAATATTGTTTTAGTGTATCCCATATTCGTTACTCCTTAAAGAATTGGATATTAAGAATGTACGAGACTTAGAAGATTTAATTATTGAAGCCATTTATGCTGGTACGTACCAAAAACTTTCTTTTCTATTAAGATATTTTCAAATTTTTGATAAACACAGTAGTTTTTCTTGTTGGAATATATTCCGGGGAATCCCCTGAATGTAAACCCAAGTTGACGGGACGGAGAAGTGTGTGTTTCAGTCGCCATCTTGGAAAACACGTTTTTATCAAATATTTCGTGAACCGCGGCGGCTGAATAACGAACCCTTTCGTTCCGTTAACTGTTATTCGGGAAATTTCCCTGGACATATTAAACTAATGAAAGGAATGGGACTAATGGTAACTAATGAAAGGGATGGGATTTACTTTTAGATATTATTCATGGAAAATTAGATCAAAAAAATAGTCAATTAGAAGTTGATTATGCAATTGGTAGAGATATTCGTCCAGCTGATGTTGGCATCATAATATCAACATTACAAGAATGGTGTGATTCATGCGAAGCGGTTTTATCGTGCGTTGAAACTCAAATACATCGTGCTAATGCTGAGAAAAATCGTAAAAATAAACATAAAGAAGCTATCGAACTTGAAGTATGTTGTCAGCCATCTTTGTTTTATTTTATTTAGCTTTTATAGTCATATTTTCCCCCGAAAGCGTACAGGGTGTTTTATAATTGAGCGTAGAACCCCGAACTTCCTGAATAGGCTTATCCAAACAAATAAAAAATGATTTTTACCAAATTTCGATTTGAGACTTAATTTTTGAGATATTGTTAATTGAAAAATTTTAAAAAATCACCTTTTTTCGACGTTTAATCGCTTTTTACATTTCTGCAGCCCCTCTAAATTCTTTTTTCAATAAAAGGCAGTCTAAGAGGGGGAAATATGACGTTTTTTGGATAAAGCTCGGTTGCTTACAAATATTTCTTTTACTTTGTGTATGTTTTAGATTCAAAATATCAAAAAAAGTTTAAAAACTCAACAAGCCCAACAACAGGCTGCTATGGATTCAGATGAAGCAATGGCTGTTGATCCACCGGAAATAGGGTTTGACAAGGGTAAGAAACCAGCTAAGAGTAAGGGCAGAGGCAGTGGTAAGTTCTGGCAGAAATCCTAACTTGTGCGTTTTTTTCAAAAACCAAATAAAACTAACCAACATACTTTTTTCCCTCCATATTTTTTTTTGGGTGTCCAATTATAATCAAATTTTATGTAATCCAGAAGTTTTGAATTTAATGCTGTATAAATTTTTTGCTTTTTTTTTGTAATAATTAAAAACAATAATTTAACTTTTCAAAAATTTATTAATAATAATAACATTTGCTAGAAAATTTGATGTGTCTTGTTTTTAATATTTTCCTCTTTCCTTGTGTAAAGTCAAAATCGCTTATAATGACGACACTAATATACAGGGTGTTTTTCTACTTAAGTTGGCTACATATGGAAAACTTTTTTAGTTTAAGGTTTACGAAAAAGAGTTGCTACTCATTTTTGAGTACATGGTACATTTTTGAGTGTTCCTTCAATGTCGTTATAACTGGTTTTGACCGTGCCTCTACAAAATTTTTTTGAGATTTTCTTTACTTTTGTAGTTTTATCAAACAATCAATTTAAAAACAAAACAGAAATTGGTTGTTGCTTTTAAAATCTTTGCAGGAAATTAAAATAAGTTGTTACTTTTTATTTGTCTCAAACTGTACTCCTCATCATTTGAGTTCAATTAACGAGTGGATTTAATAGTAGGAGTATGCAACAAAACTTGGCGAGATATTTACTTTAACAACTTGTCTATTCAGCCAACGTACATCGTACATACTACATCATATAAAAAACAAAGCATCTATTGTTTGAAAAGGACAATAACCTGACGGACACAGCACACTATATCTTATATATTTAAACAAACAATACTTTTATTTATATATATGTATTAGCAATCTCGGAAACGGCTCCAACATTTTTAGAAAATGTCTGTTTATTCGTGTTTTCAGCAAAAAACTGAAAAATGTGACTCTTACTGCCATTAGTTGGCGATTTTTTAGGTAGGAGCAACTAACTGCTTTATTGACATTGAAACATTAGAGATAGGTTTCGGTAGATGGCGTTGTTACACTATTAGTATACAGGGGGTTTTTGGGACGAAAAATCGATCTAGCAAGGTTTTATTTTAAGAAAACGTTGTTTTCTCTCGGAAACTTTAATCTTGGAATCGACTCCAACGATTTTCATGACATTTAGTCTAACCTAACATTTAGTGACAGTCTATCTAACTAAGTACAGTTCGGGACAAATAAAAAGTATCTATAAAAAGGTGGATTTACTTAATAAAAAACAATTTTTTAACACATATAATTTATTTATTTATTATTTATATTTATATTTAATGACATTAACATATATCCAATATATAAATATTTTTAGTTTTTTTACTAATATTTCCAATGGCCGCCATCTTTAAAATTATTTCAAACACCTTTTTTAAAAGTCAAAATCGTATTTAATACAAATAAAAATTTGACATAGTTTGTATCAAATACGAACTAAATTATTTTAAGATTGAATTCAGCCGACATTTTAAAATAAAAAAATCGTATTTAATGCAAATGGAGATTATTTTAATCAAACACGAACTGAATGATTTCAAAATGGTGTCTCATGACTTGGTCGCCATGTTGAAATTAATTCAATCAACATTTTTTTACATTAAAAATCGTATTTAATGCAAACTAAAATGGAGATTTTTTGTATCAAATACGAATTGAATGATTTCAAGATGGCGTTTTAATGATTTGGTGGCCATTTTTGTTTATAATTGGAAGTGTTACATTTATTTGTTGATTTGTTTGACATTCGCATGTAATATTTTAGGTCGTACAAAATACACATGATGAAATAAAATATTATGATAAAGAATTATGCACATGGGCTCAAATGTGCACAATTTAAACCACAACTTTTGTTTTAAACTTCTTTTTTTATTTTAATGTGTGTTCATGTGATTAATATTATTAAAAGTCTCTGAGAAATAAAGAGTTTTTTTTTACAATAAAAAGTATTTACATTTATGTTTTTTTATTCTTTAGTCGTGTCAAAATTATGTTTTTGGATCAATTTTATGGCAGGTTATTCCCATTTACATACTTAGGAAATGAGCTTTTTCAAAATACAATTTTTTTACAGAAAATAAACAATGAAATCGGACTAAAGCCACCACTCGGGGTGCCGGGGAGACACTAATAATGATTATGATGAAATAATAAAGAAGTTGCATGTTTTTTAATTTTCTTTTTTACTATTTGTTAACACCCGAACCAAAAAATAGGTGTTATAAAGACAACTATGTGTGTGTGTCTGTCTGTCTATTTGCGGCATCGTAACGTATTATTTAGATGAAAATGCTGTACTAAAATTTCCCTGTGGGGGAGTTTTAAAGTTGTTGGAACTATTATTTTTCCTTTTAACAATCTGCCATATTTGATCTGATCTTTTTGAGTCTTGAAAAGCGTACATTTCAAGTATGTATATTTTGCCTAAACTGCCAGAAAATTGCCAGATTTCAATGAAGTTAATCATATTTTTACACGACTACATACGTTTTTTTTTTTCAATTTTATTTACAGAATAAGAATTTTTTTACGCAAGTCTATTTAAAAGTGTTTTATTTAATTTGTAAAATGTTTTGAGCGTTAGGCTTTGGTAAGTAAGTGTTACTGTTAGTTAAAAAGACCTAAACTTTCTGGGCGATGACGAGTGAAAATGATTTTAATTGATTCTGATATGAATTGTATAAAAAAATATCTTTTTAACAAATGTTTTTTTACATTTTCGTATACAAGTTTTTTTTGCTTCCCCAGAAATTGTAAATATTTGTGGAATAAAGTTTATTTTGAATATAGAATATATTTAGTTTTTATTTTATTTATAAGTTTTCGTTCTGAGTATATTCAAATATTTAAAATTATTTCATAGGTTAGAAAACTATTTTTGTTTAGGTTATGTTTCAAGATGGCAATTAGAAGCCATTTTCATTCGAGAGGTGAAATCATTTTTTAAAAGATATAATGGCGATTTTTTTATTCTCAATTCCAGTAGAGAATATTCTAATTAAAAGTCAAAAGCAACAGTATAGTGTTTTCGGTAGCAAAATAATACTTGTGAGAGTTTTGAAAACATCGATATTTTTAGAGAAACTTAGACTTAGCCTCTAAATTTCTAGTATAAAAGTCCATTTATTTTTGACAACTAATAAAAACAATGTTTTATTTTGACAATGAAGTTTGAAACATAACCTTTTTAATTATTGATTGATAGTGATATAGTTAGGTTAGGTACCCGTACCTTAACCTTTCAATTAAAATATTAATGTGTTGAGCATTCTGTTTAGAAATATACACATACACAAAATACAATTTTTTTTAATGAATTATAAAAATTTTTAATTTTATAATTCATCATATTTATCCATACGCACTGCGCATGTGCTTTATTTTATTTTATTTTATTTATTTTACCATAAATTCCAATTAGTTGCAACTGGAGCACTGTATTTTGTAAATAATATCGATCACCATCTTGTGTACTGTTAAGAATAGGCGATGTAAACGGACCAATTGAAACGATAAGTGACGTAAAACTCTGACGTTAGCTAAATAGGAACCACACTTGGTTATTGTGACGTCATATTCTGCGTCTATCGACACGAGCAGATTATGAGGGCGACTTTTTTTTAACTGTCGCCCAAAGCGTTAACCCTGTAGCAAAAATTTCACTCCTAAAAAGTGCTTTATGTTCCAACAGGTTATGGGTCATTTATGTGGCCCATTACCTGTTGGAAACTTTCGTCAACATATGATGAATTGAATCGATATTATCTACTCTCTTAATAATACAGCTGCTTTTATACAATTATATAATATTTATTTATGGAATATAATATTTATATAATAAATATTTAAACAATTACATAACATTTAATAACAATATTAACTATTTTTATACATTATAATTTATTTATTTATATTTTGGATATGATTATATTTAATATTATTACTGTAAAAAATAATTTTATTTAAAGCATCCATTTTCTTTTTAAATTTTATTCATTAGTTAAAAGTTTTTTAAGTATATGAATATCAAACAATTTATTTTATTTAATAATTTAGAAATATAATACAATTATTATTTATAATATTTATAAGGTTATGTTGTCTTACAAGTTAGCTAGGTTATGTACAAATTATTTTTATTTTAATATTATCACAGCATCGCAATAAATATTATTCATTTAATATTTATTTAAATAAATTTTTACAATTTTATTTATTTATTAATATTTTAAAAGAATATTTTACACGATAAAACCACTTTTTTATGTTGTTGATTTATTACTCATTCAACAATCGTTAGTAGATTGATACTGACAGAGCAATAAATTTTTAGAAAGACTGAAGGTATACCTAAAATAAACATTTATAATATATGTTTTATTTATATTTTAATACAAAATAAGAGAAACAGCGCCACAAATATCATATTTAAAAACAACATATTATAAAATTAATAATTGGGACTTTGAACCATTGGATGTTGCATTTGAGGGATTCATTGAAACTTATCACTTTCTGCCGTGTGGGCCCAAAAGAAGCAATTTGTTATATTTATTTAATTTACTTTTTATAATTGAAATCTTACAAAGTACTTTTTTAACTTAATCCATTTTGGAAAGTTTCAATTAAAAGTTGGCTCAAAAAATCAATGTTAAGATTTCAATTTCGTTACTTAACCCTTCAGAACGTAAAAAGGATTTCTTATTATTTTTGTTCAATTGTTTCGAGAAATATGCCTCACTAAGATAATTCTTAAAATCTTTGTTTGAAAAATATTTGGCCCAGAATAGATTTTGTATTAAAATATAGGTTATGTATTATAAATATTGAGTTTTACAGATAAATTCGAAAATTTTTAGGAGCTTATTTCATCATTAATGATTTTTAATTACAAAATATCTACACGAAAATTTATTCCAAAAATATATATATACTTTGATCAGGACTTCTGGACATTCTTACAAACCCTGTCTTACCCTACGTAGGGATAATATTGGGCTAAACTATTTTGTAGATCTTTTTCGCAAAAGAAAGTGAAAATTCTATGAAAAGGCAACGCAATTTTTTTGGAAAGGATGGCTGGAAGGAAATTATGGAAGTTATTCTTTTTTAGGCGGGTTATGAAAAAATTATGAGAGTGAATTTTTATGGTGCGCGCGCACAGGGTGACACAAAAACTACATGTTGAAGTTTGTTTCAATTCAAACGTCACTCACAAAAGACAAGAATAGATACATAATAGATTAAGTGTCATCTATGAACACAAAAGACAGATTTAACTGTAGTATGTAGTTTTATTTATTTACATTATTTATAAATTACTATATTTGTTATTATTCGCAGTAGTATAACTTTTCATGCGCGTACAAAATTATTCAAATCGAAGAAATGTTCACAATTTTCTTAAGAATAGCTCTTCGAAAACAACAAAACAACAAAAAATTTTTTCCTTTTTCTATTTTACACCCCAAAACGGCCATGTTTTATCCGCACTTGAGATCATGTGACCGCTGCCTTAGAATATAAAATAAACTCCTTTATCATTTTTCGAAAAAATTTCGAATTAATCTGTACAATAATATGATTGATTGTATTTATTGATTTTATCAAGAATAAAATTGATTTATCTAATTTATAAATTATTTCTAGGTTAGGTTTCTGGTATATTGTCTTAATATCTAATAAATTTATATATATATATTAGTATAAGAAATTCGAAATTTATTATGTTTTTGGCCGCATTTTTTTTTTAAATTTTCTAATTATACCCTAAATACACCCAGAGGAGGGTAATCAATCGTTTATTTTTCTGGTTTAATTCGCAACTAAAAGCAAAATGGCTGACGTTATGTCAAGTGCTGACATCTAGTTACGAATCGAAGATTTATTACGATAACCTAAAAAATATCTTTAAACTTGAACTGGATGACGATTTCTTGATTTGAAACTAGAGTTTTTGGATCCTCCGGTTGGTGTTGTTGTTCCATTAACATGTTCCTGCTATGACGTATCCTTGCTCTCCTTATGATTATTTTGATTTAACGGACCATTAATGATTGTTTCGGATTTATTTGTAATGATTGCTGTTTGCTGATTTTTTGTTTCCACAACATTACTTAACATTGTGGATGTGTCCCCCCCACCACCACTATCTGATGTGGGTGGATGTGTACTATTATTATTTGTAAAATTATTATTATTTAATACTGTTCCAACTGCGCGCGCACATAATATTGTAGCTGTTTGAACAGCTTTGTCAACTTTCTTCTTTTCCATTAATTCTAAATCATTTTCCGATGAATTTAATGACATCGGTGGTGGGGGTAATGGGATTTTCTCTTTTTGATCACAGGTGGCAGCTGTTACCATTACAGCGGCCATCATACTTCCTGCTCCAGAGTTTGTTGTGGTCGCTGTACGATTATTTACGACACTGTATCGTTGTGGCATCATACTCTGGCGTACATTTCTTTCGGGACGTATTAAAATTATATAAAGCTAGAATTTGATCAAAAAATTAGTAAGTGCTAATTATTACAGTAATGCTTTTGTTTTAGAGATCTTACTTTTGGTGAAAATAAACAAATGACTGTAACACTTGCTGATAAACTGATTGTAACTGCCATACTTGTAATTCTAAGTGCCACATGATTAGCTGTTCCAAAATAAAGTGGCACAAATGCTAGCCATATTACGCATGTTGTGTACATTGTGAAACCTGTAACAGGAATTTGTATAAACATAAATACAATTTTTCAATTCTAATATGGTTTCTATTTTTTACTCCAACCATACTATGGCGAAGGTTATGTGAGTGATCGGTATCTGTTCCCTCCTAGCTTCCTAACTACTTATCTTAATGTAACAAATGAGATATCGTTAAAAGCGTCTTGAACGTCCGCTGGTTATAGGCTATGTGACGTTTGAAACTTACCAATAAATTTGGATTCATTAAAAGCTTCTGGTATTTTTCTAGTAAGCACAGCATAAACCGTACAAACGACGATTAAAAATATTGGATATGTAAATGCAATCATATAGGATGCATCAATATAGGATGAACACACCAATAGATTATCTTCACGTGTTGGATAATGATGGATTGCACGTGGAGGTGATACCAACATCCAGATACCATTTATTAATATCTGTAAACAAAAAAAACAAAAAAAACAATATCCATCATAGATCTAGTTACAAATCAGATTGAAATACAGCCATGGAAAGTTTTTATTTGGAGCCTGTGACAGTAAAATTGCACTTACAAGGATTTCAAAATTTCGCATATAAATCTATACTATTTATCGATAGATATAATATGGACTAGGTGTTTATACTGGCAGAAATATTTTTTGCCACGATTTTTTTTATTTTTTACTGGTGTGACAGATAGATATTTTGGGCAAGTTTTGGATCTGAATGTTGTAGGCACCTATGGAACACCGTGTATATGGTAATTGTATATTTTTGAAATATAATATTTTACAAAAAAAAGTAAAAGCCATGATTCATTCAATATAAAATTATACCGGAAATGAAGTGACATCATCTCTATCGGAAACTAATATTTTATTTTCACATTTATTTATCAGGCAGCAATGTGAATTTGAAATGAATCATCTATAATAGATATATATATCTATCTAGTTTTATATAAAATATATCGATTCGTCAAGTGCGGGCCAAGAAAATTTTATGAAGGAGGCAATAGGCTGCTGTAAACTTTTTACTCTTTCCGTAATCTTTCTTTTTAATTTGCCTCATCCCATGTCATTTGACCTTTTGTTAAGTAGATAAAAAAGGATGCGTGTATTGGAAAAAATGCACTTGAACCAGGAGTCAAATTTTAGTAGTTCATAATACACCGTAATTTTATCCGATCTGAATGGAATTGTTATTGAAACCCACAAATTTTGGGTCGACTTTTCAGGATTCCAATTCCAAAAATTTCTTCAATTGCCTCTTTTGTAAGAGACAATTGCCCCTCTCTAGACCGCTGCTTTTACGGCCATGTACCAACAGGATAGATAATAGATATATACCACTGATTCTGATTCAGGTATGTTGGTTGCAGTTGTAAAAATATCTTTTCTGAATTACAATGCTTTTTGTTTTTCGTTATCATCAGATAGAACATACAGATATAGAGATATATAGATATTTGTCCAATTTTCCACATAGACTACATATATTATACGAAAAAAGACATAGTATATTATATTTCATTTAATACAGTCACGACACTTCATTAAAAGTGTGTAAAGAATGAAGGTTTCTTCCACTTCAACGATTTACAGGAAATATAACGGAACATTTCTGTAGAAATAAAAATAAATGGCCAACAGAAGTTTAAGATAATAGAGATAATTTAAAGTTAGTACAAGTAAATTTTATTTTATGTCATAATAAATATCCTGATCAAACCAAATGTAGGTAATGTACGCACATATTGGGTTGACTACTAAATCAAAAGTATGTCTTTTTTAAACTAATATTACAATTATTTGATACACTAAAAAGTAAAAATAGCAATAAAATTAAATTCATAAAAAAAAAAATAATACTAGTATTTGACTTTTAAAATGAATAAATTAAATTTTCCGATAAATATCTTGTAAATAAAAAAGTCAACGCTACATTTATAATGTACGAAGGTACAAAAGGAACATAGTTCCTACAGGATACCCACCAGTTATTTTTATTTTTGGTAATATTTTTGATTCGACTGTGAATAAAGTGTCGTTACTGTTTCTAAATAAACGTAGTGTATGATAATAATAATACTATAATAGTTATTAGAACTGTGATACTACTCTAGATAAATGTTGGTGATTTAAGACCTTGTACTGTGCAATCAGACTCTCAGAAACAGACACAGGCATAGACTTACTTAGTTAGTTATTTACTTACCTGAACAAATACAAGACCAGCACAAATGATGAGTTGTGACCTAGGTGAGATGAAACTAGGCCGTTTTGCTGAATGTTTGCCTGCATTAAATATTCTAGCAATACGATTGGTTTTTGTAAATAATGCTGCATAGACGACAGTAAAACAGAATCCAGCACCGAATCTATAACAAAAAAACCAAACGAAAAAAATATTATACCAATCTTTATTACCGCGAGCTCTTTTACTTATTAGGATGTCGTTTCAATTTAACAAAAAACGATTCTTATACTTATGTACGCACGTAAGAAACTATACTTCTTTAATAATAACAAATATAATAATTTATAAATAATGTAAACATATTCCAAGTAACCTCACTGATGGACTCATTATAAGAAACTGTTATTTCGTTTATACAACCAAATTATATATAGAAACAAAAATTTTTACACCAAATTTTACCTCAATTTCAAACAGCTTTTACCTTTGCGAAAAATTATCGAATATTATTTATTCAACAAAACTTGAAACTATAGGTGATTATTATATTGGTTTACTACTGAACCTCAACGGAGGTATAAAAATGCATGGTTTATCGAAGACCATATTTTGAATTTGTTATTTAATGTTAATTACAATAAGAAATGTTTAAAAAAGTTTTCTGATACCGTAATTATGTGGTTTTTCCATGAAAAACAGAAAGTTTTTTTATTTTTACAAAAACGTAGTTTTTATGTGAAATTAATTGAAGCTAATTTGATTATACCTACAATATGAATATTATAAAAATATAGTGAAAATAGTTTATGAAGATAATCTAGCGTGAATCTTAAAATTTTTTTGGAGGGGACAATATGAACTCTTTTTGAGTCTTTTCTTTGAATAAATAATAAGTTTGTACTTTTTAAGATTTACTTTTTAATTAATATCTGAAACATCATTCAATAAGGACATAATCAAACTATTTTTATATAGCTAATGTAGAGGATTATGTAGAGGTTATGATTAATAAAGCTAAAGGATATTTAACGCACGAAATATTAGACGTATGTGCAGAACAGTTAACACGAGTGGTGATGGGTAAAAATCCCTTCGAAAAAATTCACAATATCTTTCAGTTGGATACCTAGTAAATAGAATCTTTTACTCTGAATCCAGCAAGTTATTTGCGAATTATTTAAAATAGTTCTTCCTTTTTCTGGATTCACGGTTATTATCTACTAAAACTAAATACATAATAAGTGAATTTGACTGTAGTTAGAATGTTAATGCTAAAACGATTTGTTGAGTCATTACCTAGACCGTGGGTGGTTTGGCGTGCTTGACCACCTAAATTTTTTTGTAAAAGCACATTTAAACAAATTAAAGTTACATTAAAGCTGTAATAATTATTCTCTCGGAGTACTCGGGTGGTTTTCTTATCCCTACTTATATATTATAAATGTGAAAGTAAGGATGTTTGTTTGAATAAGTAGAATATCTCTATAAGTGAGACAAATTTGCCGGTCCCTTGATGTCTCACTTAACCAAGTTTCACTGTAAATAGATTATCTAGCCTAAAGAGATTCTGATATCATTACCTTTGTATTCCACAGACAACATCCGTTGGTTTCATAATTAACGCATATGTAACACTGTAACACATCAAGATGCCTGCTAGCAGCACATAACTAAGTTCACGTCCAGACGCACGCACCACTGGTGTATCATTAAACTTAATGAATACACCCAATACAAATAACGTAACCAGAATACCACTGGTCGATGCTGACATAGCACCAATGGCCCAACCACTGTCTGGTCGTAAATACACTTCTGGTATTTCATTACATACCGTATGGAATTCATCGGGAATGGTACCTTGTGGGCATGTTATACAACGGGTTTCATCTTGTTGATGTCGAATCTGTAATCAAACAAACCAAATATTATGAATACAGTATTCGAAAATCTTTATATGTCTTTTAAAGTAGCCCTGCTGTCACATAACTAGTCAACTAGGCAATTTGTATGACGTACATGTAAGAAAATGCTCTAAAAATATCGTAAAAGCGTCAAAAACCAAAGTTTCTTTATGTTTACTTTTTGAAAAGCGCAGTAAGGTACAGTTTTTTTTTTGCATAAACAAGTTTTATCGATAAAAATGTCTTAAGCAAAAAAATTTTGGGTCTATAAGGTCTAGGTTTTTAAGCTCAATAAAAAGCTCAGTATAATCCATAACTGGTAATCGTACAAAGAATCGACTTGAAAATACAGAAGGCGTAAAAAATACTCATTAATTAACACCCAAAATTTCATTTTTTTTATATCTCTTTTGTTTTGATATCGAAACATCTTAAAATAACTTTTCGACCTCAAATAAATACACAGCGTTCGATACGAAAATTAAAAAAAACTTTGCTTTTATAAAAAAAATAATGTTATTTCGATTCTATTCTGTGTAAAAACTGAAGTAAAAACGAATTAAACGATTATCATTTCCTTAATTACATAAATATGTAAAATTGTAAAATATGTAAAATAAAATTAAAGAAAAAAGATACAAACCAGCCTGTTGTATGAAAATGGACATGGAATTTGGTTTTTCAGAACAAAAAACCATTTGAGTGTATTTTCATTCATCATAAATTCAAAAAGTTAATTAAGTGTTAAGTGAACACACAAAACACAAGTATTTAATATGTAATTGTTTCCACCATCATAAATGTGTGTGTAGATTCAAGAGGTTTATACGAAGGATGTGGGTGGGGTGCGAGCGTAAAGGATAGACTTTAACACATTTGTTCACTTCATCCCAAATAAAATTTATATATTATTATGTCAACCCAATTCTAGAGAAATTAAGGACATACATACAACATAAAAAGAAAATTATAAATATTTTAATTCATATTTGTACAGTTTAATTTGTTTGTGAAAAATTTTCAAGGTCCTTTTTAAATTAGAAAAAATGTTCATAGTTCGTAGTTTAATTATTTAGCGCTTACAAATCCTTTATTTTTAAGTCTTCGTAAGTTTTAATCACTTTGGTGTCCTCCTTCGGGTGCTCTTTCATTCAAATTTATACTCCTCTACTTTTTTTAGTCTTCCTTCAGGATTTTGTAGCCTCCCTTTTGGACAGGCATATTTTTTGGTATAATTTAATTTTTAAGAAGTCAAATACTTATTTTATTGAATTAAGGAGGAACTTTCGTCGCCAATGTTAATAAAAAAATGCAAAATTTACTTCAAGCCAGTGAAAGAACTAGCTTGTATGGTTTTTTTTTTATTAAATTAAAGATGATACTTCTCTTGTACATAGAGGAATATGTTTTATTAAAGATGATGAGAGCCGTGAACGTGAAATTTGATTTACGGCGTCCCAGAGTATATATCTACTTAAGTTGAAAAGCGCAACATTATAGCTCAAGTAGTTTCTGAGGTATAAGGGTGTGAAAAGGGCTATTTTACGTCGTGTATATATAGTCACAGCAAAAGCATACACATTTCACATACATCATCATACATTACTCTTTCAATTTTCAATTTTCCATTTGACTAATCTACGCTTACGCACTGCTGTGCTATATGACACTTCTCTTGTACATAGAGGTAGGTAGGTATCTTGTATATAGAGGTAGATAGGTAAATATTAATTAAAAAAGCTTATAAATAAGCTCTGTATATATATATGTGTGCTTTTGATATATAAAATATAAAAATTTGTACAATTAAAAATATAATTACAACAATTTCTTAATTATAATTTATGACTTTGACTCTGAACTCTCTGAATTCTCGTATTGTATGTAACTTTTTATACATAATTGTAATTCTGTTTGTTGGTTGGTTGATTCTAAATAAAAATTATTATATTTATATTTATATTTATAAAAAAAAAGAACAATTTAATTAATTATTTTATCTACCAGCGACTACTGCAATACTGTTTCTTTGTTATCTATGTTACAGGATGCAACGCTCAATACATGAAACAATACCACGTACTACAAGATTAGGAAGTACTTATAGGTACCTACCAAGTCCTGTATGTAATAGTGTCTCATTTTTGAACGCAAGGGCTAAAAACTTCAAAACTTGTAACTATTTAAAAGTATACGAGCATTCTAGATTTTGACGATGAATTTTGCTATAACTTCATGAATGTAGACGAAAAATAAGAATAAAAGTTTTCGATATCTAACTTGGTTTTCGAAATATCGAAAGCTGAAAATAAGTAAAGAAAAATTTCAATATTTTGATAATTACGCCAGATATCGAAAAATGGTATTCTTACTTTTCGTCTAATATCATCAAGTTACTTAAGCAGTACAATTTCTTAGAATTCTGATTTCTTACAGAATCCTAAAATTAGAAAAAACAAATTCATATTAAAAAAAAGAATTAAAATTTGTATAAATAAAAAAAAGCATAATTTTTTTTCTCTCAACAGAACAAGCAATGTTTATGAACACGAGAAGAGATGATGTGGTTTTTTTTTTCGCATAAAAAATTTTCATCTATATTTTATACGTTAAAAAATAAAATAAAAGTATTAAAAAATTTTTCACACAATAGTTTTTCTCACACCGCAGAATTTTTGTGAAGTGAGAAAAAAATGATTAATTCAGATGCTACGAATAGAAAAATAGTAAAAAAATAGTAAAAATAATATTCTTTTTAGATGAAATGATGATGGAAATAAAAATAAATTTAACCACATATATATTTTCCTTGATTCGTAACGTAACCAAAGCATCTCTCACATTTTCATACTATTTTCTATATTTTCCAACCCAATTTTACACAGTTAGAAGAGTGTGATCATATACAAATATATAATTTTTATGGCGGGTGTCCAATTTAATGTTATTCTCTTCGGAAAGCTATTATGGCAACTTTGAATCAAACGTTTTTGGTCAAAAATGGAAAGATCCATTGGTTTAATTTTTAATTTTTCATGATAATTTTAAAGTTACAGACAGTTTTAAAAGAACTTTTCAAAAGAGAAACGAAAACGCTCGACAAAAAAAATGTTCGTAAAAGATCGTGTAACGTCATAATGTTAATTAATACCTAACTGAATACAGTGTACACTATTCAATTAACATTATTACGTCACAACGGGCGTTTTCGTTTCTCTTAAGTTTTAAAACTGTCTATAAATTAAAAATTATCATCTGTATATATAAAAATAAATTGCTGTGCGTTAGTCTCGCTAAAACTCAAAAACGGCTGGACCGATTTTCAAATTTTTTTGTTTGTTTTGTTCGCTATAGTTCAGGGATGGTTTAGAAAAAAAATTATTTTCATTTTAAAAATTGATTACCTTTTGTTTCGGACAGTTTCTTAAAAAAGTAATGTAATAAAATGAATAACAAATATCTTGGGTCTTTGTCCAACTTATTACTGTGTGTCCGAAACAGTAATGAATCGTAATTGAAATGAAAAGGACAATTTCGGAATAATTAGATTCAATGCGGAATAATTTCAGAGACTGAACGGAATGAAAATGTTGGCTCTACAGTCAGATTCATAAAATATCTCGAAAATTACTCATTTAATGGTCAAATAAAACACGATTTTTGTAATTTTCGGGTCAAAATTACCTTAAAAAACTTAGTTTTATCGAAATCGGAAACAAAAACTTTTTTTACACTTTTTGCAACTTGTAAAAATCGAAAAAATCATAAAAAATTCAAAAAAACACAATTTTTGTAATTTTTGGTTGGGTTGGGTTGGGTTGGGTTAGGTTGGGTTAGGCTGGGTTAGGCTGGGTTAGGCTGGGTTAGGTTGAGTTAGGTTGGGTTAGGTTGGGTTGGGTTGGGTGTGGGTGTGGGTGTGGGTGTGGGTGGGGGTGTGGGTGTGGGTTGAGTTGGTTTTTTTTTTTCAATTTTATTGATCTGTATATATATAAATATAAATTGCTGTGCGTTAGTCTCGCTAAAGCTCAAAAACGGCTGGACCGATTTTCAAAACTTGGGACTAAACTTAATATACTATGTATATTTCATATATACATGGTATAAAAATAAAAAATAAGACCAGTTTTGTTATAAAACTTACATAATATGATCTTTCCATTTTTGTCCAAAAAAAATTTGGTTCGAAATCTCAATTTTAATTTTAGTAGAATTAAGCTATTTGATTTAAAATTGATAAGTAGGGAGGACATCCGGTAGGTACATGAATAAAACACGGTAAGTATGTTATGTATTATAAATGACAATATTAAGTTATAACTTTTATATATTTTTTATCCTATTAATAATATCTTTTGTTATGTTCTGGCACAAAACAGGAATATCCTTTTAACTCCATATTTAGAAAAAACTGGAATGGAATTTAAATTAGTTTCATTTACAAATGTTGCATCATTTATTTTATCCATTCACCCACCTTACCTTCAAAATGAATGAAAAATTAAAATTGCATAGTTCATAGTAAATATTAAAATTATTTGTGGAAGAAATAAATTTTGATTATTTACGGGAGCCCGTGACAGTAAAACTGCACTTACAGAAAAAAAACTATGATATGTAGTTTCGTATAGGATGTTTTTGCTATCAATTACTGTCTAAACTATTCGGTTTACAAAAAAATGTTTCAAACAAAAAGTGTTTGCGCTTTTATAAAGAACAACTTTCTAATTTAGAGTTTTCGTTTTATGTTTGCCAGTTATGAATTAGAGGGGGGTTTCAATACCCTGTCTCCACGGAGACAAATATCCGTCAAAAATTGATCCGTTAAAGGGAGGCAAATATCCGTCAAAGCTGTAGAAACTTAAAACACAAAAATAAGTTTTTGTATAAAAAATTTACCTGATATTGCGCACAATTGAAACAATGCCAACAGCAACTTTCACCTTCCACGTATTTTTTCGCTTGTCCTTTATCACATGGTAAACTGCACACAGATTCTGGGGGTTTTGGATGACCAAGTTTAAATTGGATTTCTATAAAATATAGAAAAAAATTAATTTACTTTCATATAAATATATTTTATTTATAAAACTTATTATAAATAATATGTTCATTCATGCTTAAGTAAAAAAAACGAGAAAAATCAAGAAAAATTGCTTTATTTATTAAATAAAATATATTTTCCTTCGATAATAAAAATCGTTTTAAAGTGATTTAGAAAAAAAAATCGGATATAGTCATAATCATTTGTTTTTGATTACTTCATCGTAATTATAGAATTTATAAAATACAGTACTAAATGAATTAGATATTTTTTTTTGAGATTAATTTTGATAGACCGATATTGAGGTTCTTTGGAGAATAAAGATGATTCAAGAGAGATATCTATATTATCAAATTTATAAGCAGCACTTGCACACAATATATTATATTTGTGTAGTTGCGTGGTTTTGTTAAAATAACACATTATTTGAAAACGAAGCATGTATTTGGCTTGAATGTATCATAATAGATTAAAATGGTCCACCCTGTACATATAATTTTTGTAATTTTGTAATTGTGTTTAAGGTATTCAAAACTGTTACCATTTTTACGATTTAAAGCCTTATATTAAGTTGTTATCTGCATAATTCACCAATCAGGATGTAATATGATTCCGTAATGATAGTCAACTCTAAGGGCTTCGACTACAATCGGTTTTTTGACTCGTTTATAACTTCTTAAGAATAAAATAAGTGCTTCTTAAGAATATTATAGTTCATTGATATGCTAAAAAGGTAGTCATTTTTTTTATCAATAAATATACAAACCAGATAAGTTTAAATGTAATTCGCCTTCTAGATATTCTCCAACACGTATCCAACGGTATACACCTGGTGTAACTTGTTTAAAATGTATGATATTATAGCGTGCAGGACCATCCCCATTTATATCGAAACGAAAATGATCTCCACTTAAACCTGAACAAAAAAAATTATAATATTTATTTTTTATTTTATTTGAAAATATTATTATTTTTTTATAAACCATATTCCTTATTTATACAGTGTTTTTATATCCTAATAATCTACGCTTACGCACTGCTTTGCTATATGATATATATCAAGGTATACTAAATTTAGTCCCAATTTTGTAACGCTTAAAAATATTGATACTACGAACAAAAAAATTGGTATAGTGTTTATAAAATCACCTAATTTGCCCAATTTTCGGTTAGCTTGGCTGCAACGCCCATGTTATCAATAGAAAAGTGTGTGTTTTCTGTTTCTTATTGCTTTTATTTGATTTCTATATAATTATTTCATATTTTTATGAAATGGATAACTTTTTAAAAATGTTTTTATATCTTTTAATAAAACATACCTATCAACGTAGAAAATAGATTCTAGATTCTAGATTCTGTTGGTTCTATCTTTTCTATTGCACGTACGATCATCATGCAACAACAAAAAAATAATTAAATGATACTTTTATAAGGATTCAGTATCTTAACTTAATATTATGTTAAGGCTCAAAGAGCTTTGAGTCCATATCTTCACGGCAAGAGCTCGACAATTACACAGAAGATGACACCGTTTCTTCCTGTTCCCCACTGTTTCAGACTCAGGCACTAAGCGTGCTGCCCCTAAGCTACTTTTTTATAATTTTTTCGCCACAATTTTTCTTGTAGCTGATTTAAGGACGTTTGTCACTCCTGTGCTATCCGAGGTTAGATAGACCCAGGTATGGAGGTTAGGTAAATCGAACTGAAGATTTAGCTGTGGGTGAGGATAGTAATATCGCTGCACATGAGAGATTTCTGTCTTATTATGCATTCGCATTAACTTGTTTTATTCCATAAAATTCGAACTTCTGGAAACTATGTGAAAAATGTCAACTATATAAAAAGTTCTTGAAGACACAAAAAGTTCTTGTCAGGCTATTTTTATATTTGCAGGTTTGAGTTTTGAATTTGGTTGGCATAAACTTTTAGTTTATTCGATTTTACTACGAAACCTTTATATAAAGTAAATAAACAAAACTTATTTAAAAAGTTAGAATCATGAGTTCAGTTCAAGTTAGAATCAAGTGTTGTAGAGATGTCCATCTTATGCTTTTGTCTATTAACACTTGAGTTTTATATAACGAGAAAACCTGGTTAAGCGTGAACACTGTCACGCACACAATAAGGCTTCGTAGTATACCACCAACTTCAAACTTTTGGAATATTTAGAAGAATGGAAATATCAAAAAAGCTGGAAAAGTAGGTACACTATATCTTTCTGCAATTGGGCCAAACCGTCTCAACAGAGTCCTATTGTGAGTAAATCGACGAAACGTACTGAAAATTGTGTTACTGGTCACAGAAAAGGTCCGATCCTGCACGACAACGACTACGTCGATTCGCACGTTTCACAAATCACCGCCCGAAAATGAAACGAATTGAGTGTCGAAGTTCTGCCTCCCCTAAAACTTCTCACTAATCGACTATCATCTTTTCAAGCAGTTCGATAACCATCGCCAATTAAGACCAAGGAAAACGAGCCTCGTTAACTTCATAGAATCTCGGGCACCCAATTTTTATGTCGACGGAATTAATCAACTTGTGTTACGTTGGCAAAAACGCACTTATTCAAATGGCTGCACTTTTTCGATTAAATTGAATAAGTATTCACTGAGATATTACAGTTTAGACTCATAAAAACGGACACAACTTTTGAAACGACAAAAATTTACCTTTGCCTGTACTCCACGAAGACACTTTCTATGTTCGAACTATATCTAGTTAATTTTCTAACTCCCTCCATAAAAAGGTGTCTAGTTTTTAGATACGTATCTCTATAAAAATATATAATAAATAACTTACCTTCAAAGTTCACGGTGCGCAAATATTTAAGTAATTCCGTTCCTTTTGTTGGTTTCATTGCATCACACAATCCAGCCTTCCCGTTACATAGGTCCTGGTGCATATCCCTGTGTATCCAGTTCAAAGATGGGGATGCAAGCAATCAGAATAAAATAAGTGTACATAAATGTTATGTCAATGTGAAACATTAGAAGAGCTGCTTATAGTTTTCTTGGAAAATGTAGCTGCATTTTTTTTGTGCTTTTTTTATATTTTCTTTGTGAAAACAGAAAAGAGGAAAATTTTTTAAGACGTTATAAAAATATCAAGTTGCTAATTAATTAAATTCTTTCATATTAATTAATTAAGTAAATACTCAAATAGTTGACTTTGAATGTTACGTTTTTTATATTGATTTAAGAAAAAGACTTTTTATTTTATTTTATATTTAATTTTTTTACAGGGTTGTTAAATTCTATCACGATATTTTATTTTTCGAACTATGTTTCTTATCGCAAATTTGTTTGCTGGTTGGAAGGTAAAATCAAAAAATGTGTAACAATTTAAAACAACCCAAAAATCCGACGAACGGAAAATATAAAACTTTTTTCATCGATTTAGCTTGCCATGAATTTTGAGAATATTTTGAAAATAATTTACAATCTGTCCAAAGTTTTGTCCAAAAAATGAGTTGTGGGTTATCAGAAGAAGTTTGATTCGGGTTCAAATCTAACCAAGATTAAATCGACAAGTTATTCGTTTGTATAGTTTACGACATTGTATCTTAATAAACTTAAATTATAATCGAAAGACTTTGACGTTTAAAATTTGTGTACAAAATTTAGTAAAACAAACATAAATAAAATAAATGGTGTAATCGATTGATTTTTGAATAACATTGTAGAATTTGAAGCGTATATAAAAACTTACCGTATTGCATAAGCGAATGCCATAACAGCATCGCTAACAAATTGTAATTGATCCTCGAACACCGTATTCTGTTTTGTTAATTTTTCTTTGCCAGTGCATGGTCGAGTGTATTTAATGTTGTAGGGGGTACGGGAACTATTTGGATATTTACAATGGAAGTGATCTTCCCAAAATTCTGAAACAAAGAAATTAACAAAATTTAGTTTAATATTTCTATCAAAAAAAGCCTTTATAACTTTATTTCTTTATTATTATTTGGAAATTTCAAGAAATGCTCTCTTGGTAACTCTCCAAAAATGAAGCTTTTAATCTAGCTTTTAAAAACGTATCATCGTTTAATATTTTATAGCTTTTCTTGAAGTTCAATAACTGCGATTCTAAAACGAATGATTCTAGATGTCTGGACAGTGACCATACCCGTCTGGTCAAAAAAATAAAAGAGTGGCTATTCAATCATAAGAAAATTCAATTTCAATTTTTATGATTCTTACATAATGGAAAAGAATTCAATTTTCTAATGCGGTTATTTGTGTAAAAAATTCATGAGATTTTTATATTCGGTTGTAAAAAGTGTAAAAAGATTTATCAATCTGATATCACAAGATATTGTGTAACAATTTATATGGTTAATATGACTTGTAGGCAATAGATCAATAACTTGATATTGATAAAATATTTATTGGAATAAAAGACTTCTGGAGTCAATTGCGGCCACAAAGTACACACTCATTTTTACTTTCGATTTATGCTAAATTTATTCTTTTTGAATCCCGAACTAAAAAAAGGGTGTTATAAGTTTGTCCGTTATGTGTGGGTGTCTGTCTGTATGTCATTTTAGCGCCTACATGGATGAACCGATTTTGATTTGTTTGAAAAATAACAATTTGCGATGATCTTCAAAAAAGGTTCAATTATAATGACTGAAAATTTTCATTTTATGCGGAATTTTTGATTTCAATTTTCGAGATAAAAATCATGACTTTCTATTAAAAAAGTTTAAAATATAATGAATTTTGATAAGATATTTATTATACGTATCTAATGTATATTGATTTGATGATAGTTCGTTCGATTCGAAGTGATTACTATAGTTTCTAGATTCATTCGTGCGGTTGAACGTGGTGAAACGCCTTCAATCACATGTGTACCACCATCAGAGTATGTCCATGCACCATGATGCATTACGAGTACGTGAACATTGGCAGCTTGTTAAGCTATCAGCTTTCAGTTAACAGCTTTTTCTTAACAAACATAAAATACTGGTAGCAATTGGCACTAGAGTGACACAATCAATGTGATATATATCACACATTGAAATTGTAAATGATTGGACCATGGACCATGGTCATCTTACAAGAGACCGACCACAAATGACCACGATTTACCAACATTACTGACTGTTTACTGTATTTATATAATGTGTACTATGTACAGGGTGATTCATGAGAGAGAGGGTGTTTCAACTTGACATGTACGTGACACTGTATCTACGTTATACGTTTCCCTCCCTCTAAATCAAAATTGGCAAATATTAGATGAAAGTTCTTTAAATTATAAAAGTGTTATTTATCGTTTTAATATCTTTATTTGATCCTAAATGCGTGTAATCTGAGTTTGCTCAATTCAAGGAGATGTGCTTAAATTGCTTATTAACTGCAAAATTTATACTCTTTTTTCAGTTTTTCGCATGTAGCTCGAAAACGGTACGCTCGACGGAAAATGTCATTCTATTCAATATTAAAGAAGGTTAAATTTTACGTCGAATGAGCATCTGAAGTTTTAAATTCGATTCAAAATGCTCCAAATTTTGTATGATGTAGTCGATAAGTGGATTTAAACTGTACATAATAAATTCCTTGTACACACTGTAAAGTAAGTGTATATGACCCATATTAAGAATCTAAAAAGGATTGTAAGTAGGTAGCTACACATCTAGTCTGGACATATAACACGTTTTACATTATTCAATAGTAGATTTATGTTACAAACGAATCAGACAGAGTTCAGATTGTATTTGGAACTAAAAAGTAATGTGAACTTGGAACGTTCAACGATGCAATTCAAAGAATTTTGTCAACACAATATTTTTATCCTCTCTCTCTATTTATATGAGAGAAAATTATTGTTTTCATCCTGAAAATCGAACTAGCAAAAATGTCAAATCAAATCTGAGTAAAATATACGTAGATACGATAGGAAGATAGTATCCAACCGGGTGTCCCACGACACCTCTAGTTTTTTATCTATAACTCTATCTATGCATTTTACATAGAACAGAGTGAGACGGGCAATGATACCCTCGTTCATTTTCATAGCAACCATATTCGAAAAGTTATTAGTCTGGCGTTCAAAAGTCAAATCTACCACTACAGTTGTTACTTTAGTTTTGTATGTTATCATGTACCTAAAACCCGCATTGCATATGTCTGGTTTATAAGTCAAACGTGACCTCTTCCAACAACTTTTAAGTCACTTTATAAAAGTATATTTATTTAAAAAAAAATCACTACATTTGGTATATAAATCATATTTATTTCTGCTCCAATGGATTCTATAAACAGTTTATAACTTGTGAAAACAATTTAGGATGGTAGACCAGTCCGAAATGTGGACGCGATTGTTAGAATCCTTGCAAAAACAGTCAGTTCTAACTTATTTCGAAATCTATGAAAACATATCATCATCCATCTACGGTTATCTACCCATAAGACCAATGTTAAAATATGCCTACTTACTTCTAAAGTCATTTATTATTTTAAAAATCGTGCACTTCTCCAAAAATTTTCCAAGGTTGATTTAGACTTAGTTCGACTTCATACTTTAAAAAAATCAAGTCTTTTATCTGAAATTGCCATTCATATTATAATCAGTTAAAAATTAAAAAAAAAAAAACACAGTTATTCTAAAGTTTTAAGTTTTTATTCCTGTCCCAATAACTGACTATTATTTTGTTTCTGGAGAACAAAACAGTGTATCTATAATGATATGATATAGATTACAGAGCTATAATTTTTATGGAAAGTGAATTATTCAGCTCAATAAGCAATTCGATTTGCACTTTATCATTTAAAATTGAATTCAATACTCATCATTCACACATACAATGACAAATTATTATTATTATTATTATATTTTAGTCCTTATATAATCCTTGGCTCATGTATACATCATATACAGTGTTGTTCAATAAGATTTTACCACTAACATGGACAGAAAAGTGGATAAAAGGCCTTTCATTTGTACAGAGTAGCCCATCAAAAAGTACCACCACTTTTTTCTATGATTTTAAAGTTATAAACTCAAGTTAAGGTTTTATAATATTTTTATTTTGATAAAACTAAAACTAATTAAAAAAATTTAATCCTTAAAGTGGCTTTCAGTTTAGCGCAGTGAATGAAAGAATATCTTATAAAAATATAATTTCATTTTACTTCAAAACTAATTGAAAATTTATATTTTAAGTCGAAATATATTGAAAAATATAATCATTACTTATTTATTTATTAATGTTTTATAATAGCACTAAAATGCACCAGGATATTATGTGTGTCTAGCTTAGGAATCACAGATTTGTGAACTCTAGATGGCTAACATAAGATGGTAGTAAAAAATGGTATTAAACGGGGAGCCCGTGTCAGTAAAACTGCACTGCACAACTGGATTTCGCGCATATCAATACCATTTAACGATAGGTCCAATATCGACTAGGGATGCCAGGGTTTATCCTAGCAGAAATATTTTTTATCGTTTTTAATCATTAAAGTATTATGCATTTTCATGAAAATTAATTTCGTAAGAGACCATTTTATTGCAAATTTTATCAATTTTCAGAGAAATTTTTTTATTTGGGCAATTTCAAAATCCGTCCAGGTGCAGTTTTACTGTCATGGGCTCCAAGGCTTATATACACGATTTAAAGATAATTCTAAGCAAACATTATTTTCTGTCAACGTCCTTAGACAGCCTTAAATATTGGTTAAAGTCAACTATCTAGTTTCATTCTATACATTAATGTTATGTAATATATGTATTTTTAGTTTATCATCGGCTTAGTTGTTTATTTTCACGTCTATACCATATTATACCCCCGTCCTATCTACCCCTTACCAACCCCCCTACAGTGGGGTGAATAAGAAACCTGTAATATTGTATTTATGAATACCGTTTAATAATAACTGAAGTAGACTAAAAGAACTAAGAGGACTAAGATACTGATGATTAAGTTCGTCAGTTTTTTGTTCTTAATCTGCTGTCAATATATAGTTTTCTTTATTGAATGTTGGCTGCATTGAAACAAAAATGGACGGACATTAGCAGTGGTACCAACTGTGAAACTTTATACAAGTTGTACATCTAAAGCTGCATCTATTTCATTCGAGAAATTCACAGTTGAAGAAGTGAATTTTACAAAATTTAAACAGCTCACCCCAAACTTGCACTTCAAACATATCTAAGAACACTCTCCATTAAATTACCTTTCAAAATGAGAAAAATCAAAATCGGTTCATTCGTTTAGGTGCTACGATGTCACAGACAGACAGACAGACACACATAGTGGTCAAACTTATAACACTCCTTTTTTTTTTAGTTTGGGGTTTAAAAAGAACATATTAGTGAAGTAAGAAGTCTTTTGTTGTCAAAAATGTTCGCATCTTTTCTTTCGAATGTTAAAAAATAAAAGGCGAATTCGAACATTCGTCACATCCATAATATGGATCCATAGGAATCATTTGGATTATATTGCATTCTGTATCGTTATAGATAAGATATGGGCGTTGTCTTTAGAAATTTATGAATGAAGTTTAAGTTTTTGTACATCGTAATAAGTGGTTTTGTTCATTGAACGAACTCGTTACGTTATTTCGATATTGTTGCTTCATCGATATATGATTATGATTGTCTCTTATAAACACAATCATTCAAGTGGCAAATTAAATTTGCAATCGAATAACTTGTACACATATTTACTTCATATATTTCTTATCGATAGCTTGCTAAAGTATAACATAGTACCTACGAGTCTTCTGATAACGTACAGTGGAGTATTTATACCAAATTTCCGGATAAAAGTCAGAAAACTCAACTCTTTTGCTTTGCAATGGAACTTCTTTTTTGGTGTAGTTAGATAACCACTCAATCAAAAATTGGGCACTTGAGCTACTTTAACCTCGTCCCCCGTCTGTTTTGTAAGCCACAATCTACTGGCCCTTACGAATGCATGTTGTTATTGTTATTGCTGTCGATTTACCGTGTCATTCAATTTACGTTTACTGTTCTTGTTAGTGCAATTAAGTAAGGATTTTATTTTTATATTGAAGACGAAAGTTTGTGCTTTATTTATTATTAATTATTGTTAATATTTCTATTAATTTAATTCATATTTGCGATTAAAAAAGATAAATTTTTTTTCATTAAATTAATCAAACTGAAAGCTTTTTGTTTATGTTAAGAATAGAGATTAAGATAGGTTAAGGCAAAAGTCAAAGAAGGAAGCAGTTTTTCAGTGAAAATTTGTAACTTATACTTCCAAAATCACTTTACCGTAATAATTGGGTTTGACGATTGAATATGACTAGAAAATTTTTTAATTATTTTTGCCAAATAAATGGTAATTTTGAATCAATTTTGAGCATAAAAATTCAATATATTTTGATCGGAAAATTGGTACAAATACTCCACTGTGCAACGTAGCAATAACTCGTTGTTATAGTATCACATATGGTGTGGTGTTACTCTGTTACACTAAATATGTATTATGTTGCTTGCTATCAGCTTTAAAAGAAGTAAGCCGCACATCATTATAGCTTCACGTCTAGAGCTCTGTAACTAGTTAGGTTTGAGTCTTTTTTTTATTATATTGTTGTTCAATAATCTTTAAAATATTCCTTTTCTATATAAAACCGTTATACAGTAAGTTTTCTTTTGGATTCCTTACAAAGATTTTATAAGTCTTCATAGTATGTCTGTGATACCTGAAAATTGCTAATTTTAAAACAAGCAGTGAATTGAGTCTGGTGCGACCCTTGAGGTCCACAAGGACTTCCCAGTATAATAAAAAGTTATAAAAAAATAAAAAATAAAAACTGGACCGGCTCGAAACGATAATTTTGCCTTTAATTTGCATCGATCAACATAGAAAATGTCTAATACTGTAATGTATGAATATCCTAAAAATATGTAAAATATTTGCAACGTTTCAATTCTACATTGTTTGTGTAATTTTCATTCGTTATCTAAAATGAAAAGCATTATGTTATAATTGGCATAAAGAAGAAAGCTGCACATGAGAATGAAAATGAGAATGTTATTTAAGACTGATTCACGCATTTCTTCATTCATCATTTTGTTATGTATCTCATTTCCACATTACCATCTTCCACCTATAATATCGTACCCATTCTACCACGCACGTTCTAAGTAAGTACGTTCTACGTTTTACGTTCCAAGTTCTTTGTACCTCCTTAATCTGTCAACTTGAAGAATGATCATCATTACATTATTCCTTCATCTTAAAGTATTTCAATGTATGTCATTTATCTAAATGCATGGAATTATGTACAACAAGTTCTAGCACAATGTGTAGATAGTGTAGCGAGCACAATACCTTTTTAGCCCTCCCTTCATTCGAAAACCATATTATATTGTATGTAAAATATACTCGCAAATTAATAAATAAATCAGGCTCAAGCTAGGCTTCAAATTTGAAACACAAAATGTAGTTGAGAAAATAAGACTAGAATTTTAAATGTATATATGATCATCTAGAATTAGTTCAAAAGATACCTATTATTTATCACTAGTCAATTCTCCGAGCATTTTGCGCTGTCTTCTTACACGTTTTGCTGTATCAATATCCCCTTTTTCTCAAAGAGACATCGCTTTTTCTATTGCCTCTTCTTAAAGAGCATGTCTTGAATTTGGGCTGATATCAGGTAACTACCGTATTAGACATATATGACAAATAATGATGAACTTGGTCCTCTCTTTGGTTCGATCGCCTACGTTACGATTTTGATGGTATTCATTTTCATATACCTACTAACTAGCGATAGCGATATAGTAGCTAGTTGACTGGCCTGATGTATCACTGAATGAATAAGCGAATGATACGGCTACGTACAAAGTAGCACACATTATATGTTGATAGATGCAGCTACCACTCATTCATCCTCCCATATCTTATTCAGCTTCACTAACTTATTTCATATCTTCTCCAGAAAAACAACCTCATCATATTAAATCTATTTATTTTTTAGGTTTGTTTTACCTTTTTACATTCGATTCAGCTTATAAAAGAGTTCCAGCTCTTTAAAAACAGGAAAATTAAATAATAATTTTTCATTGAACCGTTTAGGATATCGATTAATTGATAAGTATATCGATTCGTCACATTCATAAGTTTAGGCGATACCTTGGATTTTTGTTATCATTTCAATGAATTTTCGTGGGCCTGAAAAATTTTTAAATGGGAAGATAGAAAAGTTTCAACCACATAACCTTTGAAAAATTAAAAGTTTTTTTTTTAAATCGAGTGTGAAAGAAATGCTCATAACGGGTTAATAATTGGCCCGAAATTGCTTATGGTAAGTTTCCAGGATTATCGGAACTTTACTGTGTATAGTTATAGTTATTTTTCGATGTATGTAATGAACTCAGTTCTACTTGTGTACAATGTTTGAATTCCCACTTGATAATAATTTAAAATGTTTTCATGATTCAATGAGTTTCTATTTGTAAAATTATTAGATTGAACGTAGAGATATACAGATACTAGATATCTAGATACAGATACTAACTAACTAACAGATACATTCTATATAGAAACGATATACACAAGTTAGTTAGAAAGACTAGAATATCAACAACATTACATTTCCTTTCTAAATAAATAACATTTTTACAATTTACAAGTAGGTACAAGTAGTGTGTTGATACCGTGTATATAACAAATATACAGGGTGGTCTGTGACTCTTTGACCATAGTTTAACAGCGTATTCTTTGGATCATTTTAAGTCGAAAGTGCCTTATAGATTTTTGCCCAAAACCCAATAGTTGAGGAGTTATGTGCACTAAAATGTTCCAAAGATAATAAGTCAAGAGGACTAAACTTATAACAGTATAGACCGTGTTTTACCATATTATTGTAAGTTGTAATTTTAAGGATGTACTGGACTTGTAACTTATTTAAAGTATAAAAGACATTTTCGACTTAAAATTGTCCAAAGAATACACTCTTAAGCTATGTCCATCGAGTCACGTGACACTCTGTATATAAGTATGTGTATAATTGACTGACCAATCATTGAAAATATTTATGATTTCCTCGATATTTTTCTAGAATGTTGATTCTAACATAAATAAAATATAATTTTGATATTATAAAAAAAATGATCTGTAAAAGTTCAACCAGAAATAAATCAGAAGGTATTTCAAAAAATAAACATTATGGTACAATAACTCTCGTTTTTGTAACTTTTTCGATTCAGTTTCAAAGAAATATAAACATCCATGTTATTGACTCGGTTAGTAAGCTATTAGCGAATTTCCGAACGAAATGGAGCTAATGTTTTTGTACTGATGATGGAATTTTGAAAAAATTTCTTTAAATGTTCATCGATCCTACTTATTAGATGTCAAAAATGACTATCGTCAAAAGTTATACGTTTATGTCCGATTAAAGTTCGATTTGAATAAAATTTGGTATCAAGGAAGGTTTTGGTATTTAAAATTTCAAGTGGGGGGTTGCGTAAAGTACAAAATTTTGAATTTTTTCAAAATAAAAAATATATTTGTGATTTTTTCTCTAGTTTTTGAAATCAAAATTCTTGGAAAAATAAAAAGGCAATATTCGATTTTAATCTCTGAAGGAATTTGCTTAGCTAACGCAAATCCTGTGCTACGAATTTGTTTACTCTTTTATGTTTAAAAAAAAAAAATCAACTCTTTGGCTGCATAAGTTTTTGACATGACAAGAAAATCCATTATGTAGAAAAATACATTTTAAAATAGCAAATAGCAAAAAAAAAAATTAATACTGATTGTACAGCAGGCGTTGTTGTTAGATGAAGTGTTCAAATAAAAAAATATTATTCGTAGCTTGTACCTTGTAGCTTGTAGTGATTCGTAGCCAGCTACTTCGTTCGTTGTAAGTACGTAGGTATCCGTTGTAAATGTAATGACTTGTGAATATTGTTTGATAGAATACATAAATAAAATGTCTACTTGACTTCGAAAGCCATAAATTAAACTATTTACAATATTTTGAATAAATGTGCAATTTAACTTTCATGTACATTAGTGTAGGCGTTGAACGGGTTCTGTATGCTATGTCTACAGGTTCCATCGAATAAGGAGTGTATTTCAACGTATTTTGACCCACTTATTCGATCCCTTAGCAAAAGAATTTCACATAAAAGACATGAGAAATTGCAATTGTTCTAGTTTAAGAATAAACAAATTTTGCGTAAATTCGTGTAACTTGAAAAAATAGACAAACTTTGAAAAGCTATATCTCCAAAACCATCGGCTCTATTAAAACCATCTTGATCTCAAATTATTGAAAATTTAACCTTCATTAAAAATAAAAACCACAATTTTTGATGAAAAACCATTCCTCGAAGGTCAAAATCGGTAAAAACTGAAATAAGGTAAAAATTTTCGGGGTTTTTCTTATTTTTCGGCATGATCCGCTTGTTTGATGAGATTGAAAACTTGGATTTAATATTGCCTCTCCGATTTCATGTTTAACCTTGATATATGACATAAAATGGGTATGGTATGGGTTTATACGGGTATACAAATACATTTTAGTCTCTAACATGGCTCAACTCTTCTAGATGAAGGTAACATGAGTATTTATTATATTTTTTTAGCTACTTTTTTTTAAATAATAAATAAATTGTAATAAATAATATTTTCATTGAATTGAAACCAACAAACAGACTAACTAGTAAACTAACAAACTAACAGACTAACAGACTTGTATAAAAAAAAACAGCTAAAAGCTTTGTGTATGTATAAAGCTGCTCTGGTAAAGCTTGTTTGAAGCTTTTATGAATGAAATATAAAAATTGAAAATAAGCAACAAAATATGAAATGTATAATTTATGTTTTTTTTTTGTTATAAAATAATTATTGTTGTTATTTATTGTTGTTGATGAAAAAACACTTGTCCATCAATATTCATTGTTATTAATTTATTACTTTTGTTAATAATTATTTTATTTTTTATTTTGTAAAGGACTTTACACGATACCTATTTATCCCGTTAGCACTTGCGCTAACAGTATTTTGCTCACGATCTATTTATAATAGAATACATAACTTATATTTTTCAAATACTCTTAGTACAGATGTTACAAATAAAAAAAACGTTCATTTTTTGCTAAAACCTGGTGAAATGTATTTCTTAGGTATCAAATACAAAAGATAGTCGCGGTCGAGAGTGTTTTTAAACTTGAAATATCTTTCTTTATTCAAAATTTATAATTTTAAATTGTTTCTCCGGTCACATTACATAAAATAAATTATTGGAAAATGATAAAATGAAGAAATTGATTGTGACTGACACTGCCGTCACTTTGGATTGCAAAATAGTTGTATTTTAAAAGAAACCTTGGAAATTATTATTACGGGATACAAGATGAAAAAATCATTTTAAAGATATAAAAATATAGAAAAATCTTATGGACACTTTGGGAGTACCTACATGGACACTTTGTCAAAACAAGTACAAATTATTAATTTGAAACTTTTTGAGCTTTTACCATATTTATTTTTATTTTAAAACAAAAATTAACTAGTATCAATTAAATAGGCAAATTATTAATCAAAAAATTTTTTTTAATGGTACCCCCTTGCACTATCCTCTCGGAAACGAAAACGGTACACTTCTAGCGTAAACGAACATCGTGATATGAGAGTTTTAATATAAAATATGTTTGTTTGACTTGATATTAATACAAATTTTCATATCTACTAAATCATAGTATTTTGACATATGTCATAAATAACTAGACTAACAAACCAGACTGGATCTGACCTCCTAAACAAAGCTGCTATCGTATTATAACGCTACAACGGTCGCTGTCTTTAACATTTACAAATATTAAATTGATCATCAATCATAATAACTGACAATTTTATTAGTTTATGATTTTACAACTAGAAAATAATAGCTATAGTAGCTACCTACGTACGTTCCTACGGTCATTGCATGTACTTTGACTTTACCATATTGTCTATAATTGATTCTAAAATAAAGCTACGGCCAGACATGAAGCCGAACACTAAAAAACAAACGAAAATATACATAGCATCAAACGAATTAAGCTAAAACCCTCATAATATGATGTAAAATAAAACGTATTTTGGATCAAATGTAGTGTCAGTCACATATGGTTTATGGATAACATAACACATCTAAAAACACATTGCATGTATCTCTATGGTAATATCGGTCAATGAAGTCACGTTTAAACGTTCATATTTTGCGTAACTACTTCGAAAGATTATCGAAAATCAACTTCACTTTTCTGCCCGTGCAATGAGAATTCTTCACTTCAACAAATCTATTCAAACTTGATATCCTTTGAACTTATATGATTGTCTAGCGAGTTAGACAGACAATGGCTAGTACAAAATAGCAATAAATATAAAATATAAAGCCATGAATACACGAACAGCTATCTAAACATGATTGAATGAATGAATTATAAAAATGAATTATATTTTTAATTCGTAGCACACAATTCAAATTCAAATATAGATAATAAATAAAAAAAATATGAATATTTATCATATTTTTATTGACTTTTTATATTTACCATATTTGTTGTATTTTTTATGACTTGACCTTTATCATATTTTTATTTTATTGATCTCAATGTAAAAACAATTGAAATTATTTATGTTTATGTATACGTGGGGGGAGGGGGTGAACTATTGAACTTTATTGGAAAAGGACTCTGGGAATTTTTAAAACTTTAAAAACAAAACATACTGCGTTATAGCCTTCTTGTCCAACTTCCTTTGTGTCCACATTTTCATAGGTTTTAATTGTTTGGAGTGGAATTTCAATTTTTTAACCCCCGAACCAAAAAAAGGGGTGTTATAAGTTTGACCGCTATGTGTGTGTGTGTCTGTCTGCCTGGCTGTCTGTCTGTGGCACCGTAACGCCTAAACAGATTAACTGATTTTGATTTTTTTGTTTCGTTTGAAAGGTAATTTAATGGAGAGTGTTCTTAGCTATGTTTCAAGTGCGAATTTAGGGTTCCATACCCGAAAACACTGAAAAAGGCAATGATCTTCAAAATCGGTTCAGTTTTTAGAAGGCTCTAACAAAATAGGGTAATTTAATGGAGAGTGATCTTAGATACGTTTCAAATGCGAGCTTAGCGTTCCATATCCGAAAAATTTGTTGGAGGTTTTTTTAAATTTTGTAAATTGCACTGGTTAAGAGAAAATTTGCTGTTATGTAATCGGATTATTTTATTTATAAATGCAATAATTTTATTCTAATTTTATCGAATATGTTTTTGTAACTCATAAAACATATTTTCAATAAAATAATAATTTCAATTTTGTAGTTTATCGCTTTGTTATAACAATTTTTTATTGGTTTAAATATGTTACCTACATAATGTGTAGTTTGTAAAATAACTTATATAACTTGTAACAACTTGTACCAGAATAGTGTACTAGAGAGCTATAAATAATAGCGATGGAGACGTGAGGTGATAGGTAGTAGCTATTGGAGCTTGAGTGTTTTGCCATACAATTATTTTTAATTTACCGTATGACATGCATTATCAATTTACCACGGAAATCAAAGCAATTTTGTCTGCTCGGTATCCTCGAAAGTATGTATTTTCTGGCCGCATTTGACTTCAGGAAGAAGGATTTTTGTGGCTTGTTATTACTCCAAAAATGGTTATGGTTATTTATGGTTATTTTTTTTACTTTTTAGTGCATTTTAATTTGTTTTAGAAAAACTTTTCTTTTGAAGTCGGTTTTCTTTTTGTTAAAAGTTTTATTTTTATTTTTTTATTTTTAGTGAATCTGAAGTACAATAACTAATTTGTCACTAAAAAAAGAATCATCGAAATCGGTTTGCGTGATATTGAGTTATTCGTCCTCTTGTCTTGCATACTTAATGCAAATTTAAGACTTTTATCATTTTCTCATAGATACCGTTATCAGAACTCGATCAAAATGAAATGGGACCACACGGGAAGCACGAGCTTTCAAATAGATAAAGAATTATCAAAATCGGTTCACCCAGTCAAAAGTTCTGAGGTAACAAACATTAAAAAAAAAATACAGTCGAATTGATAACCTCCTCCTTTTTTTATAGTCGGTTAAAAATTCAGATCATCACACCAGCTTGTGTTGTAAAACAATCACCAGTTTTTAAGTCGGTATGTCTCATATAAGACTTAATAAAATAAAATGGTGGAAGCGTTGATAAAATGTTGAATACATGCTGTGGTATATCTAAATAATGTACACAATTGACTTCCTTGCACTTCCACCATTATTTTTAATTTCTTTGAAGAGTTTACACAAAAACTTATATTTTAATTAACTTAAGAACGTGTTCAAAAAAACACTTTTCAAGACATTTACATCTGTTACACTCTGTAATGTAGTAACATATTGATTTGATGATTTAAACAAATTGAATTTTCGATGCATAATGTGAAAATTTATTATCAAATTTTTAATAGAAAATTTAATAGTTTGATGTAAAACAACATGAAAATAGTTTTTCACATATCATCATAGAATGTTTTAGTTGCATTCAGTTGTTGAATGAGGGTATTGGAAAATTATTTTTTTATATTTTTATGAAAGATAAGCAGCAGCTTGATAGCAGCAACAACCTGTTAGTTGTTGTTCCTGTGTTGTTTTGTTACAATAACAAAAAAAAAAAGGAATTATTTATATGCAAGCAACTCTAACTAATTATTATGGTTTTATGCAAATCACTCATGCAAAATATATTTATTTTTTAACTTTGTGTTTCATTACATATTTTATTACATAGCACAACAAAATTTAATAGAATATTATGGAAATAAAGGTAAAATTAATGCCTCTTTGAAATTTTCTATAATTGCTAATTAGGTTGTAAGCACTTCGTAAAAAAAGGGCGCACCTAACCTGCTTTTTGGAGGTGTAGTTCAAGGTTTTAATCAGTTCTTCACAAATTACAAAAAAACTATGCATCAAATAACAAAAAAAAGGTATTTAAGAAGTATTTGTGTACATTTTCGTTTTTTATTCGACTTGCTAGCTTTAAAATTGACCGAGATATAACAATTTAAAAATGGAATTTTTTTGCTGATTCAATCAAATAAAAAAGTATCCATCTTGTAAATCGTTAGAGATAGAACAAAAGCTTAAATGTAAAAGTTATTTCTTATAAAAAAATTAACAACTTTTATTTGAATCATTCTTTCGTAAACATCACTGTTTACGCGTGAGGGCGCAACTTAGGAAAAGACTTTGATGTCCATTTTCTCCGAAACTATAAAAAAAAGTGTATTGATTTTTTCCTTGTGTATATTTCGAAAATTTTTGTTAGACTTTTTGAATACCTGGTAATAATTGCTTGGATTTGTCACAAAATATAAAATTGTTGAGTTCCGCACGTTTTTTTTTTTTTTTTTTTTTTTATAAAATTCATTGTGTTCAGTTTCTCTTTGTGATAAAATAAACAAACCACTTTGGTGTGTAATATTCCAGTTAGATTCCCGTATCCTGTTGTATTCCTGCATTTGCTCTGTACAGAAGACGACTACTTAAATTATTTCTGTATTTTTTTTTCACTTTGTATTTTTACTTTATGAAAATTTCTTTCTAATACAAAAAAATGGATGATAGACAATACGGGTCAGATCGTCTTATATTTTCTCGAATCAAATAACATTTTGAAATAGCCGGGTCTATTTATTCGATAACTCTTTGTTTGCTGGCTGGGAGGTTAAACCACAAAATGTGCAACAATTTAAAACGACCTCAAAATCCGACGATATGTTAGTTAGGAAAATAAAACTTTCTAAATCGTTTCAATTTGCCATGAATTTTGAGAATATTTTGCAAGCAATTTAAAATCTGTCAATTTATATTTTTCGTTCAAAGTTTATGTTTTTCAAATTTATATGGAGAGAATTTTCAATGGGGAAAACGGAAACAAAGTTAAATTAACGTATTTCGACTTACCAACAAACCATGGATTCCGTTGATTATTTTCAACAGTTAAACTAAGAAAATATTCTTCAAATCCTATAACTGGATTCGCTTGCGGTTGAACGGACAGTGTACCCTCAACTTCGGCTTCATTACCATCCGATACCAATGATCGTGCACTCCAGCCATCAGAACCGATCCATGAGAAACTTCCTGTAGCATTCAGACGTCGTACAGCTCTCATAACTCCAGCTACTTCTTGATCTGATCCAAAAACAATTGCACCTGAAAACAAAAACTGTAGTCAAAATCTTTAAAAAAAACCGGCAGTGGTCTTTGAGATAACTCAAGTCAATCACTAGACCGTAAAAACAGTGGGTTAATTATTTAAATTCCTAGAAAAAGGAAAATACTATTTGAGGCAGATGAAGTGATGATTATCTCCAAAAAAAAAACTTTTTGTAATATCCAATTTCTTAGAAATTGGATACCTTATTCGTGTTTAAATATTTTCCTAAACAAACATAGATATTAATTAAATATTTACCTAAAGTTTTCATAATATTTACAACCTTTTACAACAAAATTATTGTGAAAACTGTACATCCGAATCAAATTAAATAATTTTTGGATGAATGTACAAGGACCCAGAATTCTTGAATTAGTATATGGGTGATTCCATATGTGAATGACATTAAATTTAATCCAAAATGCGTTTTATTTTGCGTCAAATTATGAATACTATTCTGTTAACGATTTTAGTTTTAGTATAGTTCTATTGTTGATTCTATATTTATCCTTCTGTAATAAAAAATGTGCTCATTTTAACAATATTCAAATGTGACTGACACTACATGCAAAAGGAAGTAACGTTCGGGAGTGTTTTTAAACTGCGAATATCTTTCTCTATACAAGATTTATGATTTTAAATTGATTCTGAGATCAAGTTACTTATTTATCATAAAAATAAATCGTGACTGACACTACACTCACTTTGGATTGCAAAATAGTTAAAAGAAACCTTAGAAATTAATATTACAGGACACAAGATTTCAAAACCAAATAAGAACTAAAATGTCACTAAAGTTTACAAAGAAAAAATATTATTTAAGTACCTAAGATACTAAAAGCTAAAACTGGACTTTTTTTTCATTCGTAGTACACTTTTTCATGGAATCACCCCAAATATGTATGTTTTGCATTTTTTATGACAACTAAACTAAATGAAAACCAGTAAATCAGATTATATTATTCTAAGAAAAACTAGAATTAAAGACAGATCGAACAAGTTGTTTGATCTTTGTTTTAAAGTATAAATTTATTGAACTTTAAATTATAATTTTTATTTGATAAATAAATAATTAATAATATAATATTTAGTTTAAGTATTAGTTATTTATTATTATTATACATAAATTAGTTTCAGTTTTAGTTTTAAAGTTCACTAACATTTGTAATAATAATTGGTAAAGTTTAAATAAACATTCGTGGTTGATTGGGTTTATTGAAACGAATCCATTTCATCTTGGAAATCATTTTAAAACTTTCTTCACTTAAGTACTAATATAAAGTTATTGTTGTTACCTCTGAAAATCTTAAATTACTTGTTATTTGAAGGTATTTTGATACCAAAAAAAAAATGAAAAAGATCCAAAATTTTTGAAATTTGATTGATCAAGTAATCAGTCTTTTATACGTCTTTTGTGAAAAATTCATATCGATTCTCTGTACGGTCTATGAGAAATTAACTATAAAAGTCAAGTCAAACCAAAAAAGGTTTTCAACAGGTCGTTGAATTGACATGTTTTCCGTTTTTCACAATGAAAACGTCCCAATTTCCAAAGTTTTCGTAAAGGAAAACGTTGTAGGTTACACTGAAATGAAGCCACTCACGAAGTTTCGTAAGAGTGTTAGTCACGAAACCATACACTATTATGGATCTAACTTCTGAAGGTTATATCCAACAAGGCTTGTTTATGGATCTAACTTCTGAAGGTTATACCCAACAAGGCTTGTTTATATTATAAATAATATTGCAGAATAATACATAAACAATATATTAAGTATACAAAATGTCTCATGAAAAATGTTTCACAAAAGTCCACTTTTCATGAATAAACAGGAGCAAGTCGTGTAGAAGAAATCGTAATTTTGCATCCATGGAATCTGATCAACTTCAATCATCGTCAGCATATCGTCTCTTGAAAAATTTCTTTTCAACCGCAAGGCGATTACTTTTACTCCTTCGGCTATTAAGGATCTATGAGCACGGTAGTGGGGGTACAAATTTAAAAAATATATATTTTCAATATTGATGATAAAATATATTATAACTTAGAGATATTAAACGAAAAGTAAGAATAAAATTTTTCGATATCTGGCGTAATTTTCAAAATATCGAAAATTGAAAATTTTGTTTAATTATTCAGCTTTCGATATTTCGAAAACCAAGACACATATCGAAAAAATTTATTCTTATTTTTCGTCTACATTCATAAAGATATACTAAAATTCATCATCAAAGTTGAAAATAAGATAAAAATAATTTCAACCCTTAATCTACCCTGCTCTTACATCCCTTATATGGACGGTGACACTTAGTTTTTTTCTTTTCTAATTCATTGCTAATATGTTTACTTTCTATTAAAAAGTTTTTTTTTAATTTGTTTTCATTCATTCCAAATGAAAATTATCAAAAACTTCCAAAATATGTCGTTTTTTGAGATTCCTCCATAAGAGCCAATGTATTTTATATCGATTTTTAATGACTTTTTTCTTAAAAATTTGCACGGATACCTAAGCTGAAATTTTAACCACATATTCTTTTAGTAAAAGACTACCTACAAACAAATTTTGAGCCTTTAAATCAAACATTGTTGTCATGCTCATACATCCTTAAGATACAGCAAAACATTAACAACCAATTTGATTCGGCATTAGATTCGGGTGGACAAAGGCTTGAAATACTAATCCTGGATTGCCTAATACTATCTCGACTTTGAATCTATAAAGTCAAGGTTAGTATTTTCAAACCACTTTGTATAAAATACAGCTATAAAATAATATTTTCATAAAGTTCTACAAGTTCGTTCGATACAAGAAGTAAATATAATCTTTTCCCGTAGATATATTTTTCCAGTAATAATAATAATATTGGTTGCGTTCAAAAGAGTTATAGTTATACTTACATGATCATCATCGATAGAGAGTGTTATATAAAATATTGAATGCACACTATTATCGATAAGTATGGTTTCATATTTGATAGCAACAAGCTCTCTCGGAGATAGTTCGTTCTATAAAATTTTAAAATACATTTATTATTTATTTAACTATGAATTGCATTTACACGAAATCATTTTTAAACGTAGGTAGAAGATTCTAGTTACATTCTATTCAATATCTTGATAGAATATAAAATAGATAATATTCAATTTGTTAGTTTAAATGTGTAAAATGTTATAGGTTATGTGTTATGCATCGTGTTATTATATCGAAAAAAGGTTTCTTATATACTACTAGAAAATATCTTGATGTTTAGTTTAGTTCTCACTACTATACTTTCTAAGATACATAGAATAGATAGAAAACTCAATTTTATATTTTATAATATTTTATTTTATTATTTATATACTAGGTGTCTTATTTTTTTAACTTGATATATATGTGAAACTCGAATAAAAAGTTTAATTGAGGACAATACCTCCAACGAAATATCTCAGTTTTCAGGTTCAATTAAAACCTCACTGTTTAAGATTGTACGAAAAAATATTTCAAACAAAAGTTGTGGCGTGGATGCATAAACAATAATTTGTTTTTCGGATAATTCTCTATCGTTTGATGAAAGCTGCATCCAAATCGGATAATCCGTTTAGGCGTGATACAAGGGCATACAGACAGATATGAGAAAACCCTTAAAAATTCTGGTAACTTTAGTTTATTTAATCGTAGTGTCATAATTGAACGGGGGGCGCCACAATCTGTATTTCACGCGATCGCTCAAACATCTAAGGGTGAGCTTGGTGGTAAATAAAGCACAACTATGAGCTGTATTTATTATTAAATTTGAATAATAAATAAAGTCATTCAACTATAAGCTCTTTTGTCATTCTTATTGTTATTGTTTGATCTTTTATTATTTTTTTATTATGATTATTATTTTATTAATATTTGCATAGACATCATATTGACAGACGATAGACATAGAAAAACATTCAGAACACAGACATATTAGATGTTCCTACAGTCGAAATCAGTTATGGAGACGAACCTGTTAGAATGACGAAAATGAAGCGTTCCAGCTGAATGCCTGTTTAAACATATATATAAATGTATCGGCTATCGATATAATTACATTTCGGCTATGATTACATATCGTAGAAGTAAAAGTACTACATTGTTGGCACCATACTAAAGTAATTTTACCATCAATAACAGTAATGACTAAGATAGAGGGTTCGATTCCCGCCGTCACAGGTTGTAATGGGCTGGAGTAGTGCCTGGTATATGCATCTCTGAAAATAATTGAGGAGCTAGAAATGAAAATCTAGCGGAAAAAGGTAGTAAAACATACATGTGGTATCACAATGGGCACTATAGCCCAAGTGTGTCCTTCGTGTACAGCCAATATAACCTAACCTAACCTAACCTAATAACAGTAATAATTTTTTTCATTCATGGTACACTTTGTCATGGAATCACCCTTAATATAAAAATATACATATCGATTATAACAACTATCGCTTATAAAGACAAAATTTGTTAATCTTTTCAATGTCATTATAACCGATTCTGACTGCATCATTATTTATAATGACATTCATATTTTAAAAAAAGAATTCAAAACATTACATAACACAAATACAATCATACACATCATTATTTTTAAATAAATGCCAGCGGGTTCTGTACTGCAGACAGTTTAATAAAAAAACCATATAAGCTTTTAAGCTTTCAAAGCACACGCACAATAAACTTGTTTTGTTTGTTTGTTAAATAAACAAAATGAAAAAACACACTTGTTGTGAGCGACAAAACTCTATCACTAAAGTCATATTCCCCACAAGAGTGCTTTTTATTTTTGTAGGTTTTTGAAGACATGCAAATATCTATACATGGTGTTCTATTATTGATCGTAAAACCCTGAATTTTCTGAATAAGCTTATCAAGACAAACGAAAAAGCTCTTTACCAAATTTCGATCTGAGACCTATTTTTCGAAATAATGTTAATTTTAAAAATAGAAAGTCCATCCATTAGTAGAGCACTGAAAGTCAAAGCCGTGGTTTGAATTTATATGAAATTCAAAAATTAAAACAAATAATTTTTTGTCTTTATCGTTTCATCAAATTATCAAACTATCTCACTTTCTGTGATTGCTAATGAAATTGTTACAATTTCTGGCAATCCAGTTATTTTAATATAAATAGCTTTTGATTGGTTAAAAGAAAGTGGCTTATTTATAGAAAAAGCTACTCTCCGGATTCCCAAATATTGTAACAATTTCATTTATAATCAAAGAAAGTGGTACAACAAACTTTTTTTTGTTCTAATTTTTGGACAGTTTTTTCGCTAGTAAATTTGCACACCTACAACTTTATAATTTTTAGAATTATGTTTTATAATTTATGGAAAATTTGTTCCTTATATCTACGTTGACTTTCGCTACAGTATAAGTCGATATTTTCGGAGGAAATTTTATCTAAAAAGTAGAATAGATAGATATTTAGTTGACATGACATGACATGAAATGACGTGTCTATGACTATGTCAAACAAAAAATAAAGATATTTATTTGTACATTGAACTTAGAAAAAAAGTTAAACTAAATACTAACTTTTTATTCACTCAACTCTATATATACAAAGTGTACAATTATTATTCATATTATGTAACAATAACTGCCGTCATCAGATGTAATATATTATTAGAGATTAAAGAATTATTTTGCGAATTTTTTTTAGAACTTCATTAATGGTGAAAAATTTCATCATCGGTACAATTAAAATTCTTAATAATAATTGTTTTTTTCCAAGCTCTCTACATCAGATAAGTATTAAGAATAACGGCTACATTAATATTCTGTCATTTTGACTCGTTGATTGTACAACAAATTTCTGTACTAAAAATAGTTTTAACTATATTCCATCTTTTATGAATACGTGTGGTCCACCGAACCAATTGAGACAGACTTTTAGAATGTAGATATTTTTCGAATGAATTACAAAATGTATTATACTAAAAATTATTATTCTATTTCTGAATATCTGAGTGTTTTTATTATTATTTTAGAGATGGGAAATTGGATATAAAAGTTTTAACAAAAGATAAACATTATCATAGAGGTAATAAAAGTGTTTGTGACAGACCCTCATTTAACATCTATATACAAATTACTCTTAATTTACAAAACAAGAAAATAATAATATTTACTTAGTTTACGGATATGGTGACGGAAATGCAAGAGCGTTAATACGCGAATATCAACGGCAGTTTCCGGATTGAAGAATTCCTAAAAAAGAAGTGTACCTAAATTTGGCAAAAAAAGGTAATTTTTCTATAGCTAATGCAGAACCTAATAATGGTCCCGCACAGCAAGAACTTTCCAAAGAAGAAGCTATCCTTAATATGGTCGAAAGTAGTCCTTCTAATAAAAAATTATACAGTAGAATCTCGATAACTTAAACCTCGGTAACATAAAAACCTCTGTTACTTCAAAAAATACGATGTTCCCTTCCCATCAGAGCCCAAAACCTCTATAACTTAAAATACGCAACCTCTATAACTTAAATAAATAATCTCTGTATAGGCCCTCAGTAACTACATAGAAACATGTACATACCTCTATATTAACTAGGGTACATAGAAACATGTACATACCTCTATATTAACCTTTACCTAACATAGACCCTTGATAATTTAAAACCTCTATAACTTAAAATATTTTGTGTTTCCCTTGGACTTGAACTTATCGAGATTCTACTGTACTACTTAACCCAGCAACGACTTTATTAGTTAAATTCAATGGTGCCTTCATAACTCGTTAAGTATTGGACCTTAGACAAAAGTTTAAAAGGCACTTCGATTTTGAGAATTGTTCAAAGAATACGCTTTTAAGCCATGTCCATCGAGTTATCGGATACCCTGTATATACTAAGTTTCATTAAATTCCGAAACACAAAATTGGTTGTGATTTTTTCCAGCTTTCTAATTTAAAGCATTATTCTATCTCTTAACTTTTACGATCTAAATTGACTATAAAAGCAACCCGAAGAACTATAGGTCCAATCTTATGTCAGAACATGATGTTTCCCCACCAAACTGTGCAACTTGTGTGAAATTTGTTTTTTGATTGACCATAAAAGTTTAAAATGATCCACCTCTTCGACTGTTGTTGACAACATATATGTATATGGAGGTAAACAAGGAGTAAGTAAGTACATACACTTCCACTTACAGATGTGTAAAATAAAGGAAATCTCATTTTATCACAATAACTTTTGAATATAAACACATAACTATGATAATAACATACTCTCTATAATATCGTTAAATCTAACGATATTAAAATTCAGTAGTTGGTCTTTATCTATTTCGGAGTCATTTAGAAAAACATTCTAAATTTTTAGTGATAGTTTTATTAACACAAAATTTACATTGATTTCATTGTTTTTAAAAACATTTCAGCACAATAAAAACTGATTTTGTTGATAAAGTAGTCCGGTTGTTTGAGCCAGTACTGTGGTTAGTTCAAAGATATATAAGAATTGAATAAAAATTTCGATAAAACTTTATAAATACATGTTTTGATTAATAAAGTTTCCAAAAATCACAAAAAATTCCTAGGTCATCGGGCTTTTTATTATTATTTTATCGTTCAAAGTTGGCTGAAAAAATGATGAATCATATAGGTTATCCTTTTCAATTCGATATTTCTATATCAAAATATCTAGAAAGTGCTTCTAGAATGTAGTAGATACTAGAAGTATAAATATAATATAAGATAGGTAGTAATAATATCACATCTAGATGTGAGTAAGTACTTACCACGTGCTCTTGGCTTTGTTAATAGTTTTTGTACAATATTATCATATGCAATTTCTTCTGCAACTCCTGAATCTTTAACAAGTTTCTCTTTAACAGCAATGCAGATATCATGTTTTGCAAGAAGTTCTTCGAGTTCTTCAAACGCCTGCAACGTAACATAAAACAGAAAAACAAAAATATTAACCAACATTATAGATAAAATGCAACAACATATAATATTTATGTAAAGGATGATCTATTATATTTGATAATGAATATACTAGTAGTTAAATAGAATATCGTGGTAATAAAGAAAAAATTAATGCATTTTTGAATTTTTCCACAGTTGTTTATAAAGTTATTTTCTACCTTTTAGTTTAGCTATTTGCAGATATGAAAATTGTTAGTTTATATATTTGCAGCTATCAAAATCGTTAATTCCGAAAATCCTGATCATAATAATCAAATAAAACTTTAAAATTATTATATTGACATCGGTCCTTGGTAAGTATGCCAAATTTCGAGCTAATCCGACTTTTTGAAGTTAGTCAAAATTAAGTTCAACGATTCCGTTACATACTAACATACAAACATACTCACATATGCATTAAGCTAATGCGTGTTAAAAAAAATGAGATGCTTGTACAAAAAATGTTTTGTATAAAAATGTTTTTATAAACAGATCAAATTGTATAAAAACGTACCTCTATAAAGATTATAATCATGTTTTATTAGATGGAAAATATTCTATAAAGAAGTTGTAGAAGAAGTAGAAAACTCAACTAGAGAGAAGTAGACTGGGTAGATAATGAATAGAGTAAGGAAGTTTGGGAGGATGGCGGGTTGGTAGATGTTTACTAAGAAGTGTGGTTTGTGTTTACCATGAAGAAAATATCAAAGAAAATTCAATAATTTATATAAGAAAATCTATGCAATGTTTGTGGAGATACACAAGATACGTAAACTTACACCAGCTACTTTTAAATACTTTTGCAGGGGGAAATTATTGGTTTCATCCTGAAAATCTGAGTTATATTTTTTTATCCAACTTATAACATAGGATAGTTTTTATCTCGACAAGTGAACGTCCATTTATTGTAAATTTAAGGTTTTTATAGAGAAAGGTTTGAAATGACTTCTAAGTTCTATAAATTTTCAATAGATGGCAGTGAGTGTTGCACAATTTCTCTCAAACAATCTTACTTTTAACTTGTGTAAGTATTCAACAGATGGCAGTGTGTTTCCATTACAAATAATTTAGTACATGTTAAATAAAAACTTCGCTTTTAGTTATTTGTTAGTAATTACACTTAGAGCGTAATAAACCACAGGATTGTGTGACTGTTTCATTTGTGACATTTCTCCTTCGATTGAAGATAGGTAGACTTTCAGATAGATCCATAACATAGACGGTCTAGTATTATCTAAATTTAAGGTTTCGATATTTTATCCCTGATTTGAGTTCGTAAATCGAATCTTGATTGAAAATAGGACGATATCTATGACTGCTATTAAAATCTAGACGTAGCAATCTCGCATGAATTTTTCACTTGTATTTCCCGAGAATCAGTATTTCAGTTTAGTATTGGTTATTGAGCTGAGTTTTTAGTCGATCATATTCACCACCTCTTGCAATATTTATTCAAGAATAAAAACTTAGCACAAAGATAGCGGTGAATGAATGAATAAATAAGCTGTGAGTACACAACCAACACAGATGGTTGAGTTTTCTTAATTACATTAAATGAAAATTGGTCAACATATTTATTTATTTGCTTAAAGTATCGCATCGTAGTCAATTGAATGGATAATGGATGTTTACTTTGTACAGGGTGTTCCATTTTCAATGTTATTTTCGTATGCTGTGCCATGTTAGTATTTTGTTCTTTTTTTTGTTTTGTTCGCTATAGTTCAGGGATGGTTTAGAAAAAAAATTGATTACCTTTTGTTTCGGACAATTTCTTAAAAAACTAATGTAATAAAATGAATAACAAATATCTTGGGCCTTTGTCCAACTTATTACTGTGTGTCCGAAACAGTAATGAATCGTAATTGAAATGAAAAGGACAATTTCGGAATAATTAGATTCAATGCGGAATAATTTCAGAGACTGAACGGAATGAAAATGTTGGCTCTACAGTCAGATTCATAAAATATCTCGAAAATAACTCATTTAATGGTCAAATAAACACGATTTTTGTAATTTTCGGGTCAAAATTACCTTATAAACTTAGTTTTATCGAAATCGGAAACAAAAACTTTTTTTACACTTTTTGCAATTTGTAAAAATTGAAAAAATCATAAAAAATTCAAAAAAACAAAATTTTTCTAATTTTTGGTTGGGTTGGGTTGGGTGTGGGTGTGGGTGTGGGTGTGGGTGGCTGGGTGTGGGTGTGGTTTTTTTTTTTTCAATTTTATTGATCTGTATATATAAAAATAAATTATATATCCAGATCATAAATACTGCCAGATGGAATAATTGGATACAAAAAGTAGTTTGAAAAATAAAAGTTATTTATGTTTTAAATCAAGAGTGAGCAAAAAAAACTGTTTGCAACAAGCTTTACGATAAAAAACTATGCCTTCCAGGTCAAAATCGACAAAATCTGAAGTACTTAACATTGATTTTGTGGTAGTAATTTTCAAAATATCGAAAATTGAAAAGTTTGTTTAATAATTGAGCTTTTGATATTTCGTAAAACCAAGCCAGTTATCGGATAATTAGTTAAGTTGAAAATAAGATACAAATAATTTCAACCGCAAGTCTAAAGTTGTCTTGGCGTTCGTACTACTTTGAATAAAATTTAAGTAAACAATTTTTGTTGCTGATCAAAAATAATGTATTTTTATTTTTTAATATTGAAAGCAATCAAAAATTCAATAAGAAAACTTGTACTCGACGAGCGACTTTACGCTGACGTTGTGTGTGTGTGTGTGTGTTTTGTCACTCCGTCATCATCATAAACTTTAAATAAAAAATAAATATAAATTTGAATATTATTATTGGAAGGCAACAACACCAGAAGCAGCGTTACCTACCTACAACCTACAACTACCCTAGCAGCCGCCTTCAACTTCCATGGAGATTGGATTGGAGTTTTTTTTATTTATTTTATTTACTTTTATGTGGGTTTATATTTAAACTCTTATAATATCTATGTTGACGTCAACTTTGTAAATCAAAACTTTTATACTTATCGAGTATAACATTTAGGAATCAGATCAATACCTTCAGACATTAGCCTGTGTTCGTGACTTCCGCCGAAAGCTAATATTTTTCGAAAAATTTTTTAAGCAAAAATTGTTAGTTTTTTCATGAAGATCAACTTTCTAATTTAGAGTGTTCTTCTGTCTTTTACCTTTTAGGATCTATATTCGCTATTAAAGAAAACCGAAGAACTGGGTCAACTTTGATGTCAGAACAAGATGTCACCCATCAAACTCAAGTTTTATTATAGTTATTTTACAGTTGGTTGCTCACTGCAAAACGAACTATTAACCATACTAGATTAAAATGACCCACCCTGTATAAAACTGAAAACTTAAAGCAACCAAGGAAGTTTTTCGGGATGGGAGCACAAACTACCCAATAAGAAAGTATTAACGTATCGCATACTACCACCGTGTATAAATCCGGTTTGATTCATAAAATTTTCTACACACACACACTCTCCTACTCCCATTCGAAAATGCCTTCCTACAATCACTCATCAATTTTCCCATCATCATCACAACATAAAAATATTTTTATGAAAAATTTATGCAAAGTCATATTTATAAAAAAAAAATTAGAATATAAAATATTGAAGAGGAAATTTGATGAAAAGAGAAGAAAAATTAAATAAAAAAAAATACAAAATAATGAAAAATAAAAATAAAATCATGCAACCACAACCACCAAAATTTTAGAAAATAAAATTTCCATTATGAATAAATTCAATCAAATTTTTTATTTTTTAGATAAAAAAGTTTAAAAAATTTATTGAAATATAAAATTTTTTATTCGGAAAATATAAAATAAACCTGCTGGTTATGTAAGTGTGACTCTTATGGTTAGTCCAGATGGTGAAAATCACTTTCCATATATATCCGAAACGTGTTAGAACTATTTAAGCATGTTGCCAGTAAATAAAGTAAATTAGAAAGCGGTAAGCTTTAATTTTGGTTCCCATGGTAAATTCATCAGTTTTTGTGCTGAATAAAACATAAAAAAATGGTACGAGAAACTTTGTTTTCATCATAACTCCGTTAATTTTCAACTTGAAACTTTTTCATTGTTTTTACAGCACCTTGAAAAGTGTACAAAATTTTCAAAAAACGTCCAATTTTTCAGTTATTTAATGTTAAATTCTCTGAATTTTAATCGCCAATAAATGGGAAAGTATTGGCTTTTACTTGAATTTCAATTTTTCTCATTAAAATATATATTTTTTACCCCGTTGAAGGAATGCTTACCAACCCCTGTAAGTTTTATATTACGGTACATCGTGTTCTCTCTTATGTCGTTAGAAATATACCTAGAAATCAACTTAAGGTAGTACCAGCATGAAATCACTTTTCGACAGATTTGGCCGAATTTTTTTTCTCGGGTTTATAATAGCTTTATTTATGACTTCCTAAAATTTCATAATTTTTGACCGTTTAGATCGCGAGATATTTAAAGACAAAGTTCGCGATTTTGAGGGTCATGTCCCATTTAAAGCATGTAAAATGTCCGGTCTCTCCAACTATTTTTTATGATATTATTATATATTGAAGAAAAAGTAGAAAAAAATGTTTATACAATACAATTCTAAAAAAAAAATTTAGAAATTAATTTTCACTTTCGAGATATTAATTTTGACGTAAATTGATCGAAATTTGGACGTTGACATAATTATTTCCCATTTTAAACGGTCAAAATTTCTGAAACTTTGGGAATTAATAGTAAGCATTATTAAATTCTTAAATTTAATTTTTCGTTAAATTCTGTCGAAAAAAAAATTGTACCATTGCTTTAACATAGAAACTGCAAATACCATGCTGGAACTACGTTAAAAAAAAGATATAAAAAACAAATAGAATTAGAAAGAAAATAATACTTGGTTGGATTGAATTGGATACGAAAATACTTTTACAAAACCAAAACTAACTCTGTAACCACAATTAAAAGGTAAAATAAATGTAAAAGGTATAAAATTTATTATTTAAATTTATTTAATGTTGGTCATATTGAAACAATACTACCAACATAAAATAAACATTTAATTTTGTTAATAATACCAAAAATAAAATAAAAAATAAAAAAAAGTTTTATTTTAACTTTTTAAATTATTTAGATTTATTTTATTTGGTTCACCTCAAAGGAATTATCTTTTCTTTTTCTTTTGTAAATCCAATCATTCTAAAACTCTTATAGTTCAATCAATATACATCTTAAATCAAAACCGGTTATAATGTCACGCGAATCAATTACAATGACATATCTTCAACACATGTGCAACGTTGCCAAGCGTAACATAATTATATTAAATTCCATACTATGCAATCGAATTATTCGCTAACAAAACATATTTCACATTAAACTATTATATCTCAAATAATGACCCCACAATACACCACTTTTTCGCGAGGCAGTATATTTTATGTAAATATTTTTTTTTTTTTTGATATTAGTTAGGATAATCTATGGATGAGAGACACGGACAGTGATTGAATAATAAATGACAATTAAATCAAATGAAAACCAAATTGAACACACATTTATGTGAAGTGAAGTGAACTGAACATCACACCAGCGAGATCGGTGTGATTAGTGAGTGATAGATTAGTGACTGATGGTGTCATTGGTGGTGTCATAACACTATACAGAGTGTTTCAAAAGTATTAATGTTGTTGATTAAACTCGTCAGCACAGTAAGACAATCTGGTCAGTTGTGTAAGGATTATCACCTATTTTCTAGTTGTTATCGGGTACCGAACTGATTTTGTTTAGTTTATTTCAAAGGTAATTTGATCGAGAGTTCTCTTAGCCCGTCAGCACTCGCGTTATGAACATTACTAGGAGAAAGAAATCTAGGATAGTCACATTGGACTAAAAATGAAGCCAATAAAACTGATCCAATAAAATAATCAGAACAATTTTGATTTGCTGTATTTATCAACTGTAGGTATACAAAATTTTTCGAACACTCTGTACAGTTATTACATTGTAACATTGTAACTGTAACTGTAATTGTAACAATAATAACAATAACAATTTGAATGGCTATTGTTAATAAATATTTATTTATTCAATGTGGTTTGAAACCATCAAAATAATATTGTTGAATTAATCCCCCCAACAATGTATTATAATCGTCATTGTTGTAAATGCAGTGATTCGAATTAATTTGAATGCACTTCATTAATTCATTTTATGTGTTAGTTAGTTCGTAACTGTTTGGTAAATCAATAAAAAACAAAATCAGTCACGGGAACTGACGACAAAAGTGAAAACCTAAAACTTTGGAATCACTGTGTTTCTTTTTTAATTTTTTCATTAAAGTGGTTTGGCGTGACTAGTCAACTAGTCAACTAAGCAATTTTTATGACGTAAATGTAAGAAAATGCTCTAAAAATATCGAAAAGCGTCAAAAACAAAAAAATATTTTATGTTTTCATTTTGGAAAGTGTCTTAAGATAATCTGTTTTTTTGTATCAACAAAATCTGTGATAAATGTTCTTCATGGTGAAAACTTTTTTGAAGTGAAAATGAGTATTTGTCGAATTCTTCGGCAGGTCCTACTATACATTATAGTTATGTAAGTGTAATTGAATTGAATTTCAATTTTCCATTTAATTGAATTGAAAATATAATCAAAGTTTTAGTATCTTCTCATTCTAACTGATCATTGTTTAAGTACATAATGTAAGGATATTATTATATGTAGATAAGGATGTTTGTGATTAAATCCTAAAGGATACACAATAACAAATAATACAGCTGTGTCCAAATCTACAAGAATCTAATCAATAACATTCATCAAATACAATTTATTCAATTATTATCAAGTTTTTCCTTTCCTATTTTTTTCATTTTAAATATTTTTATTATTTTCTAGAAAACGTATTTTCTTTTAGTGATAGAAAATTGTAAAAAATTTTTAAAATTTGTAAAATTAATTTTGAAGAAAGTTCACTGATTTGTAACTAAGTAGTCCGTACGTCCGTCAGTTCAAGCGACGCCAGAAAGTCCAGGGGTACGTTTGTCTGCCTGGTATCTGAGTCAGGAAGGTTTCTGCACTGCAGCGATTTGGAACATACTAAGGAGGAAAAATAAGGAAAATTAAGGAGTGTTACTTGAAGACACGATTCGATCTCAACGTACGAAGGGTGCCTATAATGACAGCCTTCTGTATCGCAGCGATAAATACTCTGACGAAAATGAGAACAGCAGATGGGAATTTGAGAGAGATTCGGCTCGAGAGTGGAACGAATTTCGCCGAGGTAATGAGAAAAACCATATTGACTGAATAATCAAGGTGCAGTTGTCGTAATTCTTGTAGGAGATCAAGATATTTAGTCCGTTTTTGCTCCTCTTTTGAGACTACGTTCGTTTCTGCGGTCGCAGAGAACACGATGACGCACATAGTCTTGAATGAGATATCCTGGTGCACCATATATCACATATAATAGATCTTATGGTTTATTATTATTTTTATAATACCTTAATTCCATAATTTGATTCTTCATAAATGATGGACACGTAACTCCAACCCATCAATCGTACAATATCAATCATGGCTTTGACTTGATAATGGTCGGATGGAATCGTTCTTGAAAAGAACTCAAAACGTTGTTTATTACTTAGTTCTGGACTTGTTGAGAAGAATGACACCTGAAACAAAACAAAATCCATGAATTACTTCAAAAGTTAAAAGAATTATTATCACAACTTTATCAGCAAAATATCACTTCAATTTAAAAATATTATGTCAGAACATGATGTCTTCCAAGGTAGTTGCTGTAGTAAGTTACATGAATCACCCTATAATTACAAATTTTTTCTCACTATAATTATCTCTGAAATTATTTCATTCCCTTTCGAAGGTCTGTCATAAAAACACAAATAAGACCCCCTTCTGTAATATGTTGAAGTTAGTTCGTGCTAATGCGATCGACATGGGAGTGATTTGAAAAATTTAAAGTATAGTTTTATTTTTTCTTGTGTCCAACGTGCCAATTTTATGCGTCGTTTTTCTCAATCTATTCAACATATTTTGATGTTGTTTCAGAACGATTGACTTGTGGTTCCCTATGGAAAGTTTAAAACAAAATAAATTACATTTAGAACAAAGAAAGACACTGTAATGATATGTAGATGAATGTAGATAGTACTAGAATGAATCAATCAATTACTGGAATAAATTGTTGGTAACATACATTATTGAACACTCAACAAAACTCTAACTTTACTATTCCAGGATCCAATCCCAACCAGTAGTAAAATAAATGCATATGAGATAAGTTAGCGGTTTGAATATATGAAACGAATATAAGTAAAATGGATACAGGAAATCTTTATGTAATGGTTGGTGCGTCTGTATGCAATCGTCTAACTTTTTGGCCAATTGAAGTTTGTGCAACTTTCCTCTTTGTCCTCACTGTCTTATATTTATGGAAATCGTTGATCTCTGGACATTGGCTCTTCCTTAAAGGTTTAAATATCATGATACAAGCCTAGTAAGCATTGAGGAAGAGTCCCAATAGCTTCTTTGATTCCCAGTTAGATGCTTAAATCTATTATCTATGTTAAGATGAAATAAAATTTGAGGATATTGCCAAGTGGCTGCTAGAGTTCGGGGACTGTCCCGGTTGCCTCATTGTAGTTCCAGCCGTGTCTGCGAAGTTGAAAGCTAAAACTATGCCTAATCCAAGGATGTAGAAATCGTACATCAATACATTGTACGCATGATGTGGGCTATGTTTTGTATCCCCTATTGCGAGCCAAGACCGAAATAATAACAAAATTCTTGGATGTCTTGTTTAGATTAGATTTGAGTTAGAAGTTAGTCTTAGAAGACCAGTTTGATGTATTGTATGTCATTTCCTTCAAAAGTGTTCCAGAATCTCTAAAACTTTAATAAAGTTTATGATTTAAGTGGAGATTAGGCCATCCCGAGGAATGGAGTCGAGTGACAGAGAGGCTTTCGTATTTACCCACAGAATGTGTGTCTCAGTTTCCTTCTTTTCGTGATAAAATCTGTACAGCTCTCTGGTATCTACGCATAGGAATTCAAGAAATCAAAATAGAATATTGTGTAATGACCCATGTTGAATTGTCCACCGAAGTGGATGAGGAATGGCTAGTATTTATATATATTTGCATGTCATTTATCAGTCAGTGCAATACGCTGTCAGTGGCTGTCTCATATGCACTTTATAGAAATGAATAAATAAATTTGCATATAAAGATTGTTCTCTTTCACATTATTGATTTGATATTTGAGCCAATATTTAGAATACTTTCTCACAAAAACCTTTAAAATGTCCTTAACGATTTTTTAACTTCTCACTATAGAAAATTATTGTACTGGGTCCGATTTTCGAAATCGAAATTTTCACCATTTCGTACGTTTCATGGTTAAGACAAAAGGCATTAACACTAATTTCGAGAAGTATGTGAGTGTTTGTGAACGTACTTAAGTATGTACGTCCGCAGACAAGTCGTTTCGAATTCGTCGATTTATTTTATTTTTTTATTTTTATTATACTGAGATGTTTTTCGTGTGGACCTCAAGCCTCAAGGTTCGCACTAGACTCTATCCATGACTTGTTTTATGTAATATGTGGCGCAGGCATTATTTTACTATACCTTCTATTACTTTATCCACATGAGAATTGATTTGATATACAATTCTGAGTTCAACACAGTGTTTGGTAAATTGAAATGGTATCGGTTCTACATTGTTGAATAGCTTAACGAAACGAACAGATAGCTAGCAAGCAGCTAACTGGCAGCAACGATACCAGATGTGATTTATCTATTTTAAATTAGAATCGTAAATACGAAAATTAACTTTACCTCAATATTAGAGTACAATCTAGTACTATATTATAGTACCTTTAACTTGGATACCATATTGACAAATAGAAACTTGACCGAACGTAGAAATGTTATCAATAAACTTTCTAGTATTCGCTTTCACAGTTTCAATTACCAAAACTTTGCTAAAAATATGAATCTATTTTCTGAATCTCATCCATGTTACAAAAAATAAAAGATAATTCTTAGCAACTTGGACTGAATAATCTGGATGTTAGATTTTCAAAATTTACAACGTTTTATAGAGATTTGTTTTTTCAAAAGTAACTTTCATTTATGTATATATGAAATATTTCAAGATATACTAAGTTTAGACCCAAGTTTCTATTGCTTAAGAATGTTGATGCTACCAACAAAAATTTGTAAACACTGTCTATAAACACGATATCTCATGAACGAAAAGAGATATCAAGTTGAAACTTTTATAGCGTACTCAGGACGTAAAAAGTGAGGTCGAGTTCGTAAATGAGTTACATAGATTAATTGGTCTTGGGTCTACAGAACCCATCTTGTAAACCGTTAGAGATAGAACAAAAGTTTAAATATAAAAAATGTTCCCGATAAAAAAATAAACAACTTTTGTTTGAAACATTTTTTCGTGAAAATTATTATATAACTGTGTTCGGTGTTCATTTTCTCCTAAAGTACTAAAGATAGGGATAGAAAATTTGCAGTTAACTTCAACTGGTGCTGGTGAAAAATTATCGAAAAAAAATTCTAGAAAATATTTTCGAAAACCAAATTATTTGCCCCTAAAAAGTCGCCATAATTGTGTTGGTTTCTAGAACTCTTCTAACTTATAAAAAAATTATGATATTCAATATGATATTATAACACTGATATTCAATACTTTCTATACAGGGTTTTTCAACAATTAACTCAGTCAGTTGCTCGTTTTCACTTGTTCTGAAATAAAATCAATGTATGCTTTACTTTATCATTGACTGTCTTGTACACGTAACGAAGATCTATGTCGCTTTCAACGAAACAGCTACAAAAAAATATTTTGATAAATCACTATGACTATCGTTGACAAATTAAAACTATTTTCTAATTTCTGCATTGCAGAGTTTGGTTTTTTTCAATTAACCGAAAAAAAAAAATGAACAATATCTGTCACAGGTCACATACTTTCTCTCTACAGGATGTTACAGTAAATTGAAATAACTTTTGAATATATTCAAAACATTTTATGAGAGTTTGAAGCTTACTGGCTTATGTCGTTCAAAACTATATATTTGGAACTTTTCATGAAAAACTTTTTTTGTAGTCGCATGACATTAAAGACACATATTTTGTAAGTCTGATGAATTAAACAGTGAGTACTTATTCAGTATTCTCAGCTCTTGACTCTCAGTTCTAGCTCTCAACTCGCAGCTAATAGAATTGAAGTGTTTGTATAAAAATAATAAAAGATTTATTATTTTAAATAATTCATGTCATACAAAAATATGAAATCATATTATTATTATTATTATTATCATCTTTTATGTGATGAATGATGAACAAACAATGTGCATGAGAGAACATACGTCCAAGTTCAAGCCCAGAATACGTTATACTAGCAGGTAAAACTATACAATCTTTATGGAAAACGGCTTTCAATTTTATGAAAAATTTGTAATTTTTAAGATATTATTCAGAACAAGTCTAATTAACAGTTCTTTATTAGGTTGTAAACACTTTGTAAAAAAAAAATCGACCTCTCAGGGGCGTTCTTATCAAACAAATGTACCAAAAGCTAGATTTTTGCAATTACTGTCTAAACTGTTCGACTAACAAAAAAATATTTCCAACAAAAAATATTTACGTATTTATAAAGAACAACTTTCAAATTTAAAGTGTTGAATTGAACCGGTATAACATGTGCCCCTTTGAAACTAACATTTTTCGTTTAAAGCATTTTTCTCGATTAAATTTATTTATCGTGTTTCAAGGACATGTCAACTTACAAAAAAAACATGCTGTATGTACTTGATAGAAGAGTTATATATTTAGTGTAAGAGGTTGATATTGAAGTGAGGTGAATTCATAGCATTGTTTGTTTAGTACCTACTTTATTTAATATTAAATAAACAATACTAAACAGAGGACACACAGGACTTGTATGAATGTTCCTGAAGGATGAAAAACTATATGCTTTGTGTACAATAAATAAACAAATCCTTTTGTTGATGTCATCAAAATATGATTATTGCTCATCATATCACATCACATCAGATCATACCTATCTTTATCAAATGTTTTGATCATAATTAAGTGCTTTATTATTTGCAAACTTTATGATAGAAGCTTTATTGTTTTCATACTGAAAATAAAAGTTAAAAATTAAAATAAACCATCGTCTTTATTTAAAAAAAAATCCTTACTTAATTGCACTAACAAATACAATAAACGTAAATTGAATGACACGGTAAATCAAGAGCAACAACAATAATAATACGTATCAGTAAGAGCAGGTAGATTGCGGCTTACAAAACAGGCAGGGGCGAAGTTATCTAGCTACAACAAAAAACAACTTTCAATGCAAAATAAAAGAATGGAGTTTTCTGACTTTTGTTCGGAAATTTGGTATAAATACTACACTGTGCGCTTTGTAATTGTCATTGACTGACTCTTTTTAGCTAGAAGCTAACTTTCAAACTATCACGCTTTACATCCAGAATGTTGAATAGAATTGCGAACAAATATATCCAAATAAACTGCAGAGCACTAAATAAAAACCATTTTGAGCTGCTGGTTTTATTTCATAACCTAAATCTTTTGTAGCGTAATCATAATCTTCTGCTTCATGTCCATAACCTTTTGTTGTGTAACCATAACCTTTTGTTGAATTGTAATACACTTTGGTGGGACATGGTACTTCCACCTCTATCCAAATATCACCATCCCATGGATATCCAGTAGCGTTGGGGAATTTAAAACACGTTTTCGGTTTTTTCTTTTCCTTACAAAATGTATAAATGTCATCCTTTAAATACGGGGCCAGATCCATACTACACAATCTTTTACGACTTTTGGTGTTGAATTCGAATTCGTGTACTCTGATTCTAGTTAAGTTAAAACTCCAGCACGTGTTTACATAAATAATTAACAGCAGAAAAATAATTAATTTTGGATGTAAAAGGCGTTCGTTTATTTGTGATAAAGTCATTGTTTTTGAATTATTCAAATAAATAAAATTAATTAAAAACACTTTTAAAATGTCCACAATTATTAATTTTGAATTTTGATGTTTATTTAAAAAAATGTCAAATTTTTAAAAATATTTTTGTGTCACTTTTTAAATAATTGACGGTGGATGGTAGAATCATAGTGATCCAAGTATCATTTTTCGCAACATCTTACTTCATGAACAATAGATTTTTAATGTATTATGGTTTTGGCTTGAGTGGTCGGGCGGTCTAAAGCGTTAGACTTTAACCGTTTGTCTACTTACACTTAAGCTGCGGGTTCAAATCCAGGCATAAATAAAAACAAAAGTTTCAAACGTAAATATTTATTTCACAAATCTCAAAATATTACAAAATTATGAATCAATTTCTGGAACATTCAAGTTGTTGAAAACTTGCTCGTTCAACATTTTTAACATTCTTGGTCCACCATCATTAGCTAAAAATGCCATCAATAATAATTCTGGAGACAAAAATCTACGTCCTCCTAGTACAAGGTTGACACAAAAATCCATATCTGATGTCCCCTGCTGTCTCAGTCGTGACCACAACGATGAAGCAGCCCGTGTTGGATTAGCTCTTTGAAAGAGATAATTGATGTATTTCAAAGGCTTAACCTTTTTCTTCCAAGTGACCACATTGCTGCTGTCTAAAAGCGTAATCTTTTTGCTCGAAAATATGTTATTCAAAAGTTTTTTCCATTGCAAAGGACAATTTGGTCCGTTTACAGTATAAGAAGAAGACACGATAGGGGGAGGCAATGTTGTGGAAGGTGTATAGTCATAAGAAGGACTAGGTCTATTACCCATGTTTCTCACAACTGCTGTTTAAAAATTCAAAACGTTCACTTCACTAGTTCAACTTACAATGTTCGAAGCATTCGTTTAAAAGCTCTAAATCAAACGATTTTTTATTTAATTAGTGAATTAAATTTCAACTTAAACTAATTAATAACTGTTTTGTTTTAAAATTTGATAATAAAATTATTGAAAACTTGCTCAACGCAATGAAAAGAAAATATAAATAAAAAAAACTTTTTTTTTGAAATAGTTAAAAACTGTTATTTTTAAAATATGATCATGAAATTGCTTAAAAAATTGCTCAAGGTAGTAATGCAATAACAAGTGAAATTTACGTTAAACGCGCACTTGAAACATATTTAAGAACATTCTTCATTCAATTACCTTTTTCCTAACATACTTTTCCAAACTAAGCCGATTTTGAACGTCATCGCCCATTTCTTAGTTTTTTCGGGTACAGAACCCTAAGCTCGCACTTAAAACACAGTTAAGAACACTTTCCATTAAATAACTTTTCAAACGAAACACAAAAATCAAAATTGGTTCATCAGTTTAGGCGCTACGATGCCACAGACAGACAGACAGACACAGATATATAGCAGTCTTATCTTATTTTAGTTTGGGAGTTAAAAATGGTATTTTTAGCCATTACTCCAATAAACGAGAAGAAAAATGGATGAAATCTCAAAATTTTGATCTATTTAGCATCAATTTTCATGAAAATTTGGTATAAAGCGTTTTTCATCCTCTAGATCAAAAGTAATATGGTCTAGATAAAAAATCACAAGAACACTTTTTGGCTTAAAACTGATCAAAAAATATAAAAATATTTGTTATTTTGAAATCTAAACTGGCAAAAAATTATTATTTTTTTGCCAGTTTAGATTTCTCAATAAAATAAAAACCAAATTTTCGAACGTAAATATCTATTTTACAAGTCTCATAATACAAAATTATGAATCAATTTCTGGAACATTCAAGTTGTTGAAGACTTGTTCGTTCAACATTTTTAACATTCTTGGTCCACCATTATTTGTTAAAAGCGCCATTAATAATAATTCTGGAGACAAAAGTCTACGTCCTTGTTGTAAAATGTTTAGCGAAGATTGTCTTTCCATTTTTGGTGACACCTGTTTCATTCGTGACCACAACGATGAAGCGATCGGTATTGGATTGCTTCTTTGAAAGAGATTATTGAAATGTTTGTATTTCAAAGGCTTAATCTTTTTGTTCCAAGTGACAATATTAAAAACTTGCCCTTTCCATTATTAATGTTACTTAAAGGCATAATTTTTTTGGCCCAAACTAAAGCTTTCAAAAGCTTATTGTATTTGACAATATAACTTCCCATAACATTATTCATATTATACTTATAATTCCACTGTCTGTTATCAGTTGGCATATTAATATTTGGTTGGCTCACTTTATGTTCGGGTTTTGAAAACATCCCCCCTAAGAGATTTGAGAAAAGATCCAAAAAACCAGGCCCAAGGGCTGGTACTAATGCACCAAACAACGGTCCCATGTTCCTCACAACTAGTGTTTGGTGTTTTTAAAGATTCAAATCGATCACTTCGTTTGTTCAACTTATAATGTTAAAAATAATTCATTTTAAAGCTCCAAATCATAGAAATATTTAACTAATTAGTAATTTTAATTTAAACTAATTAATGAATGTTTGTTTAAACTTGATAATGAAATTGCTTAGTATAATACTGCAACAAAAACAATTTTGCTAGCCATCAAAATGGTGATAATATGAGATTTCAAGTTGTACTTAACACTTCGATTGCTCGAAAATCAAGCGCTAAATCGAAAATTGTTACTCTTCATTTTCGTTCTATTAGGCTATAAATGAGCAAGTTTTAAATTTTGGCGACACGGACATCGTTACAGGACCGGGGTCTAAGTACTTCCCACCCCAAGACAGCTACTCTACTTAACGCCCCTTTTCCCGTTTCGAACCAATACTCACGAATTTCTCTTGTAAATCTCTCGGACATAAATAAATTTTTTGGTTTTTTTTTCATACAAAACTTACATCACAAATTGAATTTATTTTTTAAAGGACGCCCTGTAATCATTACCATTGACTGACTTTCTCTAGGTAAAGGCAAAATTTTTGGTCTGTAACGCTTTGCATCCAGAATGTTGAATAGAATTGTGAACAAATATAACCAAATAAACTGTACAGCATTAAATAAATACCAATTTGAGCTGCTGGTTTTGTTGCATCATTATAATAACCATTTGGGTCACCAACATCCAAATCTTCTGTTGTATCATAATAAAAATATCCATCACCTTTTGTTGAATTATAATACAGTGGGGTGGGACATGGTACTTCCACCGATGCTGTACCACCATTTTTTAAGTAATCATCAGGGTATTTAAAACACTTGATCGGTCTTCGATTCTTCTTGCACCATGTATATGTATCTTTCCATGAAACAAGGGTCAAGCCTAGACCACATTTAAAACCATCAACATCGTTTATTTTTTTACCACTACGGTTTGTACTTTTAGATACATGGATTGATCTCTTGTCTTTGCCATCTTCATTTGAATCGTCATCCCTCTTTTTTCTAGAGCTCCAGCATGTGTTTACGTATATAATTAACAGCACAAAAATAATTAATTTTGGATACCAAGGACCTCTCTTTATTTGCGATAAGGCCATTTTACCTTTTTAAAAATGTTAATGTATTCAATTGCTAATTTTGACTTTTGATGTTTGATCCAAAAAATATATAAAAAGTGTCAAATTTTTAAAAACTGATTGTGTCACTTTTAAAACAATTGGCGGTGGATGGTAGGATCGTAGTGATCCAAGTAGGTATCATTTTTCTTAAAATAAAGATCTTGGTATTAATCTACAATATAGGACATCAAAAAATCCTTGAATCCTAATTGTCTGTTGCGTAGTAAATAAGCTCCTGGGTCGATGTTGAGCATTCGCTCTCATTAGACATATATATGGCATTTAAGTTACAATATTTCCAAAACATTTATCCAAAACTGCCAGAACTTCTTGAGCCTGTTACCAGTATCTAAATAAAGCTAATTAGAAATCGGCAAGCAATAATTTTAGTTCCCGTGGTTAATTTATCAATTTTTGTACTAAAAGAAAGGTCCCATAAACTTTGTTTTCATCATAACTCCGTCGATTTTTATGCAAATGACTTGAAACTTTTTTTATTTGCAACTTTATTTTTTTAGTGGCCATGTTTTGGCTTCTCTATAAAATAAAAACACGAGTTTCAAATGAAAATATTTATTTGACATAAAGTCACAAAATATTACAAAATTATGAATCAATTTCTGGAACATTGAAGTTGTTGAAGACTTGTTCGTTCAACATTTTTAACATCCTTGGTCCACCATTATTTGCTAAAAGCGCCATTAACAATAATTCTGGAGACAAAAGTCTACGTCCTTCTTGTAAAAAATTCCTTGAATGAAGTCCTTCCATTTTTGGTGACGCCTGTTTCATTCGTGACCACAAGGATGAAGCGACTGGTATTGGATTGCTTCTTTGAAGGAAATAATTGAAATGTTTGTATGGCAAAGGTTTAATCATTTTGCTCCACATTAAACCATTCAAAAGTTTCTTCAATTTTTTGATTCTTTTCACTTGTTTGTAATAATTCTTATAATAATTATTGATTTTGTTTTGGTTAAGATCACCGAAGCTATTCATACTATTGATGATCTTACTCTGTTCGTATGCCGTACTGTGATCGCTTACCACACGGTGATCACTATAATCACCTTTACTACTATTATCAGTATTATAAACTGGACCTGGTACTAGAACTGGAGCTAGGGGTGGGGGTGGGAGTGTAGGTGGTGTACGAGTTGGAGCTGGATTGGAGCTGGAGCTTCCCATGTTTTTCACAACTGATTTTGTATATTTAAAGATTCAAAACGTTCACTTCGCTTGTTCAACATATAATGTTAAAAATATTCATTTCAAAGCTCCAAATCATATAAATATTTAACTAATTAGTAATTTTAACTTAAACTAATTAATGAATGTTTGTTTAAACTTGATAATGAAATTTCTTAACGCAATAATGCAATCAATACGATATTTGAATAATATATTTCTCCGAAAATATACACTTATGCATCATATCGAAGAAAAATAAAGTTTGAAAACTAAAACCCTGACAATTACAGAATCGCGCTCTTAAAAGTATGAAAACAAGAAAATTTTTTCATATAAAATCGTTATGATAAGTAAAATTTGTGGAAAATAGTTTTATCTTAGAGGTTCCTAACTGAAATGACGATTTTACTTATCGTATCAATTTCAGATGAAAATATTTTCTTGTTTTCATATTTTTAAGGGCGTGTTCTGTTATTGTCGGGGTTTTAGTTTTTGAAATTTTGAAAAAAAATATATATTTTTTAACAGCACAAACATTGGCCTTCAATATAAAAAGGAAATCCTTATTTAATTGCACTAACAAGTACAGTAAACGTAAATTGAATGACACGGTAAATCAAGAGCAAAAATGATACTTGGATCACTATGATTCTACCATCCATTGTCAATTATTTTAAAAGTGACACAAATATATTTTCAGAATTTGACATTTTTTTAAATAAACATCAAAATTCAAAATCAATAGCTGTGGACATTTTAAAAACTTTTTTCATTAATTTTATTTATTTGAATAATTCAAAAACAATGACTTTATCACAAATAAATGAAAGCCTTTTACATCAAAAATTAATTATTTTTCTGCTGTTAATTATTTATGTAAATACATGTTGGAGCTTTAACTTTACTGGCTGGAATGTAACAAATCATTTTCAATTAGTTACCGCAAATGGTAGAAAATTATGTAATTTGAAATTGAGGCCGAATTTAAAGGATGATATTTATACATTTTGTAAGGAAAAGAAAAATCCGAAAACGTGTTTTATATTCCCCAATACTACCGGAAATCCAATGGATCATTCTTGGATAGAGGTAGAAGCGCCATGCCCCGTCAAAGTGTATTCTACTACAACAAAAAGTTATGGTAATACAACAAAAAATTATGGTTACACAACAAAAGGTTATGGTTATACAACAAAAGGTTACGGTCATACAACAAAAAGGTATGGTTACACAACAAAAGGTTACGATTATGCAACCGAAGATTACGATTATGAAACAAATGAATATTATTATGCTACAAATTTTGGTTATGCAATAAAACCAGCAGCTCAAATTGGTTTTTATTTAATGCTCTACAGTTTAATGCTTCCGTGACAATATTTGTATTATCAATATAAAAATGTATAAAAAATTCAGAGCTTATTCTATTAGATTCCGAGGTGAAACCCTTAGATGATTGAAGTAATTTACGCAATCGGAATGTTACTGACTTGACCTGTAACTGTAACTTGTAACCATGAAAATTTGTTCGTTGCTTCCAACACCCCCTGTCAATAAATAAATTAAATACACTGTCGTGTTAATTACACGCTTCATTATTTTCCGATACATTTCCTTCTGATAGTAATCATATGGTTTGCTCTCTTTAGATTTAGTATTTCCGTTCGAAATACTTTCAAAACATTTTCGAAAATAGTTGTTTGAAAACAAAGATTTAGAAAACGTCATTTATACCAATAAATACCTAAGTCTTCGTCCATATGTGGTTGATTCTCTTTTATTAATTACACTCATTGAATTTTATACTTACAGGGTGTGGCAGTAAGAAGAGTATGATTTTAATAATTTTCAGTAAAGACCAAATCGGCCCTATTTGTCATTTTGTAGTAGGCTGAGTTTAAAGTTCTGATTTCGGTTAAGTATATTAAAGAAATGTGACCCATTACTCTGTATGACTGTGCAAAATTTCAAATCAATATTCCTGTAAATATGAGGGAGTCTTCATCTTAAATGCGACACACTGTATAAAGAGCATAAAAATTTGTTTGCACAGAAAAAAAAAACTGATACAACATTTTAGTAGTTGAAATAAAAATTTAATTTTTGTTTTTTAAGTACAGCCTGTACAAAGCTTACGTTACGTTCATATGTAATAAAGTATATAATTCTATGTTCTACATTTATTGTGAACTTACAAACAATCTAGAATTTGATCAGACAACTAGAAACGATTAAGATGAGGTCAAGGATTACGTACAAGTTACGAGTACTATATAATCATACGAGTAAAATATTATATCGTACTCACTAGCTACTTCTATAAGGACTATATGTACTATAAATTAGTATATCTTGGGCCAAGAGCCTAATATCCGACACTTATTCTTGAATGATTGCAAATTTGAGAAAAATGATGAGCATTAAGACCTAAGCAAGGCTAATTTAGCTGTCTTTATCTTACACATTCAAGCTTGAACTTTTTTAATTTTTTTGACATTTGAGCCATTTTTTTCTTATAAATGTTTGCTTTTATATCCACAAATTTTCTCCATTAAACTGCTTTCTGCTTTTTTTGACTTTTGGCTGAAGCTATCTTTATCTCTTTTCTAATCATAGTCTTAAAAGAAAAGGCACAAGTTCGCGCATTATTTTTTTTCATAAATGTTATATAGAATACATAAATTTTGCTCTGTTGCAAAAATTTTACCGGGCAAAAAGGTGCACGTAAACAAAAAGCTTTGAGTTTGATAAATTTAAGCACAAACCCTCGTCTTTAATATAAAAAAAAATCCTTGCTTAATTACACTTACAAACACAGTAGTCTTAATTCCCTTCTTAGGAAGAGAAGCCTTCGGCTATGATAATTTTGGCCTGGCCCAAAGACTACATAATATGTGTTTTGATAAAGTTTTACAATCGACCACTATAACAACGACTTTTACTTATGAAATAAATTTCTCTCTAACTTCTCTATATTTTCTTCGATATTAAGGAAAAGGATTTAAAGGGTTAATGATTGAGGTAAATGGATTGCAAAAAAAGATGTTGATGTACAAATTTCGACCATAAATTGTCCGTCGACTATGTATAATAACTCCTTTAAGACATAATTTATTTCTTATTACTTCCTTGTTCAAAGTAATAGATTTATTGTAATCGCAAACAAGTTCGATGTTCAATCTTCGACGAATATCCATCTTTTGCACGAGATCCACGAGATTTGCGTCCACTGTTTTGCATTGACCTTCCATACAGTGCATAAGTTAATATTTTCGGAGAAAAAGAAATATCGAAAAATGAATCGAGTAGATTTTGTTTGGTGTCAAACTTAAAATTCAAATCACGTACAACACCAAAAAAAAAGAAACGCCTAGAAAGAAAATGAATTGGAGCAAATGTGACCGATGAAAATAAGGTAACATGTAGATAGAATACACGTGTACCTGTATAACACGGTCGACATCTCAGTTTTAATAACATTCGAGATCTGATTTGAATTCGAATATGTTAAAACGAAGAATATATAATTTTTTGTGTTCCATATTTTAAAATAAATTAAAACTAGGCAACCCGTGCGGATTTCCGTAGTATATTATTTAATTTCGAATAGTTAGTTTTTTTTAATCAATTATTTATTGTTCCTCAGCGCAGATGTAAAGCGGCATATTCTTAGACCGTGAGTATATTCTTCGTCAAACCTAGACATAATAAGCTTGAAAATGAGGTGTGAATCATGGAATTTGTTCAAGGAATAAGGAAGATAAGTGTAGGACAGAAAAAAACTTGCTAGAGTAATAATAATATAAGATAATCCAATAACCTTGTATGCTTGAAAGTACATAAATTTTCAATATCGAATTGAGCAATTGTTTAATCAATTTTATTATCAAATTTTAAACAAACAGCCATTAATTAGTTTTAAAAATTTTGCTTTTATTGCATTCTTGTGTTGATCAAGTTTTTAAGCAACTTTTTTTTACTCAAATTTTAAACAATCAGTCATTAATTGGTTTAAAAAAAAAATTGTTTTGATTACATTATCGTGTTGAGCAACTTTTTAAGCAATTTTATTACTTTTTAAAACAAACAATCATTTATGAGTTCAAGTTCAAGTCACTAATTAGTTAAACAATTGATTCTGAATTTTAAAATGAATACTTACAAGCAGTGTAAGTTAAACAAGTGAAGTGAATGGTTTTAATATGGTATCAAGAAGGGTTTTATTAGTATTTGAAAGGTCAAGTTCATTAATGAGAAAAATCGATCGATAAACAAGCGGTGGGGGTGAGTAAAGGTAGCTTGAAGTACAAAATTTTGAATTTTTTCTATTTTTTGATCAGTTTTAAGCAAAAAAGTACTCTTGTGTTTTTTTATTTGGACGCTTAGTTTTCGACAAATTTCTTGAAAAACTAAAAGATTCAATAAATATTTGATTTTAAGAAAAATGTGTTATTTTTTTCAATCTCGGAGGGAATGTGCTTTAGCTAACGCAGCTCCTGTGCTACGATTTATTATTTGTTATTAATTATCTAAACGATAAATTATAGTTTTTATGTTGCATTTATGTTATGTTTTATATTTATTTACGTTGTAAATATGTTCAATAATCCAGATGGAATATTAAAAACTTTATTATGTTTGCATTTAAATGTTTGTTTACCGTTCGTTCGGTTCGTTCGTAAATACAACAAAATAGATTATTATATGGCTGCTTTCATGCAATCTATACATTAATAATAATATTATTTACTTCCTATTATCAAGTTCTGGGAATTCGTTCGAAAATCTAATTCGAAATTGCTCTAAACACTTATATTTACGGTTCATATTCAAGATAATGTAGAAATACCAACCTTAGATTGATGTCTGTGTTATTGTTATAGTCAAAAGAGTTTGGTCAAAACGACAAAATCAGTCAAAAGTACTTTGGACAGCAGACTTTAGTACTTTAAACTCAAGTTACCATTAAAAGTACTTTCGCCCAATGAAGCTAGTCAAGTGGGTATTGACTTTGAAATGGCCAACCCGTGGATTAATGAGTAACAGTACGTACCAGTCAATACCACTTTTGAAAGCAAATTTACAGTCAAAAACACTATTTACCAATAATTTCCAGGCAAATTTATTGGTCGATTAAGCTATTCAGTCAAAAATACTTTTTTTTTCCAGTTAAAAGAATTTTTGACTAGATTAAAGTGACATAAAGACTTAAAGATGTGAATTAAAGAAAAAAAAGAGTTTAAAAACAAATTAATGTTACACTCAGTACATAAAACATTATAAAAAGTCTTCCATTAAGAGTGATAGAACTTTAAAATTAAATTTTTAGTTTTTTAATCATTTATTTATAATTATTTTAAATTTATGTAAAAAAAATTCAAAAAAAAATCTTCATTGAAACGGCAGTTGTACTCCAATTCCTAAGACACCTGCTTCGAAAATAAAGGAAGCTAACTTCCTCCACGATTTCGACTGGTTGGCTTATCTGAGGGAAAAAAACAAAATGGCATTTTAATCTAGTAGAAGTCCAAATGTATCGAATGTACAAGAATCAGGTCAAAATAAGTAATAATAGTTTAAGCGCGTTTATATGTGCTGAACCTACCTTTTAAATTTCAAGTGAATCGGTTGAACCGTTCTCGAGTTATAATCGAGGAAAGTTTAAAAAATGCTTTAAAAACACACCTTACATATTCTACACATGTTAAGGAATCAATGTACGCCAAAGATCAATTTTGGACATTCCTATTGAAAAACCCTTCAATATTATTTTTAAGTTAGAATTTTAACTTAAAAAAAATAATATATATACATTAAAACTAGAAAATACAAATTGAATTTTCCCACAGCTAAACGGAAGGAAAATTAAAAGTTTTTTCTAAGAAGTAAATAAATGAGATATATCTCTGGAGTTGTACGCACGCATACCAACCATATCGTATTGCTAACGGAACAACCGAATGTAAAACCGTACAACTGTACAACTGTACAACTGTAGCTACAACCAACCGATATTTACATAATAATTAAATATACAACGAATATGGAAAATAGTTTTTTTTTTTCGTTGTAAAATTGGATTCCAAACTATGGAAAAACTTTTAATGATATGTTTAGAATAACCTCAAAATAAATACATTTTCTATATAATGTACACTACAATAATATTGTGTTTTCTTGGAATCGAAACTTTTTAGTTTTTACAAGGGGGTGAAGCACTTTTTTTATCCAACTGCACGACACAAAGTAGTGGTAATGTGTTTATCGGCCCTCTACAGAACAAAAGCCGAGGTCCGATTATGATAATTCTTACGCTAATCGATTAGTCTTAATGTTGCAAGTGTCACTTAAAACATGGTAGTAATGAAAATTCAAAATGACGACAACAAGACGCCATATTGTGAAAAAGAAAAAAATGAAAGTAGGCGAACTATGTTAAGTGGGGTATCATTGAATAGATCTTTGAAAATTCTAACTAAAAAGTGTAAAATAAAATAAATATATATATAAAATCAAAAAATCCGACTGCAAAAAACAAGTGCAGTAGTTTACGAAGCGACTTTAACAATTTATTACAATCAGCTGAAATTTTCCCAATAATGGTCCCCGATTTTATCTTTTTAGTTTTTATTTAACGTAGTCGGTTTTTTTGATTTTCTAAATTTATTTTTTTATTAAAATAACAAATTGTTACACCTTCAACACACAATAACGGCACACATTTATACAAACCAATGGTTTCTTGGGAAAATTCATCCCATTTAAAATTATTTGAAGAAAATTTCTCGAGATGAATCTCTATAGGGGAGTAAATGGTATTTTTAAGATATATTTTTACTGATTTAATAAATATGGACAATCAACTGGTACAGATGTTGTGACGTAAAGTATACTTGAACGCCCAATACTTGTAATAAATAACTATATACATGTTTGTGTGATATATTAGTTGTCACCAAAAGTGTTGAAAACAACACAGCCTAATAAATACTACAATACTGGAAGAGTAGTAGAAGCCTAATAAACATGGCTGGCCTTAATTACATCATATAACCTTGTACAACTTTACAGGTCATCAACAACTAACAATATTGTTTAGATTGTTCAAGTGTTTTATTGTTCTAAATATTATAGTACAATCAATCTCAAGATTTTTGTGTCGCATTTTTGGGAGGACTTTTTGCTTGCCCGACTTTTTGATTACGGTTAGGGAGGTCAAAGATAAGGGGAAGGGCGCCATCTTGGTTTGGCCGTCAAGTTGTTTTTTTCCAATAACTTTTACCCTATTGGTTTTAACGAAAAAAGTTCCGAGAGAATTTTTGTAAAGAATAAAATGTAAGTCTCTATGCAAGCCACATATTAAATAATGCATGGCCATAATTCATTAGAATTGCTCCGACCGCGACATCGTGTGTATTTTGACTATCCTGGTATCAGTTTTAAAATATAGGGCGTTGCGTACGATCCCTCTTTAACTCTTGAACCCTTAAACATCTCAAGACGGATTTTTATTGCATTTAAGATAAAAATCAAATTGATTATAAAAAAAATACGATCGAAATTTATTACTAATAAAAATATAATTCAAATTGTTGTGTGTTTGAATACAATGAGAAATTTGAAATGAATGAAATGGTAATAAAAAACTGGGATTATGATAGGAATCAGAAATCAGGAAGAGGGAAAAGGGTTCAAGGAAGACACCATCCATGTGTATTTAATAATAATAATAACATAATAAAAATTTGTGATAACTCTTTATGATAACGAACGAACAGCAAAAAAAAAAAAACGTTGATGTGGACACCATATTACTCCCTTGTAGGCTTACAAATTTGTAAAATAAACTGACTGACAAGCTAGGTTTACCCAAAATTGTTATTCCATATAATTGTTTCTATAATTCTTGTCTAAACTTATTTGGTTTACAAAAAAATGTTTCAACCAAAAAATGTTTACATATTTATAAAGAACAACTTTCTAAAGCGTCCATCTAATGTTTGTCAGTTATGAATCAGAATGAGATTTTGTTTGAACCTAAAAACTTAGATCGAATTCGATGCCAGTTTAAGATGTTTGTCTTTGAAACTAACATCTTAATTGTATTTATCAAGTTTAAAGCTTATGTCAACTTAATAAAGCCACACTGTACTCTCTGTATCGACTCAAAATGAATATTTCCATGGAATATTAAACATAAAATTTGTACACAATTACAATTATTCCTTAACGTTGTACAACGAAGTAAAAATAATACATAAAGTTTATTATCTGCCCTGGCCTAGCAAATTTATTTTTATTAACGATAATATTTAAAAAAAATGATGACCAATAAAAAAAAGTATCATAAAACTGTGAAAGTGTTGATGTTTAAGGGGTGGGGCAGAGGGGTGAAGGGTGGTGCATCATGTACAAAATACCAACCCAACCAAATAGCATTTATCAGTATAAGAGCTAGCAATGCCAGCCAAATAAATCGAGCTGTTAAGTGGTCATTTAAAAAAATAAAATAAAATAAAATACTGTTTGGCCATCATAAAAATCTACCTAATGACATCACATTACTTCCATTATTTATAATAATGATGTATAAACAATTATTTTCTGTATACGATCATTATTGGAAATGGTGAACCGTTCATTTCGGTTCACAGTATTTTGATTGTAGGTTTGGCTGATAGTAATTAAAAATCTTTTAAATTAGAGTAGTAAACGCGATCAAAAACATTGGGACAGAAAAAGGTAACAATCATTAAAACACACGAACACGAAAAGAAATATTTACAAAAGAAAATACAAAAAAAAAATAGAAATAAATAAATAAATAAAAAACCCTATCTAAATCTAAACACACACACAAAAAAAAAAAAATAAAATAAAATAAAAAGACTAACAAAATTAGTCAATTAAAAAAGTTGAATTAAAATCACGTTAGCGTGTGAACGGACGTTAGTACACACTAACGTGTGAATGACCACCACGCGCAACAATTATTAAAAGTTAACAAACAATAACAACGTAGTTCGGCGCATGAATACAGAACGAAGCTAAAAAGCTCAGACAATTTAAAGATGAGCTCTCTTAATAAAATCACCGTTGAATGGTACACATCAAGGATAAAATTTATTAAAATCAATAAGATACACGTTCGTGCCCGCAACGCGAGCACGTTTTAATATTACATCGTACAATTGATGGATTGGGCATTTTAATCTGGAAATAAAATAATTGGTTTAACTTCAAAGAAGTGGACTTACTTGAACGATCAAATTAATTATACCTGGACATTTCATCAACGGCTGGTGTTGTTTGTTTGGAGGTGTACGCTCGGTATTCTGTGGTGGTTTTGCCTAGATTTTCAAGGTACGTTGCTTTACTTTAATTATCTTCCTTCTGTCCCAAGTTGTAGCGATATAATTGGAGATTTACCTATTAAAAGTCAAAACGTTTAGTATACGTAGTTTTACAATACGCATTGGACAGTTCCGATTCGATTTTAATTAAACATTTAAATTTTGTGTTGTACGTGATCAATACCGCGTTTTGGAAGTGTAGCTGACCACGAGTGCAGACAGCCCTTGATGGGTGTCTTAGTCTTCGATTCGGAATTACACTTCGCCGGTACGTAAGCTTCACCGGATTCTGCTCTGTGTAATATTGGATAAATTGAGTCACGGGTCAGAGCCAGAAGTTAGTTACTTGATTCACTAAACAGAAGAATTTAACGCAAAATCGGAACTGTCCAATTCGATATAATATCACACATTTTATAAAAAAAAAAAAAACAAAAGAAAAAACACTGAGTTAATTTAACAAAAAAACCTTACCTTAAAGGGGTTAGGTAACATTGTACATGTATCTTGGAGAATATTAGTTTTATATTATTTTCGTTGTAACTCTTTAATGATTTTATCTTGATTTTTAATATTGTAAATTCTAAAAACAAAAAAGAATCTTTATATTTCAATTTAATAAATTAATCTAAGTAAAAAAAAAAAAATTACTTACATGTGTTTTGTTGTCTTCAAATACTTTGACATTTATTGATAGCCCATAGAGTTGTAGTCACTTCACAGACTACTACTCCATCCTAGACCGTTCCTTTGTCCACTTTAATTTTTTTTTCAGATTCGATCACACTTACTAAGATCGCGGATAAAAAAACGCTTCCACTTTGTCAACATGCCACAGTTGGTAATTTAATAGAGGATTTTAATATAAAGTCCTCTTATAAATGCCAAAGTTGGTAGCATATAGCGTAGGGTAGTTGATCGAGTCTGGATTAGAAAAAAAAAAAAAAAAAAAAAAAAAGGATTACTGGCTCATAAGTTAAAATAAATTTTGCAAAAAAAAAAATACATACTACTAATTTTTTTTCCATTGTTCGTACGAGCGCAACGTCTAGGTGAACTGCCAGAGGATGCCGACTACACGGTCCAACAAGCACACGACATCATCAGCAGATGCTCCAATGGTGGTTACAACAATCGCCGTCAACACAACAACGACAACAAGTAACACTGCTGGATTGGGTACCATTGTTGACGCAACTTCACCAAGTTACGCTACTCCGCCAGATATTCCAGGTGCTCATGGTATTACGACAATAGCACCATCAGTGTCGAAAGCCAATTCCACCCTACCCACGACAGTTTTGGCTGGAAATGTACCACAATCAACTATTGGTACGAGTCCTGGAAACGTACCGATATTGAATCCGGCGCCTGGTATGGTTCCACCTGCGTCGTCTGCACAACTGCATCAGTATTTTGGTTATGGGTTGGGGAGTGTTCCACAGTATGGACAAGCTCTTCCAACGTATCCAAATAATGTGAATCATGCGCCAACTACGCAATTGAATACAACTCCATCACATCATCCTGTTCTTGCGCCACCAGCACCTGCAGGTCCGCCTGGTCAACCTGCGACAACAACAGCAGTAGGAGAGGAGGACGCCACACCATCAAGAGTCATCCAGTTTATGCGTTCCCAAACACGACTCAACGCATCACACGAGCATGATATTCACGAGGTAAATCTCCAATTAAAATATTTATGTGAATCCATAAGTAAGATAGCATGTAGCCAACCCTGCAATCAAAATGCGAATAAGTCGTTAATAAATTTATCACATAGTAATTTAGGAGATAATATGTATAAAATTAAGTATCAGGTAAACATAGATACGTACTTCAAAGACTTCCCTCGGTGTGACGGCTCCAGCAAACCGAACATAATAAAATTCCTGGAGGAAATCCAAAAGCTCGCAGAACTACACGTCCTGGAGGAGAAACCTCTTCTAACACATCTCCTCCAGTTTTGTGACGGAAATTTTCAAAGATGGTGGGCTACAAATATCCAATCTTATCCCACCTGGGACTCCCTTCGCTTCAGGATATTAGATGTATTTTTTGCGCCGGCCGAAAGGTCCCTGCTCATATCAGAACACTTGTATAGATGGCAACGTCCAGAGGAATTATTCACGGCGTTCATTGATGATATTAAACTCAAATCTAAAATCATTGGAGCCAACCTTAGTGAGCAGGAGATCATTACAATTCTTTGGGCTCGCATGAATAGGGCGACATATGATATCTGCAAATTTAGGATGGTACCGGATTCATTTGAAATACTTGACCTAGTAGCTCAAGAGGTGCGTCAAATAACGGATAGACAAGTAATGTACGCACAAATGGAGCAGAACTCCAGTAGGTCTAAACCTACAAAAAACTAGTTGAAATCTCCAATTACAATACAATCAACCAAACCCCGTCTCGTCCCCCCCATCGTTGTCTAATGGGACGTCGCAAATTATTATCAATTCGTTCACAACGTACTAGCCTACCTACAATACCCGTAACCATAGGACCTTGTACGTACGATTGCCTTCTGGATTCAGGGGCCACTCATAGTTTTTGTGATAAAAAATTGGCAACAGCTACAGTAAAGCTTGGTTTAGGCAAGATCTCCACCACAACGCTCCAAACTATATTAGCGGATGGTACTGTCACTAATGTCCATCAGTTACTGACATGTTCTATCAGAATTGGCGGATTTACTTGGAAGACAGCATTTCATATAATACCAAGCCTAACTTTCAGTTTAATCATGGGTGTTGATCTTTTAAAACACATGAAGGCTATTTTAAATTTCGAAAAATGCTTAGTGACCTTCATGTTCAACCCAAAAATACCCATCCCCATGTGTCCAGGGACAGTCTGTACAATAAATAACATCGTCACATCACCTACGTTGCCGAAAACTCAATCTTCCCGTCTCGAAACGTTATTGAATCGCTTTAGTGACACAATCACCAACAAAATCGGTTGTGCTCGTGATTATTGGTACACCATACGTTTAAAGGACAGTATACCGGTACGGAGCCCACCCTATCCACTTTCACCCCCTAAAGCGCTTGAAATGGAACAGCACATCAACGGCCTCCTGGAGCAAGGCATTATCGAACCTTGCCGGAGTGAATACTCGGCTCCAGCCTTTTTAATAAAGAAAAAAGATGGTTCAAACAGGCTGTGTATCGATTATAGGCGCCTGAATGCGAAAGTTATCTTCGACGGCTTTCCCTCCCCTAATATGGAGAATGTTTTTCAGAGCTTGAGTGGTTCACGCTGCTATTCAGTGATCGATTTAACTAGCGCTTACTATCAAATAATGCTGTCCCCTGGGTGCCGAAAATACACAGCGTTCTCTACGCCAACAGGCCAATACTTGTTCCGGACTACTCCCTTCGGATTAAGTGTCAGCCCAATGGCTCTAAACCGCTTGATCTTCGGGTTATTCGCAGATCTCCGCTATAAATGTGTTATTCCTTACTTCGACGACATTTTAATTTACAGCTCGAGCTTTGAAGAGCACCTAAAACACCTGGAGATAGTGTTCACTAGGTTACGAGATACCGGCTTAACGGTACGACCGGACAAAATGCAACTATGTCTACCTAGCATTCAATTCCTAGGGCATGTAATATCCGCGTCAGGTGTAGCTTTGGATAGGTCGAAGGTAGCGGCTGTGTTGGACCTGCGAATACCTCGCAACATTAAGCAACTGAGATCCTTCTTGGGGATGACTTCCTTCTTCTCGCGTTTCATCCCCAACTACGCCGAAATAGTTGCCCCGCTGAACGCACTCAGAAAAAAGGACGTGGTGTACCACTTCGGAGATGACCAAATTAAAGCATTCAACGCGGTCAAACAAGCTCTTACAGAAGCTCCAGTACTTGCCTTCCCAGATTTTAAAAAACGCTTCATCGTACAAACCGATGCTTCAGGTGTCGCAATTGCTGCTGTATTGCTTCAGGAACTAGACGGAGGCCAAAGAGCCATCCAGTACGCTAGCAGAAAATTAACCCCTGCGGAGGTTAAATATTCTGCATACGAACTGGAGAGTCTCGCTGTCGTCTGGGCCCTGGAGAAATTCAAACAGTACTTACTAGGAACACGGTTTCTACTCAACACCGATAGCGGAGCCCTAAGCTGGGTCATGAACCATCCAAAACAGCTTGGCCGAGTGGGAAGGTGGGTACTAAAACTCTCCCGTTTTGAGTTTGACGTGGAACACATAAAAGGCCCCACCAATGTTGTAGCTGACGCCCTTTCAAGGCTATTTTCAATTAAAATATCAAACGACGAGAAAAGTCCCACAGACAACTTCCATAAAAATTTGACAGACGGACATACAGGAAAAATTTCAGTTTTAGACGAGGTACCACAAACCTTTACCTCCCTGCAACGACAGCAAGAGGACGATCCTGAGCTTCGGCTCATCATCCAGCGCCTACGTGCCGGAGATGATGTGATAGGCTATGAGTTACGGGACTCCCTTCTTCTAAAAATTGTAGGGAAAAATAGGTTGCGACGCATCCCTGTACCTAAAACTATGAGACAAATGCTTCTCTACTATCACCACGATGGAATAGCTTCAAACCACCCCGGCATTACAAAAAGTTATAGGGCCATTGCCCGTCGCTTCTGGTGGCCACGACTGTTTGAGGAGGTCCGCGGTTATGTTAGGTCCTGTCCGGAATGCCAGCGGTGTAAACCACACAATAAAGCACCTGGGGCCCCATTAGCTTCTAAAACTCCAGAACACCCGTGGGAGAGGGTCCACATAGATCACGTTGGCCCCTTAGTCATGACTAAAAACGGGTTCCGATATGTGCTCACAGTGGCGGATAGCTTTACGAAATGGTTGGAGGCCATTCCAGTAAAACGTGTTACGGCGGCTAACACCGTCGACAAGCTCAATAAGGTCTGGTTACGCTTCGGTCCACCTCGACACGTCATTACGGACAATCATAAGGCATTTACAGGCGAGAAATTTAGGCTCATGTGCCTTCGATGGGGTATCAAACACATTCTGTGCGCACCTTATAGACCGTCGAGTAACTCTTTCGTCGAAAGAATCCACAGGGACCTCAAGAGTGGAATGACTATTATGTTACGTCAATACGCAAACACCCACAAAGAATGGGATCAATTCCTCCCATATTTTCAATTTGCACATAATAGTCAATTCCACGAATCGATCCAATGCAGCCCCTCGACGGTATTTTTAGGACGAGCAGTTCCAACTCCATTGGACCTCCGGTGGAATTTGCATGAAATAATCCATGATGATCCCCCACCAGATCTCGATAAGGTCCGAGAGTCATTGGCGAAGGCACATGACAAAATGAAACGTTTCCATAACGCCAAACGTCCACCAGAACACCCTTTCACAGAGGGCCAAATTGTGCTACAGAGAGACCACGGTGGTCCCCAATTCGACGAGGCCAGAAAATTTATTCCCCGGTGGACGACACCCAGGAGAATACTCCGTTTTACAACCCCTGTTTCATGCGACCTCGAAGACTTAGAAACTAAAATAAGGTACAAAGCCCACGTCGAGGACCTGAAGCCGTTCATCGAAAGAGAAGAAATCAATTAATAACTTTAATAATATTCCGAAATACAATAGTATTTCTCCCTAAAAGTGGGGGAGACTGAACCGTTCATTTCGGTTCACAGTATTTTGATTGTAGGTTTGGCTGATAGTAATTAAAAATCTTTTAAATTAGAGTAGTAAACGCGATCAAAAACATTGGGACAGAAAAAGGTAACAATCATTAAAACACACGAACACGAAAAGAAATATTTACAAAAGAAAATACAAAAAAAAATAGAAATAAATAAATAAATAAAAAACCCTATCTAAATCTAAACACACACACAAAAAAAAAAAAAATAAAATAAAATAAAAAGACTAACAAAATTAGTCAATTAAAAAAGTTGAATTAAAATCACGTTAGCGTGTGAACGGACGTTAGTACACACTAACGTGTGAATGACCACCACGCGCAACAATTATTAAAAGTTAACAAACAATAACAACGTAGTTCGGCGCATGAATACAGAACGAAGCTAAAAAGCTCAGACAATTTAAAGATGAGCTCTCTTAATAAAATCACCGTTGAATGGTACACATCAAGGATAAAATTTATTAAAATCAATAAGATACACGTTCGTGCCCGCAACGCGAGCACGTTTTAATATTACATCGTACAATTGATGGATTGGGCATTTTAATCTGGAAATAAAATAATTGGTTTAACTTCAAAGAAGTGGACTTACTTGAACGATCAAATTAATTATACCTGGACATTTCATCAACGGCTGGTGTTGTTTGTTTGGAGGTGTACGCTCGGTATTCTGTGGTGGTTTTGCCTAGATTTTCAAGGTACGTTGCTTTACTTTAATTATCTTCCTTCTGTCCCAAGTTGTAGCGATATAATTGGAGATTTACCTATTAAAAGTCAAAACGTTTAGTATACGTAGTTTTACAATACGCATTGGACAGTTCCGATTCGATTTTAATTAAACATTTAAATTTTGTGTTGTACGTGATCAATACCGCGTTTTGGAAGTGTAGCTGACCACGAGTGCAGACAGCCCTTGATGGGTGTCTTAGTCTTCGATTCGGAATTACACTTCGCCGGTACGTAAGCTTCACCGGATTCTGCTCTGTGTAATATTGGATAAATTGAGTCACGGGTCAGAGCCAGAAGTTAGTTACTTGATTCACTAAACAGAAGAATTTAACGCAAAATCGGAACTGTCCAATTCGATATAATATCACACATTTTATAAAAAAAAAAAAAACAAAAGAAAAAACACTGAGTTAATTTAACAAAAAAACCTTACCTTAAAGGGGTTAGGTAACATTGTACATGTATCTTGGAGAATATTAGTTTTATATTATTTTCGTTGTAACTCTTTAATGATTTTATCTTGATTTTTAATATTGTAAATTCTAAAAACAAAAAAGAATCTTTATATTTCAATTTAATAAATTAATCTAAGTAAAAAAAAAAAAATTACTTACATGTGTTTTGTTGTCTTCAAATACTTTGACATTTATTGATAGCCCATAGAGTTGTAGTCACTTCACAGACTACTACTCCATCCTAGACCGTTCCTTTGTCCACTTTAACATTTTTTCAGATTCGATCACACTTACTAAGATCGCGGATAAAAAACGCTTCCACTTTGTCAACATGCCACAGTTGGTAATTTAATAGAGGATTTTAATATAAAGTCCTCTTATAAATGCCAAAATGGACACTAATTTGGTTAATTTAGGTGAAGTATTTACAAAAAAAAAAAAAAAAAAAAAAATAGTTCAGTTGTAAAACTGTTGTCAATATTGTATTTCCATAAATTTTACCTTGTCGAAAATTCGGCCGATAAATGGAGCCGATTCTGAAAATTTTGTCTAGCATCAGATATGGTTAGAGATATCGAAAAAAATTACTCGATTTATGGGTATTATCAGTTTATGCAAGTATATTCTAAGCAACTTTTTCTAATAATTTTTTTTCGATATCTCTAATTATATCTGACAGTAGGCAAAATATTAAGAATCGGTCCTATTTGTAGCGGGCTGAGATTAAAGTTCCGATTTCGGTTAAGTAATTTCAAGTCAATATTCCTAAGAATAACGAAAAGTCAATATTCCTAAAAGTTCGAGGTCTTACGTGTGTACATAAATACACATATCGTTTTTTTTAGAGAGAAATAGATGTTTAAATCGAGATTCGGTCCTCGAATAATAATTTTAGCCAGAACAAGTAAAAACATACAATTGACTGAGTTAATTGTTGAAATACCATGCATAGTCAGTGTTGATTTCTTGATCACATTACACATACAAACATGTGACATATACATAACTGATAATCAAGTATAGTACATATTATAAAATTTCCGCCTAATTGGCGCCCTCACGGGTAAACAGTGATGTTTACGAAAGAATGTTTCAAACAAAAGTTGTTCAATTTTTGATAAGGAACATTTTTTACATTTAAACTTTTGTTCTATCTCTAACGGTTTACAAGATGGGACCTACGGACCCAAGACCCAATTGACCTATGATGCTCATTTACGAACTTGACCTCACTTTTTACGTCCTGAGTACGCTGTAAAAATTTCAGCTCGATATCTTTTTTCGTTTTCGAGTTATCGTGTCCACAGACGGACGGACAACCGGAAATGAACTAATTAGGTGATTTTATGAACACCTATGACAAAATTTTTTTCCTAGCATCATTATTTTTAAGCGTTACAAACTTGGGACTAAACTTAATATACTATGTATATTAATACATGGTATATACACTTTCATATATACATGGTATAAAAATGAGAATAATTGAAGTAAAATAAAAATTACGAGTGTATAAAAATAAAAAAATTCCAATAATTTGACAGTTGTAAGATACTCAAGATACAAGAATAGAACAAACGAACGTAACACCTACGCACACACGCGTTTAACGAATTTAACGCACACAAACTTCTGCATGCAACACGCACTTACATTGTAATAAAAAGCAGCAGCTTTTTCAATCACAGATCATAAATTCTGTTTACATTTAAAGCACAAAAAAATAAAGAGCAAATGAAAATAAACAATTGACTGAGTTAATTGTTTAAATACGATTTATAGACTGTCATGATTACTTAATCGTTTATTTTTTTTGTCCTATAAGTAAAGAAATTGACCTTTGTTGCTCATTTACGAACTCGACCTCACTTTTTACGTCCTAGTTATCGTTATCAGATGGACAGACAACCGAAAATGGACTAATTAGGTGGTTTTATGAATACCTATAGCAAAATTTTGTTGGTAGCATCATTATTTATAAGCGTTACAAACTTGAGACTAAATTTAGTATACCTTGATATATTTCATATATACATGGTATGAAAATAAAAATTCAAAAATAGAGAGAACAAAAAATTAATAATAAAAGAAAACTTGTTGTAAATGAAAATGAACAAATAAAAGAAAAAGGGAATTTTAAATTTCTAAAATAAACAAAGAAAAATTTAATAATTTGACATTTTCATCTTTTTTTTTTTTTTGTTTAATGAAAAGTATATTTTCATATTTTTTAGTTGGTTTATAAAAGAGCTTCCTTAGTCCTAGTGCTGGAACTACTTCCATACTAATTCAGAATTTACTTCTTTATTTTTCACACTGCTAAGTTTTCGACGAAAATCCGTATTTTATTTTTCAAATGCATATATTTCGAGGGCTAAATAAAAAATGTCAAGGATCAACAAGTGAAAATTCTAAATTTAAAAAGCCTCAACAAATTTTTCGGCTACGGAACTCTAAGCTCGCGTTTGAAACATATATAAGAATACTCTCTATTAAATTACCTTTCAAACAAAATCAAAATCGGTTCATCCACTTAAGCGCTACGATGCCACATATACACAGGCAGACAAACATTGGTGGCCAAACTTTTAACACTCCTTTTTTTAGTTCGGGGGTTAAAAAGAAATCATAGTGATATCTTATACCGGTTTGCTTTTATTTCAAATTAAAAATGTATAAAATTCATTTGATCACCCAATCATATTTAGTGTCCCATAAAAAGCTATGATGTATTTTTGTCGAAGATTATTTATTATCTTCGGTGCACACAAAAAAATCTGGTCCAGCACTTCGACTACAGCTATTGTAATAAAGAAGATGATAATGGCTGCAGCAACAAAGTAACTGTTACAGTTACAGTTTGGTGGGGGGGGGTTGCTCTAGGTATATGAAAAATGAAAATAGCTATCGCTGTAACAGGAGTTGTAATAAAAAAACAATTTTGTTGGAAAATAAATCCCTTAATTAAAAATATGTTTTTTTTTTCTTCTCTATTGTTAAAAACGATGATCGGTTTTACTTCAATGAACACAATGTGTAACAAAAAACAAAAAAAAAACTCAACCTCTACCGGTATATAGTACAGGATGTTCCAGTAGTTTGTTATCTAATTGTCATTCTTCTGAGCCGAATCGTACGAATCAAGGATAGTTTTATCGTGAAAAATAACGTTTTTTGGTCATTTATTTCCTCGCTTGTATGAAAGAACCCGTACGATTCTAAAATTGTAACTTTCTTCATATGATTTTATTCTAACCTAAAAATCTTTATTTTTTAAACCCTTTTTAGTCCTTCAGAAAGTGTGTCAATTTCTTTTGAATAAAGGTGTAAGCAAAAAAACCTTAATTTCAGAAATTTTCAGGCCTGGTCGTGTATTCTTGTTAGTTTAATGTAAGTCGTACTCAGTAAATCAAAATAATAAACATGTGATAGAAGTATGGTGAAATTAGTTAAAACTTTTTTAGGTATTTTACTGAGACCACCCTGTACTTCATATATCGTACGATCATTGTTTTTTTATTTTCCAATAATCTATTCGATAAAGACCAGAAGATGATGTGATGTGATGCTTTGATAATGAGATTGAAAATAATCTACGAAACTTATCAATATATTATCCATTTCCTGATCCACATATTCTTCATAACTCTGGAGTGGAGAGCCCGTGGCAGTGACTTTATTATTTAACGATAGACGCAATATGGACTAGATGTGCCAGGATTTATCCTGGTTTATCCAATAGAACTCAAAACGTACAAATTAAAAAAACAGAGGGTGCCATAAGGGTGAAATTTTATATATTTAAAAATCGATGTGACATACCTTTCTGCCACGATAAGCACACCAAATTTTCCAGAAAATAGATAAAATTTGCAATAAAATGATCTCTAACAAATTAATTTCCATGAAAGTGCTAAAAACTTGTACTTAAAAATATTAACCCTGGCACACCTAGTACTTATTGTAACTATCGTTAAATAGTATTGATTCATATTCGAAATTTCGAAATTCATGTAAGTTTAATTTTACTGTCACAGACTCCACGGCTAATATGATTTAATATCTAATAATTTAATAACAAGTGTGGATCAGACATATTTAACCTGTAATATTAGTCTTTCAGTTTAAACAGTGGGTATGGGTGTGTTTTGTATGCTTTCTAAGCTTCTATCTCTCTACGTATTGTTATTTTTCTAAGCTATTATCGTAATTAATGAAATCAAATATTATTTTAAATTATTAATTAGTTTCATTATTATTATTAATTTTAGTTTTAACCTATAGTACATTAGCTGATCCATCCCTAAAATCCAGTTTTTGATTTTCAGTCTTCCTCTCTAAATTGTTCAATGTTACAATATTTTAAGAGCTCAATTTTTTCCCGAACTGCTTTGAAATAAATAATGATGGTTTTTCTATTTTTACTTTTAAAAATACATCAAAGGCTTATCTTTTTCATTTGCAAGATATGTTTTTTTATACTCAATTTATCAATATTAAGATTCTCATTAAAAGTTTAAAGTACACTCAACGTAGTTTAATTGTTTTCAGTCGAAAAAAAATTGAAAACAAAGAATTGACTGAGTTAATTGATAAAATACGTTGTTTAGAAAATTTTGAATGTCAGTCATTATTTTTAAAAAATCCAACATATTATAAGCATTCTTTTCGAATAATTTTTTTCGATATCTCAAATAATCTTTGACGCCAGGCAAAATATTAAAAATTGACCCTGTTTGTCAGTTTGTACTAGGCTGAGTTTAAACTTCTGATTTCGGTTAAGTATCTTAAAAAATGTGACCCATCACTCTGTACGATTGTGCAAAATTTCAATCCGATATTTCTATAAATAACGAAAATATGAGGGTGTTCATACTGCATGCACCGAAGTTGGATATATTTATCAGTTGTAAACTGTACACAACAAATTTCATAATTCCGTTTGATATAAAAATGATACCTAAGTTACTTATTTAGTTATTAAATACATTTATTAAAAAAAATAAAACTTTTTTACAAAACTAAATTTATTCAAATACAAGTACAAAATGAATAATTAATAGCATGCTACTTATACTTTACATTAATCCAAACTGGCCATCGCTTAGTGTGTCTAGAGCTACGTTCTTAATAACCTGGGAGCCAGTGATATTAAAATTGTACTTACGCGGGTCTGTCACTCTTATCGTGGTAGAAGGAATCTGTCACAGCGATTTTTATCGTGGAATTACCTTCTTCTTTTTTTTAATTTGTTCACTTTGAGTTCTATTTTCGAAACATCTCGATGTGACAGCTCAAAATTTGACCACACCAGTAAATAGTATTGATTCATATGCGATATTTTGAAATTCGTTTAAGTGCCTTTTTATTATCCAAGGCCCCAGTGCTATAACGATCGTTGGTTTAGATAGATATAGAAAAAAGTTGTACGTATCTTACATTTTTAAAGTTAATCTTGTTTGTTGATTAAAATATTAATAAAAATGTATGTAAGTAATATTTCAAATTGCTGTTGTATATGAAAATTAATTTGATTTCTTTAAGAAGTTTTTTTTTTTTTTACTTTGATGATAAAGTTTTATCATCATTTTTTAAATCAAATTTCAAATTATATATGTATCATTTTTTTTTAATTTTCTAATCTCAAAGTATGAGTTAATTTAAGTTTATCGAAAAAAATCTAAAGCTTTTACATGAAATAAGAAAAAAATATTACAGCTATTGATGTGATTGACTATCACACAATGAAAACAGAATTAAAAATATTAAAGTTTTCCAATTTCGTAGACGATAACTTATCTGGTATGCATAAAACATTTCAAAGTTAATGAAAATTGCAACCGCACTTTCATATATATTTTCAATTTAGATAGCTTCCTAAGCTGAAATTTTAACCACATTTTTTTTGAGTAAAAGTCTATAAGAAAATTTTGAGATTTTAAATCAATATGTATATATGAAATATACATAGTATATTAAGTTTAGTCCCAAGTTTGTAACGCTTAAAAATAATGATGCTAGGAAAAAAATTTTGTTATAGCTGTTCACTAAATCACCTAATTAGTCCATTTTCGGTTGTCCGTCCGTCCGTTCGTCTGTGGACACGATAACTCAAAAACGAAAAAAGATATCGAGCTGAAATTTTTACAACGTATACTCAGGACGTAAAAAATGAGGTCAAGTTCGTAAATGAGCATCATAGGTCAATTGGTTCTTGGATCTTGTAAACCGTTAGAGATAGAACAAAAGTTTAAATGTAAAAAATGTTCCTTATCAAAAATTAAACAACTTTTGTTTGAAACATTTTTTCGTAAACATCACTGTTTACCCGTGAGGGCGCCAATTAGGCGGAAATTTTATAATATGTACTATACTTGATTATCAGTTATGTATGTGTCACATGTTTGTATGTGTAATGTGATAAAGAAATCAACACTGACTATGCATGGTATTTCAACAATTAACTCAGTCAATTGTTTGTTTTCACTTGTAAATATTAATTTTGATTTATTATGGTGAAATATTAAATAATATATTTCACCATAAAAACTTTTATTATATGCAAAAAAATAAAAATAAAAATGGTATTTTGACAAATACAGCTCTCATTTATTAACAATTTAGTAACCATAAATAAAATGGCAACCAAAACATATTTATTACATAAATGTAAAATATTTTTTATAAGTACCTAATGGAAATGTAACGCCATGAAATCTAACGTGCCATGACTGATGTACGTCAATAAGTCTTCATTTTCTGAATATATTTTATAAAAAGCTACATAAGCTCACCATGGCAAGTAAAAGCTTCTTTAGCCAGTATTAACAGTTATACTTCTAACGTATGCGTCATTTTCACGTAAGAAGAAAAAAGCTTCCCATATGATTATAGTTTAAATATTTTTTAATAAATGTTTTCGTTATATTTTTCGAATTCAATTTATTTTGTAGGTACACGTGTAGAGTAAATAATAATGTATTCATTTTGTAAAAAAAAAAAATAATATATCATATTTTTTAAATAAAAACTTTTACAACGGATGGATATACACTCATAAGTTACATTTTGAATATATTTTAATAAACTTTATTCAGCAAAAAAAACTAAATAAACTATTCAAAAGTTCATATAATACTTCCATAAATCATATATATCCAGGATATCAGGATAATGTCGAATCTAAAGCCCAAAAGTCATCTTTCAATCAATAGAAATTCATTAGGTAATAGTGACAAATTCAATAGGTAATACTTTCCAACAATTTCCTAATGATTGGAGCAACTACAGCTAAATATTTATATTTACAATAGAATGGAATTAAATTTAAAATATGAATTCATTGATACAAAATCACTGAAGTTAAATAAACAAAATCATTTCTTGTATTAAAGAGATTGATTTTATTTTAAAGTCATGCATTTTATTGATGGAAAATAAAATTGTACTTAGTTGGAATCTATAATCGTGTAAATAAAGCGAATCGATGAATTAAAAGACAATTTGGCTTTAAATAGAGGATTTGGTTATTATGAACACATAATTTATCATGGGATTGTGTCAACTACATGAAGATTGTAGTTACTAATTTACAGAGAGTTTGAAATAAACATATTGGTCATTTTTATAATATATAACATATTTTTATAAATATATAACAACCATCGGTACCGCAGCTGCGGTATACAGTGGTGGATTAAAGACACTAAAATCAATCGAAATCTAAACCATTCAGAGAATTGATGAATTGATAAATAAAATTTTTTATTTTTTCGTCATCGAAATCTACACTTTTTTACAACAACATGACTAAATAATTTTGTTATACAATCTTGGAAATTTTGGAAATATTTTACAAATGATATTATTATGGAAGTAAAATTTTTGTCACATATTCAGAATAGCAAAAAAACAAAATAAACTTTTCTGTTGACTTTGTATAAAAAAAAAATTTGAATTGTAAAAAAAAAATGATTTTGATATCTACATAGAAATCGAAAAAAATAAAACAAAGTTTGTTTGTTCACATAATTTATTTATACGGTGAAAATAAAATATTGTAAAATAATTAAATTAAAAAACACTGATTAAATTAAGGTTTAGCTTTAGCGTTGTTGGCTTTGATGATGTGGTAGACAGAAAACATGTTCTTTAATTATTAATTAATTTTTAATAATGCGTTCATTGTGAATATTAAATAAGGTTCATGTGACTGCGACCCATACGCTTCACATCATCTATTTCCCAAATTATGATAAGTACCTGGATGGGAGGTATTATAAAAAAGCACAAATTTTATCACTAATATAGGAACCATTTAAAATGTCTTCACTTTTACTTAATTTCGTCGCCAATAGATCTCAGTAAGAGTCATATTTTGCAATCAATGTTTCAGTTTTTTCTGAAAACATTGATAAAACGATATTTTCTAAAAATGAAACCTAGCTAGACTGATTTTTCGTCCAAAATATCCCTGCATACTAATTTTCATGAAAATCGTTAGAGCCGCTTCGAAGATTATTGCATGATGTATGATAATGATGGCGTACAGAAAAATTTCAAGTTTCATTTCTCAGCCACCCGCTCTTTTGAAAATATGAGATTGTTATTAGTTTTTCCTTAACAACACGATAAATCGTGAAGGAAAGAATACGGACCAATGAAGGCTCTCACATGGGCGCACACACACACGCGTCAATCTAAAAGTGGGGTTAATTGATTGCCTTGCCTATGAAACCAAAGATTTGTAGGAAATTTTGATTGCCATTTTCAGGTCTATTACAAAGATCTTTCTACTAAGAATGGAATTAAAAACAACTTTTTGTTAAATAAGGTAAGAACCAAGCAGGAGATTAGTTTTTATTTATTTAAAAGTTTTTTTTTTTTAATGAAAATATTAAATTTTGTTATTCATAATTGAAATTAATTTTGATACCTACAGAGTACAACAGAAGTAAAGTGGATAAGTTCAATAAGTGCGCTCAAAGTGAGCAAAAATGTCTATAATATCGAATGCACCAGGATTTATTAACCTCTTAACCAAAAAAGGGATGTCTGTCTGCCTGTGGCATTGTAGCGCCTAAAAAAATCGAAAATAAATAAAATTCTAAGTTTCAACCACATATACACATTTAAAAAATAGAAATAATTTTTGTTTTAAATCGAACAAAATCCTCATAACGCGAGTGCTGACGGGTTAAAAATATAAAAACTCCTCTAAATAATTCGTTTTAAGATTTCAAAGTAATTAAAGTGAGCCTTTAAGTCTTTGTTTGTGTTGTGCGTACTTGAATTTGTAAATTTTAATTTTTTTTCTTCTCATTTTAAAATGATATATATATTTGAATATGCACAATTAATATGATGATCCTGTAGGAACAACGATGTGATAGATGGAACAAACAGCAAGGAACAAGGAATAAATGAATATAAAGAAACACAACAGGAACAGATATAGCTCTCTGTTATTTATTTAAAATATGCTAAACATTAACTGTCACAATTAAAATTTACAATTCATTATTCTATATAGAAATAACGGGCAAGTGTGAATTATACAACACCGTCAAAGGTTCCTTCGTATGGTCATTACTTACTCAGAGGCATATCATATACGTTTCTAGGTCAATACATTAACCACCACTCTTAGATTTTTGTCTCTGTGTGTTCAGGTACATGGTTTCTTTCATTTTTCTGGAGAAAAATATATGTTGAAAATGACGAGAATCGATTGAGTAATAAATTCTAAGCAAAAATTTTTTTTAAAGTATATTTCGAAAAATCCGAGTTTTTGGCGAATGAAATTTGAAGCATTTAACGGAAAATTAACAGAAATATAATAAAAGTTGCTTGTAACTTTTTCTATGTTTTATTCAGCACAAAAGAAATGCTAAAAAAAATCCTTTGAAGGTTCTAGGCTAAATAGAAGGCTATTTTTCGAGTTATTTAACATTAAGACAATTTTTTGTTTCGAAAATTTTTTTGCATTTAAATTGCAATATTTATAAATATATATATCCGAAACTGATAGAACTTTTTGGCCATGTTGTCAGTACTTAACTGGGGTAAATTGGAAAGCGACAAGCATTAATTACTACGAATTTGGCAACAATTTTCATAAATTTTGCAACGGAACCGTTTTTCTAACGTGTAAGTAAACAAATAATAAATGAAAGTGTAGTGAAGCGTTAATTATAGCTTCAAGATATCAAAGTAAAATTTTAAATCATCATTTGACATTTATCATCATATACAGGATGAATATATAGTTAATGCATACCTGATCAAACTGTTTTCAAACTTTTGTCCATCTTGTTAGGTCACAAAGTCAAGAGTCTCCATTATACTTTTTCATTTAGTTGGGAAAAGGATAAGCAAAATGGCTGCATTTACTATAGGACTATACTTTTAATGAAAATTTATGTGAAGAGATTTTCAATGAGGGTTGGAAGTTTTTGTCCCCCGTTTATATGGAGACTTCTTTTGAAATATAATAATAATAATAATAATAATGGGGTTTTAACCTCCGTTTCTCTGACATATACGCCTATAACAGAGGCCATCCACATCATTTTTTGTTAATCTTTTATTTATTTAATTACACACATGTTTACAACTACATTTTGATGTGGGTGGAGTCGGTTACTTCGTTCTTATCCAAGCGACGACAATGTGATCAATTCTGCACTCCCATTAATTATAAATTGTTCACACTGCCGCTGCCTGGATTCGAACCCGCATTTAGGCTCTTTTGAAATTTGTGAGATACGTATACAGCTTGAAGTATTTTAATCTATTATGGCTTATAACTTATTTTGTAGTTAACCAATCAAAAGAACATTTCTTGAATTTTCACAATTTCTTCTTTGAATCGAAACTTTCAGGAAACACTCTGTGTCATAAATTGATGAAGATCACATTAATGATGACAAAAAAAAAAGTGAAATATAAAAAACACATTACAACGAACTCTTACAAGAGAATCATCTCTGACATCATTATAAAATAGCTGGAAACATTATGAACGCTGGAAAAACAAACGAACATGAAGGGAGAAGGTGAGTTTAAAGACCAAACAACAAAACAAGTTTTTTTTTAAAATTATGTTTCGTATTTTCGTCATTATTTTTCATTTTACATTTTACCTACTTTTTTTTTTTGTGGGGAGACACAAAAATACAATTTAATTGTGAAATTGTTTGAAATAATATGCGTGTGTAAATTATTATTATGATGAAGAAGGAAGGGAGGGGGGTACATGTGGATCTAACACACCACAGTAGAGTTTTTGCACCTTTCCGGACAAAATATAATGAAGGGATTTTTATGCTTAAGATTGATTCAACTTTTGATTTTTGCATCACTTTTCTACGAAATTTGTTGTTTAATTTGTTTTTAAATAAGTTTTTAGTCACGGGTACAGCGTAGTCAAAGGTTACGGCAACTACGAAAGTGGTTTTCCCCACGGGCCAAGCTAGTTTTCCTTTAATAGCCTATTTTGTTACATCTTTTACTAAACTAATTATACAAGCTACAAATAAAAAAGACTTACCATAAAAGTGCCTCTTCACTTTTTATAAAGAAAACAGTTGGTATTATAATTTTCTTTTGTGGTTAATTTTTATTTGTAAAATATTTAATTCGCTGAATCCAATTAAAATTATGACGACTCTTAAAAAAACCTTTAATTGTTATTTTTATTATAATTTCAAGTGTAATAATTAAATGTTTTTTCAATTTGTTGTGGTTTTTATTAAATTAAAATTCTCCTCAAGCCATGTGTTGTTCAAAAAAAGCTTTCATTTATTTTCTTATTAGTATTTTATAAATAACGTTTGAAAGAAAAATCTGCTGAAAACATTTTTTTAATTTTCTGAACGAAAGTAATAGCTTTGGAGCCGGTGGCAGTAAAACTACATTTTCGAGGATTTCAAATATCGCATACGAATCATATTATACCTATCATTTAATGGCATTGATTTATATGCGAAATTTCGAAATAAGTTTGATTGCAGCTTTACTATAACGGGCTCCCCGTTTATAAAACAATCAAAAGAGACAACACACGCCAATGATCGTGTGAGTGAGAGAGATAGGCGTATGACCAAATAAAGTGAGATAGATATATATATCAAATTTTAAATCATTTATGTACTAATTTATCAATGTCACTAACAACAATTCTACCTTCCTAGGTAAGGCTTTATATATGTAATTTATATCCTATGCTACGGACTAACTATACAGCTACGTCCGTAAAAAAGGGCCTACGCATTTATTTTATAAACTGTAGTATTATTAATTATTCTACGTTCTCACAATTTCCGAAAATAAATTTTATAAAATAGAAAGTGAATCCACTTTAAATTGATCAATTTTCCCAAAATAAGAAGTCGTTGAACGAGTTCGGTTATAGTGATTTGAATTTACTATTAATTAAATAAATTTTTTCAAGTAACAATATTTCGAAAATTAGGTCTCAGATCGAAATTTGTTAAGAGAGCTTTTTTGTCTATCTTGATCAGGTTATTCAAGAAATACACCGTTCTATGGTTAATTTTAAATCACCCTGTATATAATCATCTTGAATTGAAATAAATACCTGCTGAAAAAATAAAATAAAATTCAGTTCAATAATATTTTGATCACGTTCTGTCAATATTTCAAACAATGTGTGTTTTGTTGCCTGTGTGTTTGGACCGATCAAGATAAAATATCTGTAGATATGTGTTGGTTGCCTACCTAGCTTTTTATTAAATTTTGATTTTTCTATATCGTTCGCAATCTGAGTGAATCGATGAAAAACGTTTTTTCATATAAAATTTATAGCAAAAAGACAATATTCATAACATCAAATCAAATAATATAACTTATGTTGTTATCGGTGCGGTGGTACTAATCATTGTTTACTGATATATTTTTTAAATTTGTTACCAAATACTGTTTGTGTTAATACAGGATGTTCTAGTATTTCAGTGTTTAATTTTATTTCACCCATCAGTACTCGCAATGGCCGTTCGGTAATGTTAAGTCGTCTGAAGAGAGATTTGCTTGCGCGTTCTGAACATGCGTCAAATATTTCGTTCGTTAAATAAAAAAATCTTTAATTTATGGTTTTGAATGATTATCATAGGAGTAGTAAAATGTCAGAATAAATTTATTTTTTTTAAGTCATTATTACTTTTTCAACATGGGATTCTACAAAAACGACAGACTCTTCTGTTACATCCTGTATAAAACCAAAGATATAGAAGAAATATATTTTTCGATTGTGGATAAAAAACACCAATATTATTTTATATCAATATGTTCTGATCATTAAATAAATTTTCATGAAACACGTTCAATATTCAGTGTTTAGTCGTGCTTAATAGTTATTGTGGTGTTGTAGAGTGTGGTAACTGAAGCACAAAGCTACTAAGCACATTTATAATATCAAACCACAGTCAAACATCTTTTCTATCTCAACCTCACCAGTCTTGGACCCAACGTGATATTTGACAGTCTTTTGAAAATTTAGTATGATGTTATCACAAGGTATGAAAATAACATTTTTAGAGATTTTTTTGTCACAAGATCTGGGAAAATTTTTATATTATGAAGCCCCAGCCTTGGAAATTTTCATATAGAAGAAGTTGATAATAGTAGTACTGGCTGAGATTTTTAATATTAAAAATAATCAACTAGACTGATTTCCAACGAGATTAAAGAAAAAATTAAGTATGAAGTAATCGGAAGTTTCTTTAAAAAATCGTAAAGGTGAGAAAAGCCGGTTTTTTTCCATAAAAAATATGAAAAAAGCAGTTTAATAAACTAAAACGTGATTAGCTGAAGTGAAATCCGTTGGATACTGTACTAGAAAATACGGTTTTTCTGCGAAAAAATGCTTTTTGGCTAGTTATTTTCTGGGCTTGTATCGACCGTAGGAAATCTGTTTGAGGCTTAAATTGTAGCTGATAATGGTATCTTTTACAAAAAATTACGCACATACTGTTCCAATACAATCTGGGTAAGGATCGTTTAAAATGTCCATTCGTTCTGAAATGACTTCCAAATACTACATCCGACCGAACCCAGACCGATTATTTATCAGATATGTTCATCTTTCTGGAGGCGTTTTTGATTCATGTATAAAAATATCTTTTTTTTATTTTAATTTTTATGTTTCAAAATTATTTATGTATATGCTTTTAAATTTTATTATATTTTTTGAGGATGTTCTTATTTTTTGGAGGCATTTTATTGAAGTGGGGATAGTAGGAGGTGCATTTTTTCAAAGCTATAAAATATTATGTAAGACTTCTTTAGCTTGTTTTTTTCCCGTGTATTTTTGGAGCATACTGTATCTAAAATTAAACCACTAAAGAGTTATAATAAACAGAGATAGTTGGCCCGTTGGGTAATCAATAAATAGATATTAAAACTAACCTGAGGTATCTTAAATAGACGTAAAAGATTCGCAACTTGTATGGATGTGACACTGCTTGCAGCTCCCACCACTCCAGAGATCACTTTACGCACTTGAGTTTTATTACAATGATATTCAGCGCCATCAATGTTACTTATTGATCCTGTAACAAATAATACCAATAAATTAATAAAATACTTTTATAAAATACTTCTATAAATATAAAAAGGTTATGTTCGTTTGTGTATTGCTTATGGATTGAATAATCACGATATACAACCTGCCTCTAGGATGGTTTTTCTCCATATTTAACTCCTGTGGGGTGGTAGTGAGGATGAAATTTTGTCTAGCAACGTTTGCTTAAATTTCATGTTACTAGGGTTTTTTTGCCTCTTTATTAATCGTTGTACGAAGATAAAAACTGCTATCCCGACTCAAAGACATACAGGGTAGGGTTAAATGTGGGGATGCATGATAATAATAACGATGATAAATAACTCTAAAACTATCAAAACATAATCGTAAAAGTTCATTACATACAAAATAATATTTATACCTGAAGTTAAAAAGTCAAAGTTATTATATAAGTTATATTTCGATCAAAACTAAACTAAACTTTGTGTACAACTTTTGTTTTATTATTATTCATTTAATAATAATGTGTGTTTATTTTATTTGTAAATTTAGGTGCTTACAGCTAACACAGCTTACACAGCTTACAAAGCTTACACAACTAGCTCACTTTACATCATATATAATAGTATTGTTTGCTTTCTCTTTTTGCATATTTTAAAACTTTAACTACAATGTGTCAACTTTACAATGGTCCTTTGTTCAAAAATTTTTTTATTTCTTCAAAAGATGTTCGTCATATAACCAAAATATCGTGGAAATAAATTTTTGGATAACATCAATAACTACGAAAATATGAAGGATTTAAATAAACATTAGAAAACTAAGATTTTTGATGATTTTTCGATATTTTTAGAGCATTTTTCTACATTTACGTCATACAAATAGCCTAGTTTAGGATATTTTCTCATATTTACGTCACACAAATTGTCTAGTTGACAAGCTACGTGACATCCGATCCACTTTAATCAACTACATCTTAATCTTAAAATCCTTCCCGTGAGGTCGCCTATAATAATTGACAGCCTGTAACAAAAAGACAGCTAGCAAGGTAGTATGATAATAATAAGACCACAAACACTACTAATTCTAGATGGTGTCGTCTAGTAAGTTACTAAAACTTACTAGATAGTACTTTATTTACACAAATATACTTACTAGCTGCTACAAGCTACAATGTAGCTACTAAACTAAACTTGTATAAAGTTGTAATTTAAATAAATTATGATTGTTGTGTTATTAAAAAGTTTAAACTTTTTAAATATCTAGTTTTAAGTTCGTCATTCATTCATTATTAATTAAATTTACATGCATTCACTTTTTAATTATTTTTATAATTAATAAGAAACTTTAAATAATCAAAACTTGTTATGCAAAAATTATACAGCGTGGATCATTTTAATCTATTTTAGTTAATAGTTCATTTTGTTTAAAAATGACTGAAACAAAAGTTACAGAATTTTATGAGGGATTTCATGTTCTGGCAAAAGATTCGACCTAAAAGGTTAAAGATAGAAAATTTTGAAAAACTAACATTTTTATTGCATTTAATCGAAAGTAAATAGGCAAGTTTTAGAAAAAAGTTTATCAGGGACAATAAAGGTTATTAATCTATGTTATTAACTTTTGAGTAAATTTTCAAGAGAATTAGAAGATCAAGGCCAATGATCTTGAAACTAGAATTTCAGGTCAAAGTCATGGACACAGGAGAATGTCTGAGGCGCTGTCATAGTAAGGATAAGATATTCTCTGTCACTGTACAGCTCTTGCCAAAAGGAGATGGACTCAACTGAGCCAGCCTTTCTTTGACGATCTCTCCAACCTAGAGTCCATTGACATCAAAGCACTCCTGTCGTGGTTAAACAGCTCCAAATGCTTCATGGATTAGTGGTCTGACAACTTATTAGTGCTCTTTCGGTCTGACAACGGGCATTGGTGTAAGTGTGTGCTATGGTCTAAGTGTGTCTCACCCCAGTAGAGCCACTCTAACCCAACCTAACCTACTATAAAACGAGCTATTAACCATAACAGATTAAAATAGCCCACCCTATAAATTTTATGCTCAAAATTGTCGTAAATAAAACTTAAATATTAGTTATTGATTTCTAATCATAAAATAGGAACACAAACTATTCTCGGAATATTTATCAATGCCTGGGGTGTTTCTCAGAATCCATTCTCGACCATTTTTTTTATACTTTTAATCAGCGACATGTCATTAACAAATAAATCATGTATACTAAACGCTACGTAATAAATATTTTTTGAGATTCCGTAGTCTTAGCACAAATTGACGGAATATTTGCTGATATAAATCATTAAAAAGAAGAAAGGTTACCAATTTTTTAATTTTTAAGAAGCCAAATGATGTATTAAAATAACTTTTCCAATCTAAAAGTATTATATTAAACTTAATGTATTTTTGTTACCATTTGAACTTCTTGATTGAATACGGAATACTAATTGTATCAGTACCAACTCACGCTTAACAGATATTTTTATAAAATAAGTAAAACTATTTTAGCACACTAATGGAAACTGTCAACTAAATGAAATGAGTTGCATGTCATGGCATGTCTAAGTAAATAAATATACTAAACAAAAAATTTTCTATTTGATTAAAAAAAACCACAATAATAGTGGATCGATCCGATGGGAAAATAAAATAACAGTTGAGAATAAAATAAATAATTAATAAAAATCAAATATTTTTAATAATTACAAGTAATTTGCACTTACATGGAAATTAATTTGTTAGAGACCATTTTATTGCAAAAGTTATCTTTTTTCGGAAAATCAAAACTTGATCAAAATATCGGCCACACTAGTAAAAAATACAAAAATCCTGGCAAAAAATATTTCTGCCAGGAGAAACTCAGGCACACCTAGTTCATATTGTACCTATCGTTAAGAAGTATTGATTCCTATGCGAATTTTCGAAATCCGTTTAAGTGCAGTTTTATTGTCGCGGGCTCCAGGACTATTGATATCCACGACTTTTAGAACACCGTGTAGATTAAATGAAAGCCACTAATTTAAATAAAATCTATATTTTGAACCAATCAACAGTTAAAATTAATGGGTTAGCGTTTATATACATTTATCAAAAATTTGATGAAAACTCCCGCACACTAAACTCTACTACGCTTATATGGTTTTGGATAAACCTAGGATTTGTAACCTGACAGCACCACATACAAAGATTAAAATATTACTAAATGGTGATCACAACGAGTCGTGTGGGTTACGTCCAATTAGATTTTGTTAGGATTATAGTTAACAAATTGTACAAACATAATAATAATTAGGATTAAATGATGAAAATATTATAATTAGACAACATATGAACAGGGCAGCAGCAGCTTTGTACCTAATTATAATAATTATTATACCGTGTGTTAATTTCAAAAGTATCCACCATTAATAATTCTTGATCTGATGTGATTATTGTTTTGAGTGAAAACACGTCGATTTAGATATCAAGGGGAAAGTACAAAAATGGTACCTTGTGAAAATTGAATATATGCATAATCAATCATTCAAATCAGCAAAAAAATCAAAGCAAATTTGAGTAAAAAAGTAAGTGCTACATTTGTAATATACGAAGATACTATAGGAACATAGTTCCAACGGAGTGTCCCACGACATCTCTCGTTTTTTTTATACTACATAACTATATTTTTTGTCTTTCTAAGATATCGGACTCTCTGTTATGTCGTTACAAATATCTAAAATATTTTTAATTATATTTTTATATAAATAATTAATTAAAAATCTATATCGGTATTGTATTTCTTTCTATATTTGAAATAAAATCTTTAAATGATATTAAATTTCTTAATTAAATTGATAAATAATAATAAAGAATATAAAGTCATCTGATTACAAATAAATTACATTTACTTTCCCAACACTACCATCTTGACTATATATACCATGCCACCATACCACCAATACAACTAAACTATGTGTATTTATTATTAATTACAAATATCGATTGTTATTACAATAATAAAGTACAAACGATTCAAAAAGTCAAGAAACCTGCATTAATTTGACATTCGATATTCATTCAGGTAAGAATGTACGAACACCAAGGCGATTCGGGATAAAATGCTTGATTTTTTCATTGTATGAAGTTGGATTAAGTCTAAATAATTTTGAAAATTTTTGGAGGAATTGTCCGATGATTTAAATGAATAAATAACTTCAAAAGTAGGCATATTTAACACTGGTCTTATTATGCTTATATTGTTTAAAATACCGAATTAATCTGTGGTTCGAAATGACGATCATAGATGGTGGCAGTAACAGATTTGTTATTCTGATGATCATGTGTTATTCTGATGTATATAAACTATATTGTTGTACAGTTTCAAGTTGCGTGAAAGCGTAACAAACAAACAAACATCATTACTTTCACATTTATAATACATAAGGATAGTGCAGTAACTTTTATGTCACCATGTAGTTACTTGATCTAACACAAGTACCTATATAACAATATAAGTAATTAATTTTAGAAGGAAGGTAAAGTATGTAAATACCTAACGATCTTCATCACCTTACTTAGAAGACAACCAGGCACCAGCTCCAACTATTCATTCCAGAAGGAATAAGTAGGAATAGCTTTACAGCATAGCGTACAAGAATTGTATGTGTATACATATCTGAAACCACTTCAAACATTTATAATAAATTTTAAGTTCTATTTTTACTATTCTTACGATCATAAGAATGGAACATTATTAGTTGTCAAGGAAAAATTAGGAAAAAAAGTCAAAATAAAGATTTGACTGAATTAATTGTTAAAATAGAGAAAGTGTTGGAATTAGTGAAAAAGGCGAAAGAAATGAGCTTGATTTTCGACAGTTTTTTTTCTTCTGTTTTTCAGTTATCATGTCGACCGACGGACGGACAGAAATGAACTAATTAGGTAATTAAAAGAACACACAAATTTTTAGGTAATTTAAAGAACACAAAATTATATTCCTATCTTCAATATTTCTAAGAGTTACAAGCTTGGGACTAAAATGAGTAAACTCTTGATATTTTATTCCAATTCTAAACATTATCGTCATGGTATTGAGAAAACATTGAAACAGGAATACTAAAACATTAAGGAATTATTGAAAATAGAGCATAAATATTTTGATAAAATTTATGGGTGATCGAATGACTTGTCTTTATAAAATATTCGTTTGCAGATAAATAAGATGGTTTAGAATGTACTGTTATGCATCCTCAGCTATTTACTTATCTCAGGTGTTCGAAGCTCCTAAAGCTCTCTACATAACTCACTGATTTAAGTTGTATGTATTATATAGTTTCTACATATATTAATTTTTAATAACACAATTTTAGTAAAAATAAATAAATCGATTAGAAAATGTCATGTGTTTTTACTGGATGGCTTATTTTATTTCTTTTTGGATTCTACGGATAAAAAAGCTTACAATATTTTATACTAATTTCTAAATCGCAATAAAATTTGGGATTAATTATAGATTCTACCTAGAAATTATTTGTTCTAGAGATCTTGGAATTCGGTAGGAACTATATTCCTTTCGTACATTATAAATGAAACGTTTATTTTTATATTTACAAGATATTTTTCTGAAAATTTACTTTATTAATTTTAGATAATTTTAGACTTTTAAAAAGACATACTTCTGATTTAGTAGTCAACCCAATATAGGCGTACATTACCTACATTTCGTTTGATCAGGATATTTATTATGACATAATATAAAATTTCCTGGTACTTACTTTAAATTATCTCTATTATCTTTAACTGTTGATCAAACTCACTTGCTAAAATTTTGACAAAAAATTTAAAAAATATTTTTGCATATTTTCAAAATTCTTAAGAAGCCGAATCGTTTGAAAAATTTTTGATTTCCTAGATGACCTTGGTGAAAATGGTAGGTTTTTGGTGTTGCTTTCTTTTGTTACACTTATTTTGGATTTACGTCCCAACCAGCAAGCAAATCCGAATCATCATGTTATAAGAAATATAGGTTCAAAATATTTGACAGCAAATTTCAAAATTTTTCAACTTCCAAACAAAATAAATCCAGAAATAACTTCCTGATAAATGTTAATTAATTTCCAAAAACATTTCTCTTGTTAATTAATTTTCATTAAATGATTGTAATTTCACAATGAATGATTATTTAATAAGCTTTGTGAGCTGTGAGTTGTAAGCTAGAAGCTAGAAGCATAATAATGAAGCATGATCAAGCATAAAGCATGACATGATAATTAAGTGTAATAATTTGATTGAAACATTAATAAATTATATTCAGTTAAATAGATTCGAATAACTAAACTACACATGTATGTTTAATTATAGATTCTATCTAGAAATTATTTATTCTAAGATGTTCTTGGAATTCTAAGTATAACATTTGAATAGTCATTTCCTCAAACGTGAAGCTAAAAATAAGGTCGTAATCAAATGAGACATATTTCTCATGAACATTTTTCGATTTCGAGAAAAACTATGAAAAGAATGTTTAAAAATCAAGAAAATTTCATTCAAATATGTCTCATCTGGTTCTCAGATGGGTTAAGATTGGCCTTATACCGTCTTAGTTAAACCATATAAAAAATAATATAAAACTTATAAAATTTTGGTGGAAGAAACGGGAAATTGTATTATGTGTAATATAGGATATACTTTTACATTAGTTAAATATCTTCATTGCGCTTCCACCATCTTAATACCAATATTTCAAATCTATTTTGTCAATCATCAAAGAGATGGAACTTTTTTAATCCACATCGAAGTTTGAAAAACATATTCAAACATCTTGCAATAGAATTAAGGACCCTGTACATTCGATACTTCTTGCATAGATCTATCTGCCTAGAAAATAAAATGAAATCAAAGAAAAGGTCAGTCTACATTAAGTATAAGTAATAATCATAATATTTGCATATTGGAAAAAGTTTTGAATGGGCCTCTAGAGTCTATAGCACTCTAGTTCTAGAGTGTACTGAGAACGAACCATCGACTGACTCTCTAGAATCGAGAAGGTTGAAAAACTAACTAAGCAAACTGGCTCGGATGAATGAATGTTTATAAATGTTGGTTCACACTAAATATATTCATTAAAATACAATACCATAGTTATAGAGCACCAACCATTGAAAAAAGAATATGAGAGGAAGGAATAAAAGAACAAATTGATTAAATACTATACCTATATAAGTATCTACCTATTTATTGCATTAATTACGATTTTGAACCAAAGTTTTTTTCAGCAAAAATAACAAGATTAGTTTTATAACAAAACTGTTTTTATTTTATATTTTTATACTATGTATATATGAAATATACATAGTATATTAAGTTTAGTCCCAAGTTTGTAACGCTTAAAAATAATGATGCTAGGAAAATAATTTTGTCATAGGTCTTCATAAAATCACCTAATTAGTCCATTTCCGGTTGTCCGTCCGTCCGTCCGTCCATCTGTGGACACGATAACTCAAAAACGAAAAAAGAAATCGAGCTGAAATTTTTACAGGGTACTCAGGACTTAAAAAGTGACGTCAAGTTCGTTAATGAGCATCATAGGTCAATTGGGTCTAGGTCAAAATTAAACAACTTTTGTTTGAAACATTTTTTCGTAAACATCACGGTTTACCCGTGAGGGCGCCAATTAGGCGGAAATTTTATAATATATACTATATGATTATCAGTTATGTATGTGTCACATGTTTGTATGTGTAATGTGATAAAGAAGTCAACACTGACTATGCATGGTATTTCAACAATTAACTCAGTCAATTGTTTGTTTTCACTTGTTATTTTCTATTTTTCCTGAAATTTTTAGTTACAGACAGTTTTAAAAACATCGTTGTGACGCAATGATGTTAATTGAATAGTATCAGGGTCTGCTAGTAATATAATATAATATTATTATGTAGTGTACTTCCTCTTATATTCTTATTTCCATGATTTTATCAATCAAACCATTGAATCAGACCATTACTATTAATAATTATTATTTTAAACTAAAGCAACAAGTACCCATCATACATTTTATCCATCACCTCCACTATATTAAATCTATTTTATCTACTTTATTTAAATGAGTTGAGATTGTGTTATCTCTGTTTATCACATATCTACGTATACCAACTATATTAATCAATATTTAAAATATCATCAGAGAATTTTATTAATTCCATAATATCTATGATTCTATAATTAATAATTATATAAAGTGAAAGTTGATACTTTCATCTGGGAGTTGGGAACCATAACTTTTCCTGGTATTATTATTGAGGTTTCATTGAGGTTTCTACTCTCAAGAAATATAAAAAAATGATAGAAAGTCATGAGAACTATCGATATAAGTGAAAACTTAAAACTTTGGAATAACTATGTTTTTTAAATTATTAATAGAAACATAATAAGGGTACCGCAAGTGAGTCCTTAGCATTTAAACCAAGAGTTCTTCTGTGTCCTAGTTGAGAACAACCAGTCACCCGAAGACGAGACGTCTTTGGGTAAGAGATGCTATTAAAAGCAGATGAAGCTATACAATTCTGCTGAGGTCATACGCCACGCAGAACCCACAGCGTTTCCACCCAGAATCTGTCCCAGGAATTTGATGTCGTATACTATATTTGTAATAAGATCTCCATATGAAATTCTGTTTTGCTGGAAAGAGTTGCAAACAAATCTTTGATGGTTTTAATCTTGGTTATTTTATAATTATTCGAAAAATAATTTGTCTTTTACTGTTTGTTGGGTATGGGGGGTATGGGTATGGAGGTTAGCAGGCCATGCTCGAGCATCGGGTCTCGAAGCAATGGTTCAGAGCACCTAGCCAAATAGTCCCTTGTACTTTATCCCTGCTACGCTTTTCAGTGGCTATTATAACCAACTGATGTACTGAAACCCAGGATTTGCCTAGCGCTGAGTTTCCTAATTTCTTCTCGTTCGTCTATGGCCGAACCAAACCATTTCCTTCGCTACTGTATGAGCGTCGGGCAGTAACAAAGAAAGTGGATCGATGTTTCTTCTGAATTTTCTCCGCATCTGTCACACGCGGGAGATAGTCTTTTTCCAATCTGATGTTGGAACTTGTTCAGGTTATCATGCCCTGTGAGTAACTCTACGATGACTCTAATATCAGCTCTGTTTAGCTTCAAGATCTCCTCGGCTCTGTTACCGAGCGAGTTTCCTTCACCCAACACTTGTTACATGAGTAAGCTTTTATTAAAACAAAATTCATTAATATTCCCTGAATAAACCTAGTTTATGGATTCTTAGAGGTGTCGATCTAATCCTATGTAATTGACAAACGTAAGTAATCATTTTGTATGGTTTCTTACATAATGAATGATGGCCAGGTGTAAAGTTCACACAAATTTAATAATAACAACTTGATTATCATGTTTGATGGTGTCACCTGCAACCACCCCTCCCTGATGATGGTGTGATGGTTGGTCGTTTGTTGGTTGGCTGGTATGCTTAATAACAATTGATGATTACATAATAATGTTCATATTGTTAACAATGTAACGTATTAACATTAACATAACAACAAAAGACGGATCTTAATGAAAACACTGTTTTGATTAACAATGAACGAACAAATTATTGGTTGATTATGTGTAATGTTTAGTCGACCAGAACCATATTTACTTATATATGGATGATGGACATGGATAAGAGGAAGGACTTAAAGGGATACATGTAAAGTTGTTAATGAAGATTGAAGTATTAAATATATTGGATGGCCTTTAACCCGTAAACAGATGTGACCGTTCGGTAATCTTCAGTCGCGTGATCAGAGATTTGCTCACTCGTTCTGCTAATGCGCAAATATTTCTCCCGTTAAATATTCCTTAACTTTGTAAATCATAATTTCGACACAATTTTATTGAAATTTATTTTTTTAACCCCCAAATCAAAAAAAGGATGTTATAAGTTTGACCGCTATGTCTATCTGTATGTCTACGTGTCTGTGCGCCTGTCTGTGGCATCGCAATCGCCTAAATGGATGAACCAATTTCGATTTTTTGGTTTCGTTTCATAGGTAATTTTACGGGGAATATTATAAGCTATGTTTCAAGTGCGAGCTACCTGAATTGTACCTGAAAAAAATGTGTTGATCCTCAAAATCGGTACACTTTGGAGAAGGCTCTAAGGAAAAAGGTAATTTAATGGAGAACGTTCTTAGAAACGTTTCAATTGCGACTTTACGACTCCGCACCCGAAAAATTTGTCGAGGTTTTCTTAATTTTGTAAATTTCACTTGTGGTGGATTTTGTTAAGAATAGTTTTTAGTATTCTAGTTTAAAGGCCACTCCATATATAATTGTAATCACAATAATTAGAATCTCAGTATCGTATCGTTAGTTAAAGTTGTTTACTAAAGTTCTCGATTAAGTTGTTGCTTAGTTAGCGTGTACAAAATAAACTTATACGTACTTAATATCAAAAACATTATTTACTATTAAATATAGCCACAGTCCGTCTACACTGTCTACACAGCTGTCTACAGTCCACACTCTACTTGTTATCATTGTGGTTAATGTGGACAAGCTACTACTTACTTACTTACAAGGTACTGGTACAAGTAACTACTGGTACAAGTATGTATGTGTTAATGATCTTATAGTATGGTCATGTTCACGCTCAGATTACATTCAATTCAATTCAATTCAAGGATTATGATTGAATATATTAAATTAAGAAAGGATACCTATTACTTACTTACCATACACACATGTACAGAGTGATTCAGTTGTGGTGATACATTCCAAAATAAGTATTAGATATTACATCGTTTTTATGTAAAATTTTCATTTTTCGATAACTTAAAAAAGTTATTACAAAGAGGGTATTAAAATGAACTCTTTTGACGTTCATCTTGGTAGCCCGTCAATCGTTCGATAATCTTTAGGCGCTCGATCAACCTGTACATACATGCATCATATTCTTCTTAAGGTAGTCCGGCAATATGTGCAAGTACGGTGAAACGGTGAATGTTTTTTCTTTTGCGGGGAATGATAGTTCAAATTTTCTTGATCACAATAAACACAGTTTTTGTGGTCTCTTGGGGAGCAAAATTTTGAATTACGTCATTTTAAAATTGTCATTTTTAACACAGTACCTCATGGAAGAATTCACAATAATGTTAATTGTACAAAAATTAATCGGTAATTGAGCTTCAAAAAAGCTTTCATCATGAAAAGTAAAAAAAAACTTAGCCTTACGGTGCTTTCCAAAAAGAAAACATAAAAAAACTTTGGTTTTACACTTTAAGGATGTATGAGCATGACAACAATGTTTGATTTAAAGGCTCAAAATTTGTTTGTAGGTAGTCTTTTACTCAAAGAATATGTGGTTAAAATTTCAGCTTAGGTATCCGTGCAAATTTTTAAGAAAAAAGTCATTAAAAATCGATATAAAATACATTGGCTCTTATGGAGGAATCTCAAAAAACGACATATTTTGGAAGTTTTTGATAATTTTCATTTGGAATGAATGAAAACAAATTTAAAAAAAACTTTTTAATAGAAAGTAAACATATTAGCAATGAATTAGAAAAGAAAAAAACTAAGTGTCACCGTCCATATAAGGGATGTAAGAGCAGGGTAGATTAAGGGTTGAAATTATTTTTATCTTATTTTCAACTTTGATGATGAATTTTGTTATAACTTCATGAATGTAGACGAAAAATAAGAATAAAATTTTTCGATATGTGTCTTGGTTTTCGAAATATCGAAAGCTAAGTAATTAAACAAAATTTTCAATTTTCGATATTTTGAAAATTAAGCCAGATATCGAAAAATTGTATTCTTACTTTTCGTCTTATATCGTCAAGTAATAATATAAATTTATTATCAAAATTGAAAATATCTATTTTTAAATTTGTGCCCCCATTACCATGCTCATACATTCTTAACGATAATTTTAGAGCATTTTAGTACTTTTACGTCATACAACCGGACTACTTTAAATACAGGTCTATAATACCTACATCCATAACCTTACTTATATATAACAAGTTAGTACATAATTTTGTAATAATAACAATTTAATTAAATACATTATCAAAGATACATATATCTTGTATTTGATCTTATTATAAAACAAAACATCAAGATAATGTAATACTGTGTACAATGTTGGTACATTGTACAAGAGATATACTTAGATGACATCTATTGATATTAATCATAAACACTTACTTTATCATCCATCATAGATCTATTAATATTAATATTACTTTACAACTGTTTATAATTAATTAATTAATTAATAATAGTTGTTTGTTTGTAATACAACTTTTGTTTACAAAATAAATTGTTTTACATAAGGTAAGATTACCTACTTATTATCTACCTATAACAGATAATTATCAATTAAGATTTATGCATTATAGATAGATAAACTATACAAGTTATACAAGTTGATAGTATTTTCGTGAGTTTAACTAAAAAAATACCGATATATATATAATAATAATAATAAGGTTTAACCTCCGTTTCTCTGATATATACGCCTATAACAGAGGCCACCCACATCATTATTTGTTAATCTTTTTATTTATTTAATTACAAACATATTTATAATTACTTTTTGATGTGGGTGGAGTCGGTTATTTCGTTCTTATCCAAGCGACGACAATGTGATCAATTTTGCACTCCCATCAATTATAAATTGTTCACACTGCCGCTGCCTGGATTCGAACCCGGAACCTAAGTCTAAATGGACAAACAGTCGAAGACAGATAAGTGACCAAATCTCTTCGTGTTATGGATTAAAACGGATCAACTCCTTAAAATATCAAAACAAAAACCTAAAGGTTTGTTAGGTTTTATTAATGATAAAGCTACTTTTAAGAATTTAAAAAGAAGCTTTAAAAAATTTAACAGATTTGATATTTACGAGAAACTCAATTTTCTTTGCGTTTTTATTAAAAAAAAACTTTTATATAAGATCATTATCGTCATAAACACGGAAAATATGAGTTTCTTTCTGAGAATTTTTATTATTATTATTATTTTTAAAATGAAATTTAAATTAATAAAAGAAAATAAAAATTTCTTAGAAAATATTTCTATTTAAGGCTAAGGAACTATGAATGACTATTTATTATAAAGAATCTCATATATGAGACAGCAAAAGATGTCTGTTTTACAGAATGTCTCAAAAAAATGTATGAATACACAGTTAACCTACTTTTTTTTAACAGGTAGCTTACAAAATAGGGGATTGGACAAAAGTTTTGTTATCACTTCAGATGAAGAATGCTCACTGCACTTTTAAAAAGCTTTACTAGTATGCAAGATATGAACGTTTAAAATTTCGAACTAAACAAAGAGGAAGATATCTACTAGTGACGTCATACGTGGGTATCTCTATAGAGATAACATATAAGATTGACTTTATACCGTCTTAGTTAGACCAAATAAAAAATAATATAAAACTAATAAAATTTTGGTGGAAGAAACGGGAAATTGTATTATGTGTAATATAGGATATACTTTTACATTAGTTAAATATCTTCATTGCGCTTCCACCATCTTAATACCAATATTTCAAATCTATTTTGTCAATCATCAAAGAGATGGAACTTTTTTAATCCACATCGAAGTTTGAAAAACATATTCAAACATCTTGCAATAGAATTAAGGACCTTGTATATTCGATACTTCTTGCATAGATCTATCTGCCTAGAAAATAAAATGAAATCAAATTAAAGGTCAGTCTACATTAAGTATAAGTAATAATCATAATATTTGCATATTGGAAAAAGTTTTGAATGGGCCTCTAGAGTCAATAGCACTCTAGTTCTAGAGTGTACTGAGAACGAACCATCGACTGACTCTTTAGAATCGAGAAGGTTGAAAAACTAATTAAACAACCTAAACGAAGGTTTAGATGATCTATATAGAGATTACATATAAAACTTTGTTTTGCTAAGAAGAAGATGGAAAATCTTTGAATTCAATCTTTGATTGCTTATAAACAGATTGATTATTTCGAAATCCATCTAAGTGTAGTTTTACTGTCAAGGATTCCCAGCTTATAAACAGAGTTGATAATTTTTTTTTGAACCATCTAGTCCAGTATGTACAGTTAGTTAGGTATATACGTGGAATGTTTGAGTTTGATCTGAGAGGGAGCGCTAAAGGTACAACTAAACATTGCTATAGCAATGGTTTACCACAACCATTATCTTACAAAGATAATTGTTTACTGAGACGTTTAGAAATTATTTGATAATTCCTATGAATGTTCTATGTATGTCTGATGCATACATCAAATGTAGGAAATTCTATTCTAACTAAAGTACTTTCGTACTTATATATACGGGTATAGCTCAACAATTATACAGCATGTTCTATTTGAATTTTTTTTTGAAACCCACTAATTTCGGGTCAAACTTTTCAACTGTGTTGTTAATTATTCGCTATCGTTCACTTCTGTGTGAAACCTGTTAAAGATAGGTTTAATTTGAACACAAATTTGAAAAGTATGACCCAAATTTAGTAGGATTCCATATTTGGCTTATCAAAATTGGATAAAATTTGGATGGTAATAGAGCAAAAATAAATTTTTTGGATTTTGATGACGTCATTAAGTCAAAAAAATCATTTTTTTTGATAATACAGCCAAATTTTATCCAATCTGATTGGATTATTTTTTGAAACCCACTAATTTTTAGTCAAACTTTTTACCAATGTTGTCAATTTTTCGCTACTTTTCGTTTTACTTCCTTCATGGTGTTAAAAATTGAAACTAATTTCTAAAAGACGTGTAAATAAACTTTGTAAACACCTGTATTATTGAATTATAAAGCAATTTTCTAATAAATTTCGCATGCATAGACAAAAATGTTAATTTTATTTATTAGTTTCAAAGTATCCACCGATATTTTATAAATTTATACTAAATTTAGTTCGTACGTTCGGAACTTTTCTACCTCAAATATATCTATATTCAGTTCAGTTCTATGTAGTTAGAATGGAATTGAGTTGGTTGGTTGGTTAGTGCGGTGGTTTTTACAAAATTTTGAACACAACAATATGAAGGAAAAGTTTTGTAGCGAAGCGAATGTAATTGAATGTATTGTAGAATTTCTATGTTCACTGATAGAAAGATACAAACTGTTACTGCTAAGGATAGCCTCATCAAAATTACCCAACGAGTATATTCCTTATTTTAGTAAGTTACTTGCCAAGGCAAGTTAGACTCAATCATGATCATGAAAAGTATAAAATGATTAAATACCCAAAAATATTTATGAACAATTTTTATATTGCTTATGAACTGGCTGCCCATAATGGTCACAGTCTATATTTAGCTACAACTTGAGGTTTAACTGCACCCATGGACCGTTCAGAATGTTCATTTATTTTTTAGTATAAAGTGTAGTTTAATGTTACGAATAGTTTAAAACACTACAGTTTAGTTTAATTTAGTTAAAATGTAATTTATACGTCATCATCTGTACATCGCAATTTTAACTTAAAAAAAAAATGCTTATTTAACAGAAGACAAGATTAATCGTTTCATTGAATTAAAAATAGAAACATTGTGGAACTAACTTCATGCCTTACTAATGATATTTGACATCGAGAAGAAATACATTCCATGAGGTTTTAGCGAAATGTGAACGATTTCTTTAGCCGATTTTTGTTACATCTTTTACAGTACTATTTGCATACCTTGGCTTAGTAGCTGTTTTATTGTTAATGAGATTGGTACTTAAAAACATTGATTATTTACCAATTTTAATAATAGAATGTTCGATATGATAAATCAACCACTGACCGTTCACCACTGCTGACCGTAGACCACATCACATTGACCGCACTAACCATTATACAAAATAATTAATTTCCAATAATATGTTGCTTATTCAGTACTTTTTAATTAATAAAACAAATAATCTAAATCCATTTTCATATACAAGGATTTTAAAAACAAATGTCGGCACACTCTAATTCTCTCGTTTCTTTTTTTGCTCACATTATTTTACAATGAACTTTTCATAGGTCCTTTCCTGAATCCAAATAAAGATAATCGCGATGAAAAAAGTAGATGTTGTTTTATTTCTCTGGGTTATAAAATCCCCACTCACGTTTGTGCTGTTTCAAAAATCTATTTTAAACGTCGCACAATTTTTGAAATCCCAGTACAATTCAAGTTTGTGTACCTAAAGCCGTCTCTGTACATCATAAATAGATAGATTACATAGCAATGTACACAACCAGACAGACAGGTATGTAAATAGATATAAAACTCTAACTGTTCATATGTTGTCATCAGAATCATATTTTCAATTTGATAAAAACAAAAATTTAAAATTAACATTTTAATTAAAAATATTTTACAAATATTAATAACTTTTATATTTAATAAAAATGTTATTTTATTAAATTTATAACTTATATGAAGCGTATTCCATCCTTATCTCTTAAATGACATCAAGGATATTAAATTCCATATCATCCTTGGTTTGAAGATTATTAGCGTAGACCTTTTTGTCTTCAATTATCTTCAAAAAATTGCTTTTCCTCCGAAAGTTGACGATTTTCGAAAAAAATGTTTTTTTTTTTTTGTTTTTTTTTAATTTTTTTGTTTTTTATACATTTATTCTATTTCTTACTGTTTAGGGCCTAAATTGGTTATTCGAGAACCCCGAAAAACCAGGTTCAATCTGAATTCAGAACAAGGTGTCATCCTTGAAACTCTATAATTTTTATTTAAGTAATTTTTTGATTGGTTAACTTCGAAACGAGCCAATAGCCATTATAGATTAAAATGACTCACCCTGTATAGGTTGATAACATAGCTTCAACTAACTAGCTTATCATATTGATTAATATTTATAATGAGTATGAATAATATGGAAATATAGATATGAATTATGAGAGCTTTGTAAATGAATTATGTGGAGTTGGTTACATAAAATATGTTATTTAAATCATGAATATTATTTAATTGTAATATTCAATTAATTCTTTTTATTAGTGCTGTAACGAGAATAAACGTTACAGCACGTAAATACAATAAGACGTTATTCAAAGTTGACTGAATATTAATCAAAATTGTATGCAAAAATATATATTTTGTTGGGATATGGTGTGGAAATTTGAGTTTACAAAAAAATATATATATTTCACTTTTATAGTGGTTTGGCTGTTTGAGCAAGTTCGGCGAATGTTAATTTTTTTGCGATAAATGATACTTGAAAGTATCTTGATCACAAAACACAATTTTGGGACCTCTTGAGAGACAAAATTTTGAATTATTTCATTTTAAAATTGTGATTTTTAACATAGTACTTTATCGAAGAACTCATAATAATGTTAATTGTACAAAAATCGTTGATTGAGCTGCAAAAAAAGTTTTCATCATGAAGAAAATTTATCACAGATTGTGTTTATGCAAAACAAAAACATTACCTTATAGTCCTTTCCAAAAACCAAAAAGAAAATTTTGGTTTTTGATGGTTTTTCGATATTTTTAAAGACTTTGATGTAATTTCGGAAAATGCTTTTACGTATAGAAGTGCTACGAAGTATAAAACATAAAAAATGTTGATTTGAGTGTACATTTCAAACATCATCGTTGAATGAACAGAATTTAAAAATATTTAAGAACAATCAACATAATGTTTCATGTTTATGTAATGTGAATGCCATTACAACACATAACACATAACTTAAACAACTAAATTATGTACAATATTATGTATTGTGGCTTCATTTACACCACGGAAAGAAATCAATGGCATTTATTACAATGCTGGTATATGGTATAATGCTGAATGCTGGTGAACTTTTACACTTATTCTAAATAGGATCCTAGTTCAATAAACAAGTAGAATAACGACATTTGAAGTGTAGTTGAGGACTCTAGACTGTCGAGTTGAATTTGTTATTAACTAATGTAAGTGCTACCAAAGTTTTGATACCATACAGTATTTAAATAACGCCATAGTTATGGATCTTTCATCAATATTACCAAAAACTTTTTTAGTATCTGTACTTATATCATACCAGCGTTGTAATAAACGTCATGCTTTTCTTATTACTGTGTAGGTAATGACATCCTGAATAAAATTGTATATGTTGAAATTTTACCTTGAAACAAGCTTTCAATAAAGCGCATGTATTTTCCATTATTTCACCATTTACATAAAAGTTCATTGTAAATTGTTGTAATATGTTAAAAGTTGATGCAATGCGTTCGTTCTTGTTGTTACATTTATATATTATTATTATTATTATTATTATTATTATTATTATTATTATTATTATTACACATACGTTTTAGTACAGTCATATTCTCAAAATACTCTCCAATATGTACCATTTTCTATGAATTTGAGTTAAAGTGGTTCGGCTGTTTGAGCAAGTGCGGTAAATGATGATAGTTCAAAGTTCTTTGATCACAGTTTGGGGGAAAAATTTGGTATTATTTCATTTTTTATGATTAACATGTAAGAACTCACAATAATGTTAGTTGTACAAAAATTAATCGGTGAATGAGCGCCAAAAAAGTTTTCACCGTGATGAAAATTTATCACAGATTCTGCTTATGCAAAAATAACATTTTACCTAAAAAGAAAACATAATCAAACTTTGATTTTTGACGTTTTTGCAATATTTTTAAAGTATTTTATTACATATACGTCATACAAATTGCCTAGTTGACTACACAACAGCCGGACTACTTTGATATCAGTGAAATAGTGAAAAGAATACCATTGTGAAATGAAAATATTGATTTGTCTGAGAACGTACATAAAAATGTTGGATACAATTTTGAAGAACAAAACATTATTTTAAGCACATGAAAGAATGTTAGCTCAAATAATATGTACCTGTCTATACATTAATGTAAGTTGGAAACTATTGTTTCAATTTTTGTACAACAAATCGTATTCTACATGTGTATGAAAAGTGTATTTTTGGAGACATTGTAAATATATATTTTTAACCCCCGACCTTAAAAAAAGGGGCTGTTATAAGTTTGACCGCTATGTATGTGTATCTAATCTAATGGAGAGTGTTTTTGGTTCAGTTTGGAGAAGACTCGAAGGAAGAAGATAATTTAATGGAGGATGTTGTTAGATACGTTTCATTAACGGTTCCGTAACCGAAAAAATTCTGGAGGTTTTTTTACTTTTGTAAATTTTTTCTTGCCATATTTAAGTTAACACACGTCCATATATAGTATATGGACGTGACATGAGACCTACCTGCTATTATTATTAAATGTTTATGTATACTTAGAATCTAAATGGAAATCTAAATGGAAACAATAGCAACTTGTAAAATATTTTATTTTCATTTTGTGTTCAAGTACAATAGATTATTATTTTGTGTAGTATCTACTAAATTAAAAATTATATTATTTTTACAAATTAGAGCGAAATATTTTAATTCTTTCCAACAAAAATTCAAAAGAGCAATATCACCTACATGAAAAATATTTAAATTTGCGTCATTTGCAGGTCACTCGAACGAAAAACACTTTTTAATCTTTCAAATTTGTTTCAAAAGGTTTCAAAGATTATTAAAATGATCTCATATTTTATACTTTTACTGAGAAGATTAAATATTAATTATTATTATAAACCGAACGAAAGGTGTCGTGGCAAATTTTTTTTCATCTCCAATTTGGATAAAGCTTAGTTTATAAGATAATTTTGATCCAAAAAGTACAAAAATCGGGTACATTTGCTGACTGGTTGCGTAGTTTTTGAGATACGGACTAAAATCGATTCAAATATTGCGATATCTCAGAAACTCTGCATCCAATCATTAAACTAACCTGATTTTTATACTTTTTGGGTCAAAATTACCCTATCTACAGAGTTTCATCAAATTCCAAAACAAAATTTTTTTTTCGATTTTCTCGTTTTTTTCAAAGGGGTACCCCTTAAAAAAATTGCAAAAAATCGAAAATTTTTTTTCATGTCCAATTTGGATAAAACTTAGTATATAAGGTAATTTTGATCCAAAAAGTACAAAAATCGGGTGCATTTGCTGACTGGTCGAATAGTTTTTGAGATACGGACTAAAATCGATCCAAATATTGTGATATCTCAGAAACTCTGCATCCAATCATTAAACTAACCTGATTTTTATACTTTTTGGATCAAAATTACCCCATCTATAGAGTTTCATAAAATTCCAGAGCAAAAATTTTTTCCCGATTTTCTCGATTTTTTCAAAGAGGTATCTAGATGTCGTTTTTTTTTTGTTTACACCTTCTTGGTTTTACCTCCTAACCAGCAAACAAATCAGATCGCTAATATGCGATAAGGAACATAGTTCTAAAATACATTTTATTATAATTGATTAATGAATGTATCTATAATATAGAATCGTTTCGCTTTACAAATCAGAATGGTATCAGTAATACATTTTGTAATTAAATTATTTCCATATTAAATATATGATTAAATAATTTTAATTTTATTCATTAGATTATTTAAACAAATTAATTTATTCATTTTTATTATTTTTTTTGTATTTGTTTATGCAAATTAAAAATTTTAATATGGCAAAAATTAAGCTGTTGGTTTTTTTTTTATTTGTTCCATTTCAACATGTGTTTCAAATAATATTGTATTTTAAAATTCATGCGAAAAAAATTTCTTCAAACTAAATTATCATCTATTTTTCGTCCCTACGAAAGTATAGCCATCATAACCAAAATATTATTCCCAACGTAATCAATCTTGAGTGCATTTAAATTGAATGACTTCTTTCTCATCATATTTCCACAAAAAAAACCTACAAATATATATTTGGTTGTTTATCAAAATAGAAAACTAGATCGTAGATGATTTGTTTTGACAGGAAATGATACTTCGTGGAACCTAAAATATATTTTTAGTGAATCTCTTTGGACATGCTTGCTACTTGTGTAGGTTTCTAAACAGATAAAATAATAAATATTTATCATACAGTATACCTAGGTAAATAAAAAACAAATATTATATGCATAAACAAATTGTACCAACCAAGTAAGAAACAGACAAATTGAATAAGGGAATATATCAAACTCAAACCTTTTTATTTATGAGCCCGCTTTCGACCTGGTAAAATTTTGTTTAACAGGCCAAAGTTTTAGTTATTCTGTTATATGTTAGTGAAAAAAAATCTTGCGTGAACTTGTGCCTTTTCTTTTAAGACTAAGATAAGGATAGAGATTGAAATAGCTTAAGTCAAAACCTAAAAAAAGGCTAGTTTTTTGGTGAAAATTTGTAACTAATAATTCCCAAATGACCTAACGTGGGTAACAAAAGCAAGCATAGATAAGGAATGTGGCACAGATGCAAAAATTTAAAAAGAAAATGATATAATTGCCAATTAAAAGCTACTTTTCCATCTAAATAGTGTTATGAATTAATTTTGAGCATAAAAATCCCTACATTATATTTTGTCCGGAAATTTGGTAAAAATACTCCAATTCGTACGTGGATTGTAGTAAATATGACATAAAAGCACATATGACATACAACGTTTCTAAGCATGTATGTAAACTTCATCAGAACCAACAAACTTGTATGTACGTAGTGAAAGCTTGAAAGCTCTGATGTACTCATGTGTTTGTTATTTACAAGTTGTGTGTTTGTAACTGCATCACTATCACTAACACTACCCACACGCCCACACCTGATGCCATAATATTGAGTTTAGGGAATAATGAATGAATGAATGGATGCAAAATGTGTATATATTTTTATTTTTGTTCCCTAGCAATAAACTTAATGTGCGATTTCAATCTTTTAAAAAAAAAACAAACCTTTTCATCATATTTTATTTGTATTAAAACATTTTTTTAAATAACAGTGAACGAAAAAAAAGAGTGTGTCCCGTTCCTTGAGGAATGAGAACTGGGTGGTTTTATATTAAGGGTACTAGGTATCATTCAAGTTTCATCAGTTTTTTGTTGTAATTATTTTAATAAAAGAGTTGACGCCTAGGTTCAGACTAAGCTTGAAATAATTATGATATTGAAAGCTAAGAATATTCTTCCTTGAAAACAGTAAAAAGATACTTATTCTAGAAGTAGTTTTGGATAATAAATTATGCGTTAGCACCATAAATAAGTCACCGTATATAATTCCATCGTACATTTAGAAAATTTTTTTATTGTTTTTCATAAAAAAACAATTTTAAAACAAAATATTATGATTGTAAAAAAAAAGTGTATATTTTATGATGATTTTTAATATGGAAAAAGTGGAAAATGTTGATTTTTATGACTTTTTAGTTTTGTGTTTCTGTTTTGAAGCTGTAACTATAGAACTGTTACTGTAGCTGTTGTGTACTTTATGTTTTAAAATTAAAAAAAAAATATTTTTATTATTCAAATGAAATTTAAATTACAAAACATAAAAATTATTAGATACCATTAAATCAGACATTACACAATCATATTTATCCAAAGTGTCTCAAAGAAATAGACCTTACATATTTTTAAAGCAAATTATGTGATACTACAATAAAAAAAACTTTTAACAAAAAGAAAATCGACTTCAAAAGGAAAACTTTTCCAAAATAAATTAAAATGCACTTAAAAGTAAAAAAATAACAATAATATAATGTAGTTAAAATTATTGTTATTTTTGGAGTCGGTGTCAGCCAAGCTAATGTAGAAAACTGTTCTGTTGTTTCCTTGGCTGACACCGACTCCAAAAGTAGCAATAATTTTAACTACATTATATTATCGTTATTTTTTTACTTTTAAGTGCATTTTAATTTGTTTTGGAAAAGTTTTTCTTTTTGTTAAAAGTTTTTTTTATTTTGTGATTTTTAGTGAATCTGAAGTACACTAACTAATATGTCACTAAAAAAGGAATCATCGAAGTGATATTGAGTTATTCGTCCTCTTGTCGTGAATACTTAATGCAAATTTAAGACTTTTATGATTTTCTCATAGATGCTGTTGTCAGAACTGGACCAAAATGAAATGGGACCAAACGGGAAGCACCAGCTTTCAAACAGAACAAAATCATCAAAATCGGTTCACTCAGTTAAAAGTACTGAGGTAACAAACATAAAAAAAAAAATAAAAAAATACAGTCGAATTGATAACCTCCTCCATTTTTGTTTGAAGTCGGTTAAAAATGGCCTCTATTGTTTCTTAGATTATTGTAGGCATTTTAACGATATTCGTAACCAAAGTTCAAAGCATTGTGCTTTTTGAGAATTTTAATAATTATCTAAGAAAATACGATTTTAAATCGTTTGTTTTTGGAAATATTTATTTCTAGATAGAAACAAATTATAACAAGAATTCATAGCATGGTGGAATAGCTATTCAAAGCTAGTCTTCTTTTTGTTCAACCGATGGACTATCTTGTCCGCCGTCTTTCAGAATGACTCGTCAAGATATTTTGGATAGGTTTTTCTTCCCGTCTTTCTTCAACAAGTTGGGTTATCTCCTTAAAATTTCATAATCGTACACATTTTGTTTCTTTTTGAGACACTTTGTCCAATTTTTAATTTGTCTATTCGTAGCGTGGTGAAACATAGATAGCATTGTGTAAAATGTACATATATTTGATTTAGACAGATTGTAAACTAAAAATTCAAAAAAAACTTTTTTTAAAACAATCACTATATTTACAGACACCAGACAGAAAAATCTCACACAACTACAAGGCATAAAAAACTGATTGACTGACACGCGAATGTAATTTCATTGAAATGAATTCAGGAACAATAAAAAAAAATTAACAATAATTTCTATTAAAATCTGAAAATATAAATTTTTATTTAAGTCAAAATCAAACCGTGTGTTTTGATAGTTTTTAAAGCTAGTTTAGCTACACACAGGGTATAAAATGTAATGATTATTTTTATCAAACATTTTAAAATGAAATCGAATGAAACGAAATAATTAAATGACACAAACAAAATATAATAAAAACTAAACTAATTAAATTTAATTATTAAAATTTATAATAAAATGCTTTTAAGTTAATGGATATCAGTGGTTCTAATTTCCCAGAGGAAATTTTCTTTTGATAACACAGGTAATTTTTGTCCAATCTGATTGGAAATTGTTTTGAAACTCACTAATTTTGGGTTAAACTTTTATAGATACATTTAATTTAACTACAAATTTGAAAAGTATGACCCAAATTTAGTAGGATTCCATACCTCATTTGTCAAAATTGGATTCAATTTGGATATGATATTGCAAAATAAAATTTTTTGGATTTTAATTACGTCATCAAGTTCAAAAAATTTAATTTTTTTGATTACTCAGCCAAATTTTATTCGGTCTGATTGGAATTTTATTTGAAGCCCATTAGTTTTGGGTCAAACTTTCCATTTATATTGTTACTTTTCCGTTGTCGTTCACTTTTGTGCTATATTTAGGACCCTGACCCCACTTATTTGAAACCAAATTTAACCAGTTTCAGTAGATTTTTTATTCAATTTAAACTGCTTACTAACTTGGATGCCAGTCTTCTGGAACATGCTGTATGTGATGTAAGTATGTTGTTTGCATGTAAATGTATAAAGCATGAATTCTTTGTATAAATATTAACAAAATAATGATGTTGATACTGATTTAAAAATAATTAAAGTATCTAGTTCTATATCTTTATATATTTTTTATAGTTATTATAAAATTAATAAGGAGTGCAACATCTACCTATCTATGTAGTCACTACTTCACTTCAAATTCACTTCAAATTCACTTCACTACTGGTATGGGAGCTGGCAACGTTTTTCCAAAGTTTACTTTAATATGGCAAAATTTAGGATATTTCTTTCCTTGGAAGAAATGAAGTACGTCTTGCATCTGGGAACAATAGTAAAGCGAAGTTCTGTCTGACAGATCGTTAGAGATAGAACAAAACTTTAGATACAAAAAATGTTCCTTATAGCAAATTAAACAACTTATGTTTGAAACATTTTTTCGAAAACATCACTGTTTACCCGCGAGCGTTCGATGTTTGAACATTATATAGAATGTATTATATGGGTATATCAGTCATGTGTGTGTGACATGTATGTATGGCTGGGGCTACCTCTCATTACTTACATGATGTGAAAAAACAAACGATTCCGTAATCAACACTATCTATATGTAGTATTTCAACAGTTAACTCAGTCAATTGTTTGTATTCACTTGTTTCTACCTAATTTCAAATACAAAACATGTATACATAGTTCAGTTGTTTTGAAATTAAGTATTTCGTGACGTTACCAGCTCTTATACTAAAACACTAATCAGTATAGAGCGTTTGTTAGAGTTGTTAGTGTTAAATTTTCATCTATAAAGTATAACCTTCATTATTCAAAAGAAGCTCTTCATTAACCTTTATAACTTTACTTTTACACTTTTTATTTTTATTTTTTTTAAATAATTTATTTACAAAAAATCATTTTACCGTCGTTAAAATATCATTAAATTCAGGTATTTTATAAAATACCTGATAACGAGATCCTTCTAACTTCAAAAAAAAACGAAGATGTGTGTACTTATGTAAGCGAGTTATACTTCTTCGAAAATAACAAATATAATAATTTATAGGAAACTGTTTTTTCGATTATAGATATACAGGGTGAATCATTTTAATATATTATTAAAAATTTACTTATTTACTTAGACTTAAGAAATATTAAAACCGAAGAATGGCTTGCTTTGTCCTTGAAGACTTTAGACTAAAACATTTTTCCAAAGTTAGCGTATTTTCTTTCAAATAAATGAAATAATGACATATTAATACATTAACTCATGGAACACCCTGTAAAAAGTACCTACTCACTATCTCTAAATGATATAAATATAAAGAATTTATTAGTTTAGTATTGTTTATGACAGTCGCATCTTCACACACACACACTCGTAGCACATTCGTAGGTAAGTATAAGTAGTACCTACGTTTGTGATGTGTTCAAGTAATAAATATGATTAATGATATTTTATTAGCCATTATTATTATTAGGTATTTCATAACCATTTATTATTGTACACTAAACGTAGCAGCTACGGTAACTACGCACAGATATATATACAAATATCTATAGATATATATCTGATATATACAGATATATCTGATATATATAGATATTCACTGATACTGGAAGAGTGTTGGTCAATCGTTGTTACCTTACGTTATTACCAACTTTTTTATTTTTTTATTTTATTATCTTCTCAATAAAATGGTTCATTTTAGTAAATAGGAAATAATAATCCTTATGAATCTTTAGAATCCTTAAGAACTCCTTAAGAATCGATTTTCATATAAAGCATCTGGTATGGAAAAAATATAAAGAGTAAAATCTCAAAATCAAAGTGTTCTTTTATAGAAATATATATTTTTAAAACATACATAATAATATTTAGATATTTAACTCAGTTAGTTGTTATTTTCACTTATTAAATAAAATAAAATATTTTATTTTAAATTAATGACCTTCAAATTTTGATTTCATTAAAAATGATATTTTTGTTTGAATGTTAATAATTTTTATATCAAAATAATTGAACTTGTAAAAACAAATTTTTAATTATGTAATTCATATTTTATCAAAAATAAATAAAATTGTATACATTTTACAAAGGTGTCAAAACTATTCAAATTTGATATTAAAATAAACTATTGAATATCAATAACATTAAAAGAACTAATTGTATAAATACCATATAATAATAAAATAATATATATATATATATATTTGTTTCAAATAAAATTTAGATCAATTGAACGTCTGGATTGTTTTCAAATGTATGTTTATTTTTCGGTTTTGATAGGTTCCCGATTAAATAAGTGGTCATTTTCCTTTTTCAAATGGAACCTTTCATTTTTGTAGGGCATTCGTATTTTATAGGGAAAAAATATATTTTTCATTCGAAAAAGTTTTGTTTTAATGCATATTTTTTGTGATCTCTGAAGAATTCGAAGTTTTCATAAATTTTTTTGCAAATGTCAAGTGAAGAAAAACATCCTATATATGAATTGCAATTAAAATTTTCCATAAATAACTCAATCCTTTCCGTAGTCCCTTTTTCAAATATGAATATATTTCCGTTCTGAATGTATGGAATATTTTACTTAACGCACAACGTATTAAAATTGTTATCATAACACATAATAAATAATTTCATACAAATTTTCATAAACAATTTTAATTTTCATCGTAATAAATCTTAGTGATACTATTTTGTATATAATTTCTTTGCTATTTTAATTAAAATTATTGGTCTTTTCATGAAGTGACCACTTTCGAATCGATCGATCATTTTATCCATACATTTGTGTAATTGTTTGAAGAAATATTTGTTATTTAAAAGTAATCAAATAAAAGATTATTTTAATAATTTTCATAAATAATCAAATAAATTTTAGTTGAAACGGAGTTTACCGGGTCATCTAGTCTGTATATATAAAGATAAATTGCTGCGCATTAGTCTCGCTAAAACTCAAAAACGGCTGGACCGATTTTCAAAATTTTTTGTTTGTTTTGTTCGCTATAGTTCAGGGATGGTTTAGAAAAAAAATCATTTTCATTTTAAAAATTGATTACCTTTTGTTTCGGACAGTTTCTTAAAAAACTAATATAATAAAACGAATAACAAATATCTTGGGTCTTTGTCCAACTTATTACTGTGTGTCCGAAGCAGTAATGAATCGTAATTGAAATGAAAAGGACAATTTCGGAATAATTAGATTCAATGCGGAATAATTTCAGAGACTGAACGGAATGAAAATGTTGGCTCTACAGTCAGATTCATAAAATATCTCGAAAATTACTCATTTAATGGTCAAATATACACGATTTTTGCAATTTTTGGGTCAATATTACCTTATAAACTTAGTTTTATCGAAATCGGAAACAAAAACTTTTTTTACACTTTTTGCAATTTGTAAAAATCGAAAAAATCATAAAAAATTCAAAAAAACACAATTTTTGTAATTTTTGGTTGGGTTGGGTTGGGTTAGGTTGGGTTAGGTTGGGTTAGGTTGGGTTAGGTTGGGTTAGGTTGGGTTAGGCTGGGTTAGGCTGGGTTAGGCTGGGTTAGGCTGGGTTAGGTTGGGTTAGGTTGGGTTGGGTTGGGTTGAGTGTGGGTGTGGGTGTGGGTGTGGGTGTGGGTGTGGGTGTGGGTTGGGTTTTTATTGGGATTTTGGTTAAAGCATGTTTACAAAGTTTGTATAGTCCATATTGTGAGTAATATATAGAGCTGATAAGTAAAATAAAGTTAGGTTCTCTTAATGAATCTATGGAATCCATTGAAATGAATCCTTGTCACAAGCGAAGCCGTGGACAAAAGCTTATATTATTATATGATTCAACGCCCGTTCTGCTTCCTAGAATGCCATTTGTTTTGTGGCATGATTTACATATCGCATTAAAATCGTTTAACAGTTACAGCTAATGTGTTATTTATTAATGTTTCATGTTCAATTAATCATTGAGTGATACTTGATACCAACACGAACAGTTAGAAAAAGCTCTTTAAACTAATTCTTTAGTGTCTTCGATTACTGATTAAATTGAAAAAATATTGAAACTATTATATACGATGAAAGGACACTAAATGTATCAGGTACTGCAAAGAATTTTCTTCTATCGGCAGTCCCCGTGACAGGATTCTTGCTCCAGTAGAATTTTTTTTTTCGAATAACTACCAGGACAGCCAAAATAAAAGCCAGACTCGTCTAGTTAGTACCTTAAAATGAGTATATCAGTCGTATTTCTTGACAAATTTTAATTTTAATTTCATTTTTTGTTCTCTTTTTTACATTCTTTTCATATTTTGTTAAGAAATGTGAAAAAAATTTCATAGATATATTCCCCAAGGTAGAAACGAGAACAGAATCACAATGGCATTATTATAAATGAATCTATTTTAATAAAATAATATTTTTCTGATTAGATTTGTAATAAAATGTTTTTGTTCATGCAAAATTTATTTCCACTTGTGCTACGCGTATTATTTTATTACCAACGTAGCTTTCATTTCTTACACTTTCTTCCCCATAGTGTACAAACCTTTCTCTACCGCCCCCATTCGGTTTTATTCTAATCCCTCTCGCTCTTAAAGTATAAAGTTGAAATGAACAACAGTAATAATTTTTTTTCGTTAATAAATTAAAGTAAAAAGTTGTCAACCAGGTTCTTTCTAACCTTCTAGCTATGGCGCGCTATTATGATAACGTTTGGTGTGTGAATTATTGTCAAATTTACATATTTTTTTTGTTTTTCTAATTTAATTTAGTCATCATATTACGTAAAAAAGTTACCAAAGTTGAATAAATTATTACAGAGTGAAGCAGGATTTACCTACAATATTATGTTTGAAAAAGTACTTCAAAATGTTGATTTTCCTAATAAAAAATTATATTCTGACAAAATTAACACGCTTTCTTGCGATTAACATAAATTTATTTTAAGCCTGAAAAGCTAAGTCAAGTTTTTTCCCAAAATTTTTCCTTTGTTTGATGTTTATCTATAAAATTTATTTTTCAAGTTTCAAGCATATATACCAACTTAAAAATAACATCCTGTATATCACCCTATTTGAAATTATACAACACTTATTCTGTAACTCTCTGTAGAATTATAATAATTTAAGTTTTTCGACTGCAGGGGTTCTTAATTTTATTTTCGAAGTAAGTTTCTTATCCATCCGACAAATAAATAAAAAGTTTTTAAGTAAATTAACGTTAATTTCTATATTTGTTAGAACATTATTTTTTGACAAAAAATAAAAGTTGTATAAATAATTTTATTAATAAGGACAGAAGCTTTAAAGCTGCTAAAGTCATACCTCGTATACATAAACAAAGCTGTTCTGGGTTTGAGTTGAATAATAATTTAATAACGTAGGTAAAAGAATCATGTTACATAAATTTTTAACAAAAAAAAATTTATTCCTTATCAAAGATAATTATTTTATCAAAATTTAAGTACAAGAGACGGTATAAGGTCGATCTTTACCCATCTGATAAATAGATGAGACATATTTCTTATGAAATTTTATTGATTTTTAAATACTTCCATCATAGTTTTTCTATCGAAAAGTGTTCATGGCTTTTTTGAATCAGATTAACTTTAATCAATTTTCTCCAAACTTTTTGAAGCTCATCACGGATTAATTTTTGTACAATTAACATTATTGTGAGTTCGTCCATAAGGTACTATGTTAAAAATTACAATTTTAAAATGAAATAATTCAAAGGTTTGCCCCAAAACTGTGTTTATTGTGGTCAATGGACTTTGTATTGCTCAAACAGCCGAATCACTTTAAGAAGTATAATTTTAAACATTTATCTACATCCAAAATCTTATCGAATTTGTTTTTCATTTGATAGTTTTTGCGTCACGATGTGCGCGTGGATAACAAAAAATTCACTCTCATGAAAAATTTCAAAATTTGATAAAACTGAAATCCTCTGGGAATAATATTGTTTAGACATTTGATATGCGACCAATAAAAAAAAAGTTAAACTTTCTAGCAGGGTGTAAAATAAATAAACACAAATTGAGTTAAAATTTATGTAAATTGTTGTAACAAATAACATTCATAAAGTGATAAAAATATAAACTCAACTCAAACTAAACTCACTTTCTAATATAAAGAAAAGATACACAAACGCTTACTCTCTCCTTCCTACCATTTTTTATGGATACCGACGAAAATAAACGATGTCAGTTTTTCTTTATATACAGGTTGGGCTATTTAAATAGTTAACAAAAATTACTGGGGCAAAAGTTGTAGAGTTTGATTGGGGACATTTAAGGTAGTAAGATCGCCAGGGCAAGTTTAGCCTTGTAGTTGAAATAATTTGTACCTTATTTTCAACTCTGATAATGAATTTTTGTTATAACAAATTGCCTAGTTGACTTGCTGACTAGTCACGTGACAACCTTATCACTTTAAAGTGTTATTTTATCTCTTACCTTTCAGGAAGTTAATTAACTATTTATTAAAGCAATCCTCCCTCAAACTCTGCAAACTCTTTGATTGGGGAACTGCAAAACAAGCTATTAGCACTAATCGATTAAAATGGTCCACCCAATATACTCATATCAGTTTCAATCCAAAGATTTTCTTTTTCTTATTTAGGGTTTAACAAAAAAAAAAAAGTCAGTTATTGTAACACATACCTACATAACACATATCACAGAAGAAATGTTTTATATCTAAACCGAATACCGAACAACCGATTCAATTCAAGACCGCCTGCCTCGGTTTGCTTTGCTTCTATTCTTTTACATAAATACTGATTTAAAAAGAATGCATGCATAAATATTGATGTTGTGCTTGTTTGTGGGAATGGGTGTGCGTGTATATACACATCAACAATGATATGTTGAAAACAGAATGGTTCCCTAGGGATGTTTTCATTTTAAGTCTATACGATACCATTGTTGTGTCTCTATGTGCTTTATAACCCTTATGACAATAAACCTTCTGGCTACCGAGTGTTTATCTTGTGAAAAAATAAAAATAAAACGTAAAACGATACGCACTTTTTTTACACCGGAAGCCTGCATTTTTGGAACTATGTTCCTCATCGCACGTTGGGAGATAAAACTAAAAAATGTGCAATGCCATAATAAATATCTTGATCAAACCAAATGAAGGTAATGTACGCAGATATTGGGTTGACTACTAAATCAGAAGAATGTCTTTTTTAAACTAATATTACAATTAATTCATAAAGTATAGAGTTAAAGTAGCTTTAATATTTACAAGTATTTGACTTCTTAAATTAATACTTGAAATTTTCAGAATTACCAGTGCACAGAAACGCAAACAATATCGTGAGAGAAAAACCAATTACTAATTACACTAAAGCTACAAGGTAGCATATCACAAAACCAATATTACCAAATTCAAAGTTATCACTTGCAGTATGTTGTGACTACTTTATTTAAATGGACGTAAATAAGACATCTAAATTTTATTTGTGCAACTACTGGTTTTGTTAAACACTTGGTAACTGATACCATGCATGTTACAATAACCGGTATTTGTTGTGGGATACACTGTACACTGTACAGTAAGGATGAAATTCCTTCTGTTGAACATTCGTGTAAGGTGGAAAGGCTTTTCTTAATTCATTGCCAAAACGTTTTTCAGTGGTGTTGGTGTGTACGTTATAGTACTTTCATTTATATCTTGAAAAATTTTAAACAGATTTAATTAAAAACTATAAAATTGTGAACAAAAGAGGGAATAAGTAAGGGCAAGGAAAGTTCAGGCTATAACATGGAAGTCTTTGTTTTTAATGTTGAAATTTTCAGACGAAGTAAGCAGGTATTTTTAACAGTGTAACTACACATACAAAGTCCACACATAAAAAGTTTTTTGATCCATTGAATAGTGAAAAAATTTATTTTTACTTCTTTTTTTATTTGAAATCAGCCTCATAGAAAAACCTTGTGCCGTTTGTGTTTGTGAAGCCTGTTTATATTTGATCAAAATGAGAAAAAAGTCAACACAAATAAAAAAGTTTTTGTTTTACTTTGTATAAAAAAATCTGTCTGTATTTATTTTTCTGTGAAAAATACTTTATTTTGAAAAAAAAGAAATGTATATCATACACCTCTGTGTGTACTGATCCTGTTCGGTGTTCCTGCTAATAGAGACTCATAAAAAAATGTAACAAACGGTTCAAAAATCCATAAAGCTAGTGTACAAAATTTTATATAGCTCCTTGTTTGAAACAATAAACTACAAAGAATTCTGTTGAGTACAGTCTGAGTCACTATGTTTATAGCTTTTAAACAGAGAGTCCCATCAAAAATATTGTACCCTTTTTGTTACGTCCATGTACTAAGCCCTGGAAATATTTTGTAATCGTGAAAGAAATTTAATGTTGAGTAATGAGTGAGTTTTCAAGGGAAATATTTATTTTAAATATTCCTAAATCCAAATGGATTATTTAATCCGTCAGCACTCGTGTCAACCATTCGCTAATCTTCATAATCTTTACGAAAAAACTGTAGGCTTTACGGAAAAATGTTTCGAACAAAAAATGCCACCTTTTTAATCAATAACAAATTAAGTTAAAGTGTTTATCTATCGATTACCAGTTTTCGAGTAGACTGACCTTTGAGCTTGAAAACCTAGGTCAAGTTTAATGTCTGCGTAAGATGTGCGCATACACATCCACCTTTTTGGCTTCAAGCATTTTAAATAATAACAGTTATTTTTCGAGTTTCAAGAGTATACCAACTTAAAAAAAGTGTATATTTTCTTGAAAACTGAACACTAAAAAGTTTCAAAATAAATTGGTTTAAAAATGTTTTATTAGAATATAATTTTAAATTAAGAATGACAAACTATACAAAGTTTAAAATTCACCTCTCGATAATTTTTGTTATAAATAAATTATATATGTTTAGTATCTAGTTCCTTATACTCCAACTGGATACTAGAAAGTTCTGAAGTATCTTCTAGAAAAGTAATTAAAAAGTGTATAACAACACCAACCAATAATCTTAACGATAAAGATAAGAACATTATAACTTCATCTTTATATAATGTATGTTGTTTTTCGAAGATATTGAATTGTTTTAAAACTATCTTATTCGAATTTTTAAAGAGTTTCGATCAAATTCCAAATGTAAGAAATAAAAATAGTTCTCAAACTATCAAATTATTTTAAACAAGTGAAGACGAACAATTGACTAAGTAAATTATTGAAATACCATGTATAGACAGTAAATAAAGAGAGATAGTCACTCTTAGGTAGCAACGGGCGTGTATATAGTGTATCCACGGATAGAGGTATCTATACTTAAGAAAAAAAGTCATTCTTGATAAAAATTTCGCTTATTCTGAAAAGTATGTCGGCATATTAGCATCTTCTAAATAATGTACAGAGTTTCCAAAAATTTGGAATCACTATTTTTCTTTTTGCGGTAAACTATCCTTCCTTTTTTATAAGTTGACAAATTGTTCGCTAAGAAAAATTTGCGCGCAATTAATAATGACGAATCTAATACAAAATGTTCAAGAAGATCTTTCACAGTTTCATTCTTAGATGGATTCCACCGAGAGAATAAATGATATACCCTGTATATACTTACACATAGGTAGCATCTCATAATAATTTACTTGAGGACAAGAAGAATTGCATGTTTATGCCATCTATAAACAAACTTTTTTCTCTTATCTTTTTGTTAGAATTTTCTTTCATTTTCTTTTTATCCGTTGGTTGTAGCTCAACGAACAACATTCTATATATTTTCTACTATATTCTATTCTTTGTTCAGTTTGGTATCATCATCATTAAAGTGATAGTTAAAACAACTGATGGGAGCATCATATCCACCTCCATGTACAAGCTTGTGAGTTTATAAAGATGATAAAATTTAAAAAGAAAACAATTAGACCTCGATACACAACCACGGTAAGAAAGCCACTCACGAAGTTTCAAATATGTATGGGTATGGGCATGGAGGTTAGCGGACCATGCTTGAGCATCGGGCCTCAAAGAAATGGTTCAGAGCACCTAGCCAAATAGACCCTTGTACTCTATCCCCGCTACGCTTTTCAGTGGCTATTATAACCAACTGATGTACTGAAACCCAGGATCTGCCTAGCGCTGAGTTTCCTAATTTCTTCTGGTTCGACTATGGCCGAACCAAACCATTTCCTTCGCTGCTGTTTGAGCGCCGGGCAGTAACGGAGAAAGTGGATCGATGTTTCTTCTGAATTTTCTCCGCATCTGTCACACGCGGGAGATTGTCTTTTTCCAATCTGATGTTGGACCTTGTTCAGGTTATCATGCCCTGTGAGTAATTCTACGATGACTCTTATATCAGCTCTGTTTAGTTTCAAGATCTCCTCGGCTCTGTTATCGAGCGAGTTTCCTTCACCCAACAGGCTTTTGGCGATTCGACCTCCATCGTAGCTGGTCCATGCCTTTAATTGTTGGTTTTTCAGATTATCTCCTAATCTGTTAAGACCTTCTTGGTATGGCATCCTCGCAAGCTTTTCTTGAGTGGGAGCCATGGTGGTTCCCAGTTTGGCCAGCTTGTCTGCTCTCTCATTATCGTTCCAACCAGAGATGATATGTATCAAGTATGTATACAATTATAAAAAAAAATCCGTGGTCTCCCACATGGTTTCCCATGTTAAATCATTTTAAAGGTTTGGAACGCGAGAAAAAACCTCAAACCCATATCTAACTAAGTACACGTAAGTGCTTGTATATGGAGGTGTATAATATAATAATAAAATGTATTATGTTCTGTTCTGATTGGTCGTTAATATTACAATACAGTTTACTAACTTATCAACAATTATGAATTTGAATATAATTATAATTAACATTAAGTTATTTTTGTATTAAGGTAGTTGGTGCTAGACTACAAGAACATGTAACTTTTAATATTTCTACCTAATTATCTAATTCTGGATCATTCAATGCTTTTTTGTCTCAGCCAATCATTCGAAATCGTGGAATACGTTAGCGTCCTTTTTTTCGCGGTGGATGTATTTAATACTTAAGTAATACGAAATTAATTGACACAAAAATTTCAAGTTTTTGGCAACATTTTCGTTTTGGTATCCAAACGCCTTAATTTAAATGAATTTCTAAAAAATGATTATTAAAATATCAATATTCTATAAAGTTTATTTTGTAATTAATATTTTAATAATTATTATAATATAAGTAAAATGAAATCAATTGTTTAGCTACCATATAGAATTGGAGTTAGATTACAGGTAATTAGCTCTAATATTTCATAATAATAATGTTTTTCAAATAAGTTTTGTTTGTTCAGATATAAATAATTGCTGCAAGCTATCAAATATGATATCTTACCACATTTATTAACTTTCTATAAAGCATTTATAACTTTACGGTCATAATAACTAATATCTAGCAGATAAGAAAACCCAAGCACATTTGGGACAGAGTAGATTTTAAAAAACCAACACAATTATGGCAGAATTTCGGCCACAAATTGTTTGGTTTTCAAAAATTTCGAAGATTTTCTAGAATTTTTCTTTGTTTGTCGGGAGAATGTTTCACAAGACCACTAATTGAAACTACCTGCAAATTTTCAACTTTATATCTTTTATAGTTTTGCAGAAAATGGACATCAAAGTTTTGCCCTAATTTGCACCTTCACGGATTAACAGTGACGTTTTTACGAAAAAATGTTTCAAAGTTGTTTATTTTCTTCATGGGTTGACAAACCAAAAATTTGTTCGCAGCATCAATGCTTTTAAGCGTTACACACTTAATAATATACATAGTATACCTCGATATACCATGTGTGTTTGTACCATCTAGGCATATACATATCTGTAGTATGACAGAATACATCCGTTTAGTAATGCATCTAAGCGAGAGGTATTATATACATGTATTGAACATTAGTTGGAAGATGCTTGGGGAGTGGGAGCTTTTTGGTATGTATGCAACAAAACTCCCACTCTCTACATGCATACAACAGAAGATCTGTCGTATCATATCTGTAGTCTTACAATACATGTATATAATACCTCTCGCTTAGATGCATTACTAAACGGATGTATTCTGTTACACTACAAGTATGTATATGCCTAGATGGTACAAACACACATGGTATATTACATATATACAGAGTACAAAAACTATGACGTAGTCGATTCAACATTGACCAGTCATTATTTATTATATTTAAATCATAGCTTGTCAATATTTTAGTAAACAGTCATTAATCGTTCCCATCAATGACCTTAACAATATTATTTAAAAAAATATGTCCACTTTTGATGACGGTGATGGTTAAAATGACCATGACGAAGGTATTTTTTATTATTATTAAAAAAAATTGTGAAAGCATTTTAAAAAATCATTCTAAGAATGATTTTAAAAAAAGAAAAAGTAATATGAAAATTTGTCAAGCAAAAAACATACATGTACCAAAAACAGGTTGAACGAAAAAATTATCAGCTATGTTTTTGTGACTTTCTATTCTTAGAGTCATAAAAACAAAAAAATAATTATAGAAGAACTTATGGATATAAAGTTAAAAATCGCGTTACTAAGTACGTTCCAAGGACTTGATGATTATCAATTTTGATTTTGCATACTAATAAGAATAGCCAATCCAAACTTTATAGTATTTACGTGCGTTATATAATAAAAAAAAGAAAGGTTATGGACCTAATAACCATTTGGTAGCCAAATAAAAACTAAGGATGGATATTTTGATGTTTAAAGACGTAGGATATGTGGACATAAAAACATTTTGATAGTATGACTTAAAAAGCGTCACAGGCATAGTAAAGAAATAATAGCGTATGAAGAAAATAAATAAATAAAATTTGTTTTTTATTACGCTTTGGATAAATTGACTTGAATATAGCTTTATATGTTCTCTCATTCTGTATCCATATTCAACATAGAATGTGAAGCGACCAAAACAAAAAGTACCTCTTGGTTTTTTTTTTAGAGCAATCAAATTCAGTTCTCTGTGAAAATTGTGCGTGATACACATATCTAAGATTATGGAGTTGTCACTTTGTTAAGTACGGATTTTTATGCTTCTAGCATATTTTTTAACTCCTCAGTACTCACTCGATTTCGATTTCAAACATAAATAACTTTTACTTTTCAACCTATTTACTGTTCTTTAAAAATCAATTTTTTTCAAGTCCGTCAGAAACTGTGAGAATTTATTTCATTACGAGAGTATTGGTGTAAGCAAAAAAACCTTTTTCGAATGATTGATGCGAGTGCTGACGAATTAATAGTGGTCGTAATTCAAAGAACAAGTGAATATAATAAATTCGATAAAAGGGAAAACAAATTCATGGATTCATAGCCATGCGGAAATCTCGGAAATTTACCCAGTTTTTAGTCAAAGTTCGTATAATTTTTTTACAGCTTTAAGTTGTAAAATACAAAACATAAAAATCTTGGCACAATCTAGTGAGTTTGTAACCAAAATAGCCGTAAATTTATGGTACATACATGTAGACTACATAGAGTGATATAACTAACTACTCGTAGCTCGTAGCTCGTACATAACTCAAATTCTCTTTCATTTTATTTACAGTGAATGAATTTTGTTTAAATATTTTCTAGATGTAAGGTTTTACGTTACTTTTTACCTTCTACCTACACTTATTTCTTCTTTATTTACACAAAACACAACCGTAAAACAAACATTATGTAAGGTCGATCGTAAATATGCACAGTTTCAACAGGACTCATATCAAATTAAGGTATTTCTAACGACATAATACAACTAAAAATAGTTTTAGACGTAAAATTACGGGTATGTAGTTTTTAACGACATAAAGCTGTAGAAAAAAAATACAGACAGCCTACGTCATACAGAGAACAAACTCTCCTAGTTTCAGATCTCTACGATCAGCGGTTCAGATGTAGGCTGTGCGTTGATCCGTGAGTCAGTTAATAGTTCAGGACAAACGTCCACGGTTAAAGGTAACTAAAAAAAAAGTCATTCTTTAAGTATAGTTCCCTCTATTCCTGGACACACTGTATAATAGAATGCCACGCATGTACATGTATTATCATTGGACAAACTGATACCGAAATGTTAGAACGAATTACAAGATTCTATGTATCTAAATGTATCTATCTATATTCAGATATATCTATCTGTATCTATATCTGTAGGTAGGTATTATAATATTAAAATGATTCCTTCTTTTATTTTCCGTTTGATGGAAAAGCTTCTGTTTTGTTCACCAAGGTCACACAAATCCATTTTCCATTTTAATATAAAATTATTCGTGCATTAATACATTTATTGACAGATGGCAAATATTTTTTTACATTCAAATTGGATTTTATGTTCTTTTTATATAAAAAAATATCGAATTTATAAAACTTTCTTCTTTTTAATCGAAAATATACAATTGGTGAATAATACACGTATTCTAGGATTCAGTACCAAATCAATTCTTTCAAAATATTCATATACGTTTCTTGCTGAAACAGTATGGAAAGCAGTTAGATAGTCAGGTAGTTAGTTTCCGTCAACTGAAAATAAAAACCATCTTGTAAACCGTTAGAGAAAAAACAAAAGTTATTACTTATAAAAAAATTAACAACTTTTCTTTGAAATATTTTTTTCTTCTCCAAAATACTTTCAAAAATTTTACGATAAAGAAACATTATTTTATTTATATTTTTTAAGCTTGAACTAAATAACATTTCATTTTCGAAAGAACATAAAAATGAATAGAAAAAATTCTAAGAATTTCTACATTAAATAAATATCATTGCTTTTAATTGATAATAAAGATAAAATTTCTTGGAAATATACCGAATGTTTAGGAGCTTCCTTCCTGTCCTTTGTAAATCTATAATATTTTATGACTCTATGATACGTGATTATTTTGGCAAGTCATATTTGAACTGTCAGTACTCGCATCAGCCGATCAATTATCTTCAATCGAACGACTTTTGAGAGAAAAACTATAAGAGAAGGGAAATAGTGTAAATAATTAAATTCGACTTATATTAGACTAACGGAAGTACACGAACAGGTTCGAATTTAACATTTTTTTGCTTATATTTTTACTCTTGTAATGAGAGAAATTCTCACAATTAGTCGCAGGATTTCTCTACAAGATGTTTTTTGAAATGACCGATTCAATTTTAGAAGAGATGGGCTTATAATCTAAAAGACCCTGTACATTTTTTTGATATTTCTATTCAAGCATCATCATTTATTATAAGATGGACTGCCTCCTACTGTGTTATTGCTTTGTTATATTTTAAAGGATCTGTTGATGGAACGTTTAAAGTTACCAAGCCACCATCCCCGCGCACCACTACTTGGTAGGTACTTCAAATAAAAATGATAAAAGGAAAAACAAGTATTCTTGAATGCAAATGACAATAACTTGAAACAATTTATATCAAAAAAAATATATTTTGGAAAATAAATATCAAAAATAAATTGCTTCTATTTATTTAGTTTTTTTTTTATTTAAAGAAAAATTTGATATAAAAACTAAAAATATGACAATTTTCATATTTCTGGTGAAACATTTTTGTTGATAGATAAAAAAACTTATTTACAGTAGAGTCTCGATAATCGAGACGTGTTTCTTTCAATACTTTGATTGTATGGAAACATTTATTATAACTAACCTGTCAGCTTAAGAAATGGAATTCATACCTTCCATTCTCTCGATATCTAAATCGAGGTGTTTTCACTGAAAACAATAATCACGTCAGTTCAAGAGTTATTAAGAGTGGATACTTTTGAAATGAATAAATACACTGTATATATTAAGATATGTAACATGAAAATTCAATTTAGAAAACAATTAACATGTGAATAAATTAAAAAATTGAGGGAATAAAAATAAATAATTGTGGATCCACAATAGTGACTGCATGATAGTGAAAATAATGTGGGTGAACAATGTGCATATAAACTAAACAATTTTATTTGTCATGAGCTTTTGAATTCATCAGAATATTTAGAATCCATCCAAGAGATGAAATGAATGAAATATTTGAGTACAAAACACAGCACAACTAAAACACATTCTTTTTTTGAATAATAAAATCAAAGCAGCCATGTTTATTCAACAAAGAATCTAATAAATACGTTTTGTTGTTCTGTTCTATGAGCATCATTTTACTAACTAGAAAATTCTTTTAATTCTATATTTAATTAGCTGTCTGTCATGACTTGTTTCTATTATTTACTAGAGCTATGAGTTATGAGCAACGTTACTGAGTTGAGTTGAAGTATTTTATCAACCATATCATCTTAAACGATCTATTTTTAATGATATTCAAATAGTTTTAGTGTGGACTCCAATAAACGGCCGTGGAAGTTTAGATTCCAGGAAAATCCATATTACTCCAGTAACTTTGTCGTTTGAATGTACAGGGTAGTTTATGTAAAATTCTGTAGTTCTGTTTTCTTGCAGACTTGCAGAATAATCCAAATTTGTTGCTAAGGACACTGGCTTTTTTTTCAGGAGGACCAGTTTTGATAGTATCTGAACAGGGCCTTTTTAAATTAGACCAAATTCGAGTGAATCGGAGACTAGAATTGTTTCTGTAGACCCAATGGTTTCCCAGACAAATCCTTTCAAAGATTATCAACGTAACTTCAAACATCAGAGATTGCGTCAAATCCAGTAGTTGTTTATGATGTTGGCTCAATGAATGATCCAAGTTTTTGACCTCGAGTGCCGAATGCAACTCTGTTCAAAAATCGAAAAATACGTGAAAGTTTTCGGTCATTCAAGGTTTATCTTTTTTCAAAGTTCGCAACTTTTTGCAATATTCTGTAGTTCTGAATTAATTTCGCCCCGATTTTTCGTAGCCTCTCATAAATCTGAAAAAAGCCGAAATTTTGATTTTTTTTTTAGAATTGTAACCGACGGGACATACCAACGAGCACCCACCTTGTTTATAAAACAATACGGTAATATTATAAACAAAGCATAATGATGTAATTAAACTTAAACAACAACAATTGCATGAAATATGTTGAATATATGTAGATTCATTGAGCTTTACACATAAAGATGGAGTTGAAGTGGTAGAGCTGGGTAGAATGGTGGTAGAGCATGTGGTTTTATTATATATGTTGAAAACAAGAAATAAATGAGCTTAATATCTCATATTATAAAATAAATATTATAATAATCATAATAAATGAGATATGAGATATTATTATAATTATTATTAAAGTTTAATTTTAATATTTTTATTAAAATAATAATATAACAACAACAAAAAAAAGTTGTGAAATATATAAATTTTAATGTGCTTTTTAAAAGCACTCACATGTAATGCTCTTGTAAAAAGCTTACAATAATCATACAACAACCAACACAACTTTCAAAACATTAATGTTTTAATGTTTGTTATTTTTATGTCACGTACCTCTAACAAATTATATTTATAATGCAAAATATTAGAGTGGAGGTGCAGGGAATTAAAGCTTTATTAAATGTTTTGCACACGCAAACAACTCTTTTGTATAAAATCAATTTCAAACATATTTTATCATTTTTCATTTCCCTATATTTCTGTCAGAAAGTTTTATAATTTTATAGTCCACAGTATACATGTCATATAGATTTGCTTTTCGACTAATTTGGATTAGAAAACCGAAACGAATTCAGTTCGTTCAACGATTCAAACTTTATCGCAATAGTTAAAACTTAAGTCACCCAATCGATCAATGAATGGAAATTTTTATTTATACCCAATGCATTTGTACACATACCTTTGTACGCGCAGGTAGGAGTAGCTTTATCTCCGAAAGCATTGGTCCTATAAAAACCGGCTTGCCCTCAAATTATTGGTTAACTGCAAAACGAGCATATTTTTTATATAATAAAGATTTTAATTAGACAAACAATTCATTTAGAATTCAATTCTAAAATCAGAAATGAAAACTACCCTTTAAGCAATTAAAAATAATTTATAGACATATAAATTTCTACCAGCACTGATTACCATATTTATTTTTTTTGTTCGTTGGTTTTTTCTACGCAATACTATCCCAAAATAAAAATAAAACCATTTTGTTCTGCAGCCTAACAATTTATTGCACTTGTAAAAATATATATAAATTAATTTATGGACACATTGGAACGATTATGTAGAAATGGAAAATTTTATAAAGTAATTTTTAAAGCACACACAATGTGCTTTTTAACTTTCAAGTTCACTCATCTACAGAGCGTGTTCCATAAAAGATTCGCTTTCATATTTCTTATAATAGTATCGTGACTGATACTACAGAGCGACAGGATAAAAGGTGACTGACACTACCGTCACTTTAGATTTGCAAACTAATTGTAATTTTAAAAAAATCTTAGAAATTAATATTATAGGACACAAAATACAAACTTAATTTTTTTTATATGGGTGGTTCTTTTGAATGGACCACTCTGTACGTAAACATTAAGCAGTTTATTTATTTTTAATTTATGCAACGAACTTTAATTATTTATTCGCAGGGAAATAAAAAATTTTATCAGATAAATATTAAAAAGTTGTTTTTTTTAAGTGTTTTAAATAATAAAAAGATTTATAAGTTAATTATTATTTTAAACAAATTTTATTTGTGCCTTTTTTTGGGTTCTTGGACAAATTGACTACTAGATCGTAGTCATCCAAAGAAAATGTTTTTCAATCTAAATAGTTTTGATCTGTTCATCTACACAGTCTTAAAGTTGTTAAAAAGTTCCAGTGAGAATTTTTAAGGAATCGATTTCTTTCATTTCTGGAATGTTTTCAATATATTCTCTGAAAAGTTCAAGTTGGTTTGAAAAATATTTATGAGAGTAAACGTCTTTTGAAACTTAAAGCGAGTTTTTCTCGTAGCACCGTTTTCTTAAGTCGGTGATCAAGATTTCTCCGAAACGGATCGACCGATCATTTTCAAATTTTTACACAATCTTGGATCACAATCAAGGAATGAGATAAGAAAAATCATATTTTTAACTGTTCGTTCGATTATAACCTGTATTCATCTATTGACTTAAGAAATTTTCTGGAGACCTTCATTTAAGATAATCCATTTGGTCCTCCAGGACCTCTAAATTTTTGAAATCGTATAACGAGATTAAAGATTAAAGACTGAATATAAACCATTAATATAAAGTTGAAAACTTTTTTCATCCCTTGACGGTACCAACTTCGTACAATTAAAAAGTGTAAGCTTATAAAATATAATAAAACTGTAAAAGGTTTTAATGTTTTTGATTAAATGTTTTGATATGTGCGTTAAATGATACTTTTATTAGTTAACGCATGGAGCTACTTACACCCATTGTATAGTGGTCACTCATAACCACCCCCCCCCCCCAACCCCAACACACACAATGTCCACTCAAGCCACACGCTTTTATTTATTATTAACATTTTAATATAAAATATTATTCATACAGGACTTGACTTCCTTACATATGGTCAATGTTGGGACCAACCGTTCCTTTTTTAATACTAAAATAATACTTGTTACTTCCATCAGTGCCTTATATTTTAAGAAATCGAAAGTTTTAATTCTTACGTTCGTTATTTTCAATTCTTGTATAAACAAGAAATGGAATAATTTGTGAAACATCGAATATCAAAGTTCTGTAATAATCAATCAATCCATGTTCAATGCCGACCAAAATTCATCGACGTTTTCGTTATAACGAAAAATTTTCTAATTTAAATTTAATTTAAGAAAATCTAAAGACTCAGATCAAATTATGAATGATTCCACGCAAGATGCCACGTTTAATCTCGTATGTTTCAATCTCGTTTAATATTTTCTTTTGTGCACGGAAGTGACATGATGTTTTACTGTCGTTTTTCATGGGTAGTTTTTGCAAAAGTAATGAAGTGGTTTTTTGAGTTGTGGCAGGAAATACATTTCAAATGTTGTATTTAAATATTTTGAACACGTGGTTCTTGATGGAAAAAGATAAGCAGCTTAATGTTTTAATAATTATGCATGAATTAATTTTGTATGCTTAGTTAAGATAATTGTGAGTACTTAGTTATTTAGGCCATTTTCTTAAATTTGTATTTGCATTGAATTAAGGAAAACTCCAGAGAAACCCGATAAAAGCGTAGTACACGGAAGACAAACGCGTAGACAAACGGAAATGAGTTGATTAGGACCGATTTTATATGAACACTTATACCAAAAATTTGTTATTATCATCAACATTTTAAAGTACTACTAAATGCGAACTAAACTTAGTATACCTTGATATATATTTCATATATACAAAGTATAAAAAATGCAATTAATTTAAGTGTATTGATTGTGTATGATTGGCGGAAACCATTAAAAAAATGAAATAATAATAATTATGAATTATTATTACTTTTTTTTTAGTTATTGATTTGAGTAAATAATAAATTTGTAATCAAAATTGATTGTGTATTATTTTCAATATAAAATATATAAATTAAATTCATTCAATTGTGAATTTATATTAATTTCATTTTGATTTTATTGTTATCCAGATCGTTTGCAACAAATTTATTATTTCATAAATTTTTTTTTTAATATCTGAAAATGAAAAAAAATTAATTTCACTTGTAAAACTTCTTTTGTCATCGTCGATTCGAATCCTTAAAAAATATGACTTCATTTGAAACGTAAATCTTCGTATTTCACGGAATTCAGCTAAACTGTATATACCATGGAACGTGCACGGAACTGCGTTAGCTAAGCGAATTCCTCAGATATTGAAAAATGAACACATTTTTCGTAAAATGGAATATTGCATTTTTAATTTTTCCATTAATTTTCATTTCGAAAACTATGCATTAAGAGAAAAAAATCACACGAGTATTTCAATTCAAAATTTTGTACTTTGTGGGCGAAAATAAATTATAACTTGCAACAGAACGAACTATAATAATGTACATGGTCTTGGATTCGATCTCATTTTCATTAATAATGTATTTTATTAATAAAGAATCAGAGGTTTAAGGACAGAAGAACACAGATAAAACCTTTTTGTTAATAATTTTAATAAAATAATATTTTTATCGAATTGAATCCCTATAAAACATAAAACATATTCCACATAAAATTTTATTAAAATATATAAAATTGAATTTATATTTGTTTGTTTAAATACCTATCAAAAAAATTTTATGGTTAGGTCCTTTATTTACATTTTAAAAAACGTGATCAAATTGGTTTTTCATCAAATTTATTGTATTTTAAATATCAATCTTTTGAATGAAGTTTACATTACTGGGTCACCATTTTATGGTATGGTCCAAGAAAAAGTTATTTGCACTGAACTGGCATTTTTTGCCTATATGACATCACATCACGGCTATCTCGTGTTTTAGGTCACATGGTATACAGTTTAAAAAATACGACTTTTAATTTTAATATAATAAAACAATTATGTGATTTTATGACTCAAAATCAGAATATTTATTTTGATTAAAAAGTTTTTTTGATATCAACAACACAACCATTCAATCAACTTGTCATTATAATTTTATCAAATTAAATAAATTTTGTTTGAAAATTAACACAATTTGGTGTTTGGTGCGTTTAGAACATTTAAAATGTGTCAATCAAAATGTTCATTTTAATGAAAATTAAATGTGTTTTGTAACGTTTGGTTGTTACCTTTTCACTCCTCAGATACAAAAAGGTTTAATGCGTTCATTTTAGAAGGTACCCTACGAGGTATGAAGAAGGTATATTCACACCTTTTTTTTACAATTATCAACAAATTATACATAATAAGATATCATCAGCTACCTAAATGCTTTTAGTTATAGGTTGCTTTTAGACAAATGCCATTTCATTTCATCACTTTAAACGTATTTTATGGGAAAAACAGGTTCCACTTCTTATAATTGTCTTTGTAGGAAAATATTTGTCATGCTTTTAACTTTATTTTTCCTTTAAAATCTTCTTACCTATTTATAAAAAGCATTCATGAAAATGTATAATCGCGATTTAAATTTTTCCTGAAAAAAAAAAAGGTTTTTTTGGTGCTTGCCGAGGTACGTCCTTAGTTTTGATTTAGTTCAAGCAAAAATAGTTTCAATTATTTCTGATTGACATTACCGAAGTAAAATTCAATAAGAGTCTCTTTCTAGATTTAATTTAGAAATATAATTAAATTTATTTTATACATAAAACGTTTTTGATTATGTAAGAAAAAGCTTTAAGCACTTATGCGATAAGCTTGTGATGTGAAATAAATGAGCTTTATTAATAATAATGGTTATGTTAATATATTCAAATTGAATAGCAAGTATGAAATAGTTTTGGATTTTAGCCAAAACCAGACACATATCAAGTAGGTAACATCCTTAAATTGTGCTAAAAAAGATAACGAATATTGATGAGGTAAACAGAAAGCTTGTAAAGCTTAACGTGTCTTTGAAACGAACATTTAGTTAACGGAAAATGACAGTAATGTCAGTTCTTTTGTCAAACACATCACGAAAATTTCCAAAATTATTTTTTTGCTTTCATGAGCTGCGTTAGCTAAGCGAATTCTCTCACAGATTGAAAAAATAACACATTTTTCTTCGTGACATGAGAAATATTTTATAATTTTAAAACAACAATTTGCCGATTGTTTTCGTTTTAACGAAAAGATATATATTTAGATCATTACTTGATTATAAAAAGTGGTACATTAATGTGAACCATATTGTATGGAAGGAATAAAATACATTAAAACAAAAATTTTTTTAATTTGATTATGGAATCAAAAAACAAGACATATAAAACTGTTTTCTCAGACGGAAAAAAACTTGTTACGTAATTTTATGTTTTTTGACAATGCTGAACATGGGTTCAACAGAAACAAAAAAAAAAAATATTCCTTCTTTTTTATATCCGAAGGAAAAATAACTTGTTCTTAAAAACTTGTACGCCAAACTTAACTTGCTTTCTTCCTTTACACAACCTCTTTAGTACAAACTTTTTATTCATGTAAAAATACTATTTGTTCACATGGAAAGAGCTTTCTTTCTGTGAAGGAAAAAAATATTTTTATCTGACAAGAGACAGTGGCGTAGCGAGCTTTATCGCGCCTGGGACACAATACCTTTAGACAAACGTTTCAAACAATACGACATTTAGGCAAATGTTGTTCTGTATTTGTCTATAAAATTATTATTTATTGTTTTTTGTTTACTTTTAATCATGCATACGATATTTACACCATGGTCTATTCGATTATATTTGATGTAATTTGATACATACAGGCGTCAACTAAATATTGACAAATATCTTGTCTAGAAATACACTCGAACCAGGACTCGAACCCGCACTTCTTGAATTCATGTCAAGCGCCCTACTAATTAGGCTATCCGAGTTCTAGACACGTATGCATGGGTTTTCCATATAGAAAATTCATCCTCACTTCTACCCCGTGGAGGTTAGATATAGATAAAAATCATCCCCGACGAAGGTTGTATGTCGCGTAAAAATTTTAGCTCAATCGATGCAGAAATGTTTAAGTTTATAAGCAAACAAAACATTTTTATATTTTTAAAAAAATCGTTATTTCACAAAGTTTTTGTTACCCTTTAAAACTGTAAAACGTCAAATGGACACAATTAATCTGTATATATAAAAATAAATTGCTGTGCGTTAGTCTCGTTTTGTTTCGGACAGTTTCTTAAAAACCTAATGTAATAAAATGAATAACAAATATCTTGGGTCTTTGTCCAACTTATTACTGTGTGTCCGAAACAGTGATGAATCGTAATTGAAATGAAAAGGACAATTTCGGAATAACTAGATTCAATGCGGAATAATTTCAGAGACTGAACGGAATAAAAATGTTGGCTCTACAGTCAGATTCATAAAATATCTCGAAAATTACTCATTTAATGGTCAAATAAACACGATTTTTGTAATTTTCGGGTCAAAATTACCTTATAAACTTAGTTTTATCGAAATCGGAAACAAAAAATTTTTTTACACTTTTTGCAATTTGTAAAAATCGAAAAAATCATAAAAAATTCAAAAAAACACAATTTTTGTAATTTTTGGTTGGGTTGGGTTGGGTTAGGTTGGGTTAGGTTGGGTGGTGGTGGTGGTGGTGGTGGTGGTGTGGGTGTGGGTGGTGGTGTGGGTGGTGGTGTGGGTGTGGGTTGGGTGTGGGTGTGGGTGTGGGTGTGGGCTGAGTTGGTTTTTTTTTCAATTTTATTCATCTGTATATATAAAAATAAATTGCTGATTTTCTAAATTTTTTGTTTATTTTGTTCGCTATAGTTCAGGGATGGCTTAGAAAAAAAACTAAACAGAGCTGATATTAGAGTCATCGTAGAGTTACTCACAGGGCATGATAACCTGAACAAGTTCCAACATCAGATTGGAAAAGACTATCTCCCGCGTGTGACAGGTGCGGAGAAAATTCAGAAGAAACATCGATCCACTTTCCCTGTTACTGTCCGTCGCTCATACAGCAGCGAAGGAAATGGTTTGGTTCGGCCATAGTCGAACCAGAAGAAATTAAGAAACTCAGCGCTGGGCAAATCCTGGGTTTCAGTACATCAGTTGGTTTATAATAGCCACAGAAAAGCGTAGCGGGGATAGAGTGCAAGGGTCTATTTGGCGATGCTAGAGCATGGTCCGCTAACTTCCATACCCATACCCCATAGATGGAATTTGCCAATCACATTATTTTTCATAAACATTGGTTTGACTGTTGATTTAGGGGCTTGCTCCATGACTGCCAGATGGAATAATTGGATACAGAAAGGGAATAATTTTGTAATTCTCTGTGTTCAGCTTGTTTAATTATTAAAAATAATTATATTAATTAATATTTTTCAAATGAATGGCGACCATTAATTTAATATTAATATTATTTGATATTAATATCATAGCGTAGTCATATTGTTTTACTAAATACAATCAAGAATTTCTGATTTAAGAGAATAGATCTATTGCAGCTGGTGATTGTTCCAGATCAGGCAAAATTTGGTCCAATCGCTTTCATAAATATTGATCAATGTAGGGAAGTTGATATGTCATTGTCCCTCTAACTTTGCCCCATGCAAAATACATGGAATGAAGTATCTGATCCCAACTTTAAATACTCCTTATTTAATGGGGGTTTTTTCCTCGGAAAATTTGAAGTCATAGCGAGTAAAAGTTTCCGAGTCATTGACAATTGAATCTACGGGCGTCTTTTTTTATATCCTGTATTTTTACATATATTTCTTTCCCTATTATTAACTCCTGAACCAAAAGAAAGCGGTATTATAAGTTTAACCCCTATGTGCATGTGTCTGTGTGTCTGTCTGTCTGTCTGGATGAAAGGTTATCTAATGGAGAGTATTCTTAGCTATGTTTCAAGGACGAACTTAGGATTTCGTGCCCGAAAAGACTAAAAATAAGGAATGATCTTCAAAATCGGTTCAGTTTGGAAAAGGCTCTGAGGAAAAAAGGTAATTTAATGGAGAGTGATCACAAATATGTTTCAAATGCACGTTCAGAGTTTCGTTCCCGAAAAATTTGTCGGGGGTTTTTTAAAATTTTGTAAATTTCACTTATTTAAATATTTTCAAATGTAAGAGGTAATTCGTTTAGGTTACACCAATCCTTCTTTAGCGGTTTTTTATTTGATTAATACCCAATATCAATAAAAAAGGCAGGTAGGTAGTAACATAATACGTACAAATAAACCTAATTAGGTTCAACCACAATATAAAACCATTTCATATATTATTTCGTAAATAATATACCTAATTATTCAATTCAATTCAATTTAGTATTTATTTATTGTATAAATATAAATATTGTTAAAACATAATTATTTATGAATTTTAATTATATTGTACAAATATTTTTAATAATAATTAATATGTTCAAATTATTATAATTATTATTTTTTGATAAATTCGAACCATTCGCGTCAATAAATTGACATATTCATATCTTTACAAATGAATAATTATCATTTTCCTTTCATAAATAAAGCTATAGATATATTATCAATACATGTATTTTAAACAAAATGTCACATGAACTATGTAGCGTATCACAGATCCGTGACTTGGGCGTGGCAAAGGAGGCATCCGCCACTGACGCAATCGAAATAGAATCGCAAATCAAAAAGTTACTAAAGAATCATGTAAAAGGCGCTTATTATTATAAATATCTGGATTATGATGACGTCATAAAGGTAAAAAATTCGATTTTTCGATAACACAGGCAAATTTGATTCGATCTTATTGGAATTTTTTATGAAACCCACTAATTTTGGGTTATTCTTTTCAGCTGTGATGTCAATTTTGTCACAAGCTATCACTTATGTGCCTAATTCCGGGACCAGGACACCATATTCTTGAAACCTAATATAGATAGATTAATTTTGATCAAAAATTTGAAAAGTATGACCCAAATTTAGTAGGATTCCATACTTGGTTTATCAAAATTGGATAAAATTTGGATGTGATAGAGCAAAATTAAATTTTCTGGATTTTAATGACGTCATAAGGTTCAAAAATTCGGTTTTTTTGATAACACAGACAAATTTGATCCGATTTTATTCGAATTTTTTTTGAAACCTACTAATTTTGGGTTATTCTTTTCAGCTGTGATGCCATTTTTTCGCTAGCTATCACTTATGTGCTTAATTTCGGGACTAGAACTTCACATTCTTGAAACCTATTAGATCTAGGCTAATTTTGTTTACAAATTTGAAAAATATGACCCAAATTTAGTAGGATTACATACTTTTTTTGTCAAAATTGAATATAATTTGGATTTGATAGAGTAAAATTAAATTTTTTCGATCACCTTGTAAATAGATAGGTATGAAACAAATATATGACGAAACTTATCATAATATACATAATTATGTTGTATATGTGTACATATATTATGTTTTATGTTTATGTTTATGTATATTATGTTGTTATCAATATCAATAATAAACATACAATTACGATACATAACATTCAACATTAACGTTACACAATCTCAGCAAATCTTTTATCAATTGGTTCCTATTAATTAATAACTTAAATCATTATTATCACACTAATTTTAATATTTATTGCGTACTTGTAAAGCAGGAATGGATCCAGGACACATCAGGGGCTTACCCCTTCGCTAAAGACATGAAAAGCGTGACACCGTAATTAACAGTTTTGAAAATCAATTGGGCCTTGGAGAATCATTAAATAAATTTATTACAAGATATATGTAACATAATTTTTATTACAAAAGTGAATGGAAATTTTTATTGTATATAAAAAATATAAGCAAATAAATTCGATTTCCCTTTAGACTAAACACTCCATTTTATATTAAATTTGATGTTTGTCAGTATCAACAAAACGTAGTGCAACTGAGAACACGACGAGAGTCTTTCTAACTTTCAATTTCATGTGAAGCTAACATATTCGTTCGTTTTAGTGCAAGAGATAAAAAAATAATATTTTCTCGATCTTAAGGGAATTTTGCTTTTATTTCATTTAAAATAAACCATTATTTTTTTAGAAAAATTGAAAATTTCCTAAAATTATACTTTTTAACTCTGAAATTCAGTTACGGAACCTTTAATATTATTTTCTGCATAGAATTAGCATTTTAAAAAGGTACTAAAAATTTGTTGCGAGATTTGCACAAACAAAAATATACAGAATGATAACTGTTATGTTATTTAGCATACTTACATAAATAGAATGAACTTTTATTATCAAAAGCAAACAAAAACCCCTCAGAGATCTTTTTAATTATGATTACAATTCTAGTCTCTAACTAGAGAGAGCTTAGCTTACAGCATGTAGAAGAAGTGAAGCTTTATTAATCCTACATAGAAATAAGTAGGTTTAGGTCTCCACCAATGACATACAGGGAGAATTATTATTTCGGTTTTGTAGTTAACCAATCAAAAAATAACTTTAAATTGAAGTTGGAGAGTTAGATGGGGACATCATGCTCTGACATTAGATGTATGATGTATGAGCGAGGGGGTGGGGGTAAAAATTTAAAAATAGATATTTTCAATTTTGATGATAAATTTATATTATTACTTGACGATATAAGACGAAAAGTAAGAATACAATTTTTCGATATCTGGCTTAATTTTCAAAATATCGAAAATTGAAAATTTTGTTTAATTATTTTAATTATTTTAGCTTTCGATATTTCGAAAACCAAAACACATATCGAAAAATTTTATTCTTATTTTTCGTCTACATTTATGAAGTTATAAAAAAATTCATCATCAAAGTTGAAAATAAGATAAAAATAATTTCAACCCTTAATCTACCCTGCTCTTACATCCCTTATATGGACGGTGTCACTTAGTTTGTTTCTTTTCTAATTCATTGCTAATATGTTTACTTTCTATTAAAAAGTTTTTTTTAAATTTGTTTTCATTCATTCCAAATGAAAATTATCAAAAACTTCCAAAATATGCCGTTTTTTGAGATTCCTCCATAAGAGCCAATGTATTTTATATCGATTTTTAATGACTTTTTTCTTAAAAATTTGCACGGATACCTAAGCTGAAATTTTAACCACATATTCTTTGAGTAAAAGACTATCTACAAACAAATTTTGAGCCTTTAAATCAAACATTGTTGTCATGCTCATACATCCTTAATGTGTTAGTCTATCTTTTTACCTTTTAGGATCTAAATTTACTATTAAAGCAATCCGGAAAAAATGATTCACCCTGTATAAAAGATAATAGTACAAAGAAAATGTCCATTATGTCCGTACAATAATAGTACATAGCAGGGCATTAATAGTTTAGTTTCTTTATAACAATTATATCACATTCAACATAATAAAAAGTGGAAGAGGGGGTTGTAAAGGGATGGAGGTAGGGGGAGGTGGTTGTACACGGTATGTATTTGAGAAGAGCTCTCATGTACTTTATTTTACTATCCCAAGTAAAATTGTTAGTGTTTTCTTCTCTGATCGCCTTTTCCTGTAGGCGAAATGAAAACATTACTAAAAAAAAGTATGTGTATTCTTATGAGCCCAATAACAACGGAATAACAAATATAATAATTTATAAATAATGTTAACAAATAAATACATACTTAAACAACAAGTTTTCGCGTCAACCCGTAAAACAATAGGCTTCTTACCTGTAACAAAATAATATCAAAATTAGAAAATGAGTTAGTATTTCATAAATGAAAACTTTTGTTTTTACGAGGAAAATACATGTAATGCACATAATGGAAGTAGTTTACTCCTTTTTCTGTGGGGAACAAAAATCGCTGACAATCATGAGTACTGTCGCACAGTGGTTTCTGGACAAAATTTAGAATACTCAACTCTTTTTTATTGCAGTGAAAGTTGTTTTTTGATGAAGTTAAATAACCTCGCCATCACAAACAGATCACTTGAGTTACCTTCTGCCTGTTTTGTAAGCCGCTATCTACCTGCTCTCACAGATTATTGGGGAAAAAATGGGGATATACTTGGGATACCGTGCCTTCATGTCGTCCATAGCGAATGGTAAATCAGAACCACTTAGGACAAAGTTATTTTCCATAATGACCACATAATTTTTTTTCTTTTTATACATAATTTCAACAACCATAATAATAACAATAATAATAATAATAATCATAATCATAATAGCCTTTATCTATTTTGTTTTATGACAAGAAAATTTCTTCTTTCATTATTAGAGCGAAAATATTTTCCCTGGAGAAATTATCAATGAATACCTTCTGACTGGGTAGGAAGAGTAAATAACTAGGAGAGTAAAATACTGGAATATGTGGTTGATCACTATCTGTACGTAGATATTCATGTACCGGGAAGCTTGGGAGCTGGTAGTCGAAATATTATTGTATTTAAATATTAATATGGGCAATCACAGAAAATGCTGGAAAACCGAAATCAGTCAATATAAATAAACTTGAATTTTTAAAGTGTTTCGGTTGTTACGTGAATAGTCAACTAGGTAATTTGTATGATGTAAATGTAAGAAAATATTCTAAAAATATCGAAAAAGCGTCAATCACAAAAGTTTTTTATATTTTCTTTTCTGGAAAGCAACGTAAAGTAATTCTGTTTAAAGCAGAATCCGTGAAAAATTTTCTTCATGATGAAAACTGTCTTGAAACCGATTCATTTTCCTCTTGAATCCTCTCATTCACCGATTAATTTTTAACCGACTTCAAACAAAAAAGGAGGAGGTTATCAATTCGACTGTATTTTTTTTTATGTTTGTTACCGCAGAACTTTTGACTGGGTGAATCGATTTTGATAATTCTTTATCAATTTGAAAGCTAGTGCTTCCCGTGTGGTCCCATTTCATTTTGATCGAGCTCTGATAACGGCATCCATGAGAAAATCATAAAAGTCTTAAATTTGCATTAAGTATGCACGACAAGAGGACAAATAACTCAATATCACGCCAATCGATTTCAATGATTCTTTTTCTAGTGATAAATTAGTCAATTAACTTCAGGTTCACTAAAAATCATAAAATAAAAAAAACTTTTAACAAAAAGAAAACCGACTTCAAAAGAAAAACTTTTCCAAAACAAATTAAAATGCACTAAAAAGTAAAAAATAACGATAAAATAATGTAGTTAAAATTATTGTTATTTTTGGAGTCGGTGTCAGCCAAGCGAATGTAGCTTGGCTGACACCGACTCAGAGTTGTTTCCTTGGCTGACACCGATTCCAAAAATAACAAAAATTTTAACTACATTATATTATCGTTATTTTTTACTTTTTAGTGCATTTTAATTTGTTTTGGAAAAGTTTTTCTTTTGAAGTCGGTTTTCTTTTTGTTAAGAATTTGTGTTATTGTACAATTAACATTATTGTGAATTCTTCCATTTGGAACTATGTTAAAAATCACAATATTAAAATGAAATAAATCAAAATTTTACCTTGCAAGAAGCTCCAAATCTGTGCTTATTGTGATCAAGGGACTTTGAACTATCATTAACCGCAAAAAAATGCACATTCACTGTACTTGCTCAAACAGCCGAGCTATTTTAATGGTTTTATCAAAATCTCATGTATCTAAACAGCCACCAGCTCTCTAATCATAAATAATGTTTTAGAAGGATATACATAACCATAATAAACTTGATGAATCTACGTGTTGGTATGTGTTAGTTAGTTTGAATCCATATATATATTAATTCCTGTTGGAATGAAGCTTGTAGATTGTTTTGTCTGATAAAGTGTGGATGAATGAATAGAATAGAATAGAACCACAGAACAGATATGGGTGCAGTGGGTGTAATTGTCTTAATGAAGGTACGCAACTAGGCATACAATTTTATTGTTTATATAAAAATTATTTTTATTCTTTTAAATATTTATTTGGTTTTATCTGTTTTTATTCCTATTGAATACAGTGTGTATCAGAAAGAAAGTTCATTAATTTACATTTCATATTATGGAATTGTGTTTTTTTTTTAATAGCAAATCGATTTCAAGCCACACTGAATATTGTATAAAATATAGACAGAAGGAAAAAACACAAAATGATCTTACAAAATTGAATACGTCTCATAATCAATCATTCGAACCAGAAAAAAAAATCAAAGCCAATCTAAGTAAAAAAAGTAGGCGCTACATTTTTAATACACGGAAATATGATATGAACATAGTTCCAACCTTGTGGCCCACGACAAAAAACGAGCTATTAGCCATAATACATTAAAATGGTCCACCCTTCATGTATAGAGTCATTAAATTGATTGATTGTATTATCAAGCCACAGAAATGGGTTGCTGAGTCACCTTGTAACTATAAAGCTATAAAATATATCATACCTATACAGTTATCAGTTACAATTATCATGATAAAATATGATGTATTATCATCGTTATCATTATTATTATTATCTATTATCTATCGTTGATAATAATTACTTAAGAATATCAATAAAACAAACGTTCAATGATAATTATTACAATAATTACAACAAGAATAATAAAACCTTTGTAATGCGTATATTTCTTAAAATAATAATTCATAATTATTGTTGACAAGGTAAGTAGCTACTACTTGCTAAAGGTATGTATTATAACTAGAAAGTTCTTCTTGCTACACGGTGAAAAATTCTTTTATATCACTATGTAAGTAGAACCGATGTCAGAATGGATGTGGAGACCCATACTGACTAGTTATATTCACAATACTTCTGGTGAATAGTACTATTTAACTCTGTAAAGTCACCGAATCTACTAATGACATATTAGTGCAATATTTACTAAATTGACAGCAAACATAGCGTTTACATCTATACTAAATGGGGTCGTAGTTCAATAATGCGTTTTGATAAATGTGCTAAAAATCGTAACAGGCAAAAGAAGTATTCTTGTGGCATTTATAATGTAGTTATGGGACTCAAGACTATACCTTGAGTTGAATATACTATTTACTAACGTAAGTGATGCCAAAGTTATGGATCTTACACCAATGTCGGGAACTGCTCCAACGTTTTAGCATGAAAATTCGTATGCAAGGAGTTTTTAAGGAGGAAAATCGATCTGGCTTGGTTTAATTTTTAGAAAATGTCGTTTTATGTATGTTTTCAGGAAAAACTGAAACATTGACTGCAAAATATGATTCCTTCTGACATCTGTTGGTGACGAAATAAAGTACATTACCGAGACTACTAATATAGTATTAGAGTACTACCAGATATTTTTTTAATATCTATCCCTATACCATGCACCAGCATTGTAATAAACGCCATACATTTCTTACCGTGTATTTTCATCCATTCCTGTCTTAACAACTTAGGTAACATACAGCTACCTACTTGTATATAGTTAACTTGTACAAGGTAGGTACAATTTAATATAATTACAAAGCTTTTGTAATTATTTTAATAGCTTAAGTTATTAAATTCATATTACATCAACAATGTACGTAGTTATATATATTGTTATAATAATGTAATAATAAATGCATTCATTGTTGATGCAACAGTTTGTTTGTTAAATTATTACATTACTTATTTATTTATAACATTAAACTACCATTCATTTAACAACTATTTACAGGTATTTATAAAACACCTGTAAACACCTTTATTTATATCGACTACAGCTGTTAGACCTTGGAACAGAAAGATAAGATGATAAGATGCTAAATGATGAATAAATACTTGAAATTTCGTGATTAGCATCTTTTTGGCGGATCTACCAAACTTGACATGAGCATCAGGGTAGGATTTATGCTGAAAATGGCAACGGTAATCGATATAGGAACTAGTTCTAAGCAAAAAAGTGTAATTGTAATATATTTCGAAAAGTTAATACTTTCTGAGTTATTGGCGCGATTGAAATACGAAGTATTTAACGATAAATATTTAAATTTATATATATTTTTCGGAGTATTTAAATATATATTTGGGATCAAGAAGGGGTTTGGTATTTGAAAGGTTTAGTTTCGTTAATGAGACTACTTAATTAAAAACATAATTAGAATATTTGAAAAAAATTTTTGAAAAAATCATCATCAGTACAAAAGAAATTGCTTTATTTCCTTCAAAAATTCGATAATGATATCCTAAAATTTAGGAAGATCAAAATTTGAGCAGCCCTCATAAATCTGTCTGCATTCGAAACATTGACTGAAAAATAAGAGTAAGTATTTAAAAGAAACCAATTTTAGAATACTGATCGTATACAACAGCTTCTGCCCACTTATATGGAAAAAAAAAAATTTACAATTGAAATTTGTATTATTCACATTTTCTTTTGAAAACTTGAGCACGTAAGCACGTACGTACATGTGAACAGTGTGCGCTTAAAGCACACAAAGGACACACACAAGATAGATAGATATATAAAAAAAATAAAATAAATTTAATACACACATTAAATCACACCAAAACCTAATTTATTTGTGAGATGAGCTTTACAAAGCATTGTAACAGATTTAAATTGAAAAATTTTATACAACACAAAAATATTAGACACAGTAGATACAGTAAAACTGTGTTATACAGACCACTACACAAAATACAGTGTCTGTTATAATGTATCGAGGGAGTTCTTCATCGCGGGAAATGCTATGGATTATGTAATACTAAATGAAATTTTGCTAAATTTATTTTTTGTAAACCTTCGTTCGTGTGGATGATATATTATGATATAGAATGAATTCATTTAGGTAACGTAGTTCCTGCGTGATGAATTTTTTAATATAATGGATGTCATTTAAACACTATTATTATTAACAAGATTTATTACACTCATTTTTTATTACATCAAATTTTGTATTTTACCATCACCACCACCATAATGATATGCTGTGGAAGCTTTATTTTTTATTTTTTGTTATTGTTGTGAGCTTTAAGTATAGTTTGCGTGTTGAGGTGATAAAATGAAGAAAAAAAATGTGCTTTTTTTTATTTAATGAGGAATATCTGTGTGTAACTTCGTACAAATAAGAAAATTATTTGATAAAAACTGTTGATATTTGTTTCGGATAACTGCTTCTAGGCCAGAATACCCCCTTAAACATTTTTTCGTTTTATGGTCGTGATTGTCTCATGAAATTAGATAAAATTGAAGGTTTTTAAAACGCAGTTCTTTAATGCCCCTCGTCATGGTCTCATGGTAAGCAAACTGATAAAAATCGTGACGTAAGCATGTGAAATATACTGTGTGTGTGATATTTCCATAGCAACCTTTATATGTTCACCTACATGCCACTAATATTCTGTTAAATTTCATATTCTATGTATAATACAGATTTAGAAAAGTAAAGTTGCTAATAAATATGCTCAGACAGCGAGTAACGGACATTCAATACAACTTTGAGTTTAATATGATGTAATGTAACAGATATCAACAATTTTTTTTATTAAAAATAATGACAGTCAATTATGATATAAGGTAACGAAAACTTACGTTGCTTGAGGTAAGGTTTTAAGGCTTTACCTAAGCTTAGGTTTCTTTATAATGAATGGTTCATATAAAATTCAAAATACTATAATGATAAAAATTTTGTAATTTTTTTTTTCTTGGAAAAATAATAATAAAATAAAAACAAAAAATTGTAATAAAATAATATTTGAACAAAATTGAGTTTAAAGTAAGAAAGAAAAAAGCCGTGTTTTAATTTTTGTGTCTGTCTCTCTGTCTGTGACATCACAGCGCCTAACGGAAGTGAGAATTTAGAAATCCGTACTCGAAAAATACTAAATAATTGGCGATGATTTTCGAAATCGGGTTAGTTTGGAAAAGGCTTTAATAAAAAAGGTAATTTCATGAAGACTTTTTTTAGATATGTTTCAAGTGCGAGCTTAGGATTCCGTACCCGAAAAATTTGTTGGTGATTTTTAAAATTTTATAAATTATTTTCCGCTTATGAAAAAAATTGATATTCCGTTATACATTTTTTGTTCCAATTTTGGCAACTTGTGTCACAATTAATAAAATTGATTAAAACTATTCAATACTTAAATTTAAATATTAATAATTATGAAAACTGTAAACTAGAATAGAATAATTTCGAAATTATCTGTTGAATGCATTAAACAATAAATGCTTTAATCAACTTTTATGTTCAATTCTAATTTGTTTGATACATTTATTATAATTATTATAATTATAATTATAACCTGCAGCCAGACAATTAATATATCTATACATACAAAATGATTTGTCTTGAATGACTGACTGATGGATCAACGCAAAGCCTAAACCGCTGATCGTAAATACCTGAAACTTGGAGGCTATTTGTATAACGTAGGCATATGATAAGAAATTTTCTCTACCCCTAAGGGATTGAAAAACGGAAGCAAAGTTTTCTAAGCCTGTATCTTGTGATTAAGTGTTGATAGATACTTAAGGATTAAAGCCAAAACAAACTGACAAACTGATAGCTTGAGGTGGCAACCCTATATAAAATTTGTTGCTAATTAATAGCAAGAGAATAATAAAATGGATAAAAAAATGATAATAACAACGGTTTGGTTCATAACCCAATTATTATTTTTGTGTGTGTTTGATTAAAGCATTATATTTTTAAAATAAATCAATCAATATATGTTGTAATGTATTAATTAGGTATCGTACCTACATATCTATAGAATATTCAAATAATTAAATCATTAAAAATACATAAATTTTATAATTTTATAATGTGAGTTAATAATGATCTGTAGAGTAATAGCAGCCTCATTAAATAACAATCAAATATAAAACTCACACCATATTGATTATTTAACCCTCAACTACACACCTACACCACCTATAAATAAATACACTCTTATATAACCTATAAAAACCTTCATTTACATTAACTAAATTTTATTGTTACTCTCTATTCTAAGTTAATTATTCATTTCATTTCTTACTTTTTAAAAAAACATTTATTGAATAAATCTTACATTCAAATTGTTACAATGTAAGATTGTAAGATTTTAATAAGTCAAGTTCTTACTTCACATGACTTCCATATACAGATTTATGAGGCTCTAACGAGTCAAAGAATTTATCAACTATAGTGATGGGACGAATGTTGGAATTGTAAATACCACGGTGAAAATATCTGAGAAGGACAAATTAGACAAAACACTTAGAAATTGACATTGATTAAAAATCACGAGGCAAACTATATCAATGGTTTGGAAATTTTTTGTGGACCAGAATTTTTTCCCAAGATTTAATGTAGAGATATTCTATGTAGAAATGCACTCGATTGAATAGAATAAATTTTCGTGTCCCTAAAACCAATAACAATTCCTGTATAGAGGTAAAAATATATAATCTACAATATCAATTACCAATTATTAAAAAAGAAAAAAAAAAAACGTATTTTCCAACGATAAATGAATTGGAAAATTTTGAACACACACAAAAAGTAAAAAAACTTTTCAATTTTTGATAACAATCATCCATCAAATTTAATAGAAAAATTATGGTTAATATTTCACAAAAATAATGACTAAAAATAATATTTACCAATATTGCTATGAAAGCTCTATAGCTGTTCTGAAATGGATAGCAATGAATGGGGAAGGAAAACTCCATTGAGATGAAATAAAGAATGGTCTAAAATTAACGCCCCAGGGATTATTTTTAGAAAACAAAAAATTTTATTTAAAACAGTTTCAATTCTTTATTGTACTTTAACTTTATACTTTATGAATTAATTATAATATTAGTTTAAAAAAGACATACTTCTGATTTAGTAGTCAACCCAATATGTACGTACATTACCTTCATCAAAATATTTATTATGACATAACATAAAATTTCCTTGTTCTTACTTTAAATTATCTCTATTATCTTTAACTTCTTCTATTAAGTCACAACTCAGTTTTTTTGAATTCATAGCAAGTTGGATCGATTAAAAAGGTTTTAGTTTTACCTTCCAATCAGCGGACAAATTGTAACGTGCGGTAAGGACAGTTTCCAAAAATACACGTTCATATTGTTTTACCTCGCGTTAATTTTGAGCCACTCTTTACATATGATTGAGATGGTGTGTATGTAGGTGTATGCACGTACAGCCGAATAACAAATGAGTTTACAGGACGAACGGAGCGACTTCATTTACAAAAAAAAATATTGTAATAAGAAAACAAAGTAAGTAAATTTTTTTTTGAAATATTATTACTTTTTCCAAAAAGAAAAGGCATATAAAAAAGTTTGAAAAACAGAAAAATGAGAAAACTCTGTTTTGAAGAAGAAAAAAGAAAAGTTGTTATGTTTTTTTTTGAAAGCATTATTCATAAATTTTGTTTGGTAAGAAGTATCGATTACCGTTACATGTTTTTATCAAAAGTAAATTTTGTAATGACATTTACTTTAAAAAAAAAAAAATGTATTTCTATTATGTTATAAAAAATTTGTGTGTGAAAGTCATTTAAAGATGAAAAAGCTTTCTCTAGTCCAGTACGAATCGGCGTATGAGCTCAAAAAGTTACTTTTGGTGCGGAAATCCAATTTTTTTTTGAAAATAAAATACAGCCCATATTACTTGCTGATAATGTAGGATTCTATACAGGTAAAGTAATTTTTTAAATTGGTTGAGATCCTTTTAGGTGATGAATTTCGAAAAATCCTTTCTTATGTGACACATACAGGAAAAAAATCAATATCGTTAGTAAAACAAAACTGGATTTCAATAATTATTCTAAAATAGTTAGTATTTAGTTGAGTAATAAGGATTTATTTAATAGTTTAATAAAAATGAACAAAATAAAATTATATTCACTTTATCTTCGTTGCAGTTGACAAATTAAAAGTGATGACAAAAATTATTTATATTTCGAAATAATTATACACCAAACTGTACCGTCTGTCCCTATACCTGTCTTAAATTTTATTTTCATGCTTGACGCTAAGTTTGAGCGTCAAATTAGCTATATAATGTTTCAAAGCTCATTTGTGTGCTCTAGGATAAAACAGTGACGTTTACGAAAAAAAATTTACAAGATAAGCCCAAGACCTTGACCTATGTCGCTCATTCACGAACTCACTTTTTACGTCCGGAGCACGCTATAGAAATTTGATCTGGAGATCCATTTTCGTTTTTGAGTTATGGAGCTAACGCACGGACGGACAGACGGACAGGCAAGCGGAAATGGACAATTTAATTTATTTTATGAACACCTATACCAAAATTTTGTTTGTAGCACCAATATTCTTAAGCTTTTCAAACATAGGACTAAACTAAGTATACCTTGATATATTTCATATACACATGGTATAATAATTATAGAATGAATCCTTCGTATTGACAGTAGCTGCAACTTTATTATAGTTTGAATTTTAACCACCAGGTGCCCTTTTTATCCACTTGGTATCGTGTTGATATGACATTTTGTGTAATACTAAAACTGCATTAAAGAAATGTATGCTGTTAATTAAATTATAGAGGACATCCTATCCGTAAATATCTATTAGATATTTTAATGAATTAAATTTGTTGACTATGAGTGTGAGCTTAGCGATGCTAACAGCATGATTATGCTGCTAAAGTTAACGCTAGTGTAGATGGATATATACAATTGTTAACAAGTGATATGAATACTGCAACAAATAAATTTATATAGAAAAGTTTTAATGTACAGGGTGTTTAGGAATTGTGCTCCTTATGCCAATATTTTGTATGCTTCCTTAAAAAATTAGGACACTATTGACAGCAAATCAACATAGCAGATCAAATATCCGTGACAGATTCGATTCTTAAATTTTTTATACCCCGTATATATGAAATATAAGATGTACCAATTTTCGTCCCAAGTTTGTTAGAATTTCGTCCCAAAAATCAGTTAGTTTGTCGATTTCCGTTTGTTAGTCTGCCCATCTTTCGCCATGATAACTAAAAAACCAAAAGAGATATCGAGCTCATGGTCGCAAAGTGTGTACTTCAAAAAAGCTACTCTCGTTTTTTTAATGATAGAGAGACTGGCCTAAACACCTTACACACTCTGTAAGCACAATAATCATCAAAAGTCAGTCATACTGTGTTGTTAAGTTTGATACAAATAAAATAAATCTATTCTCTCTAACGTTACAAAATAAAAACAAAATTAAATTATAGAGTTGAGTTAGAGCAACATTTCTGTAGCTCTACAATACACAATACAAGTATGGTGGAAGTAGATTGCAATTATAATCATTTCAAAAAGTATATCTTTAAATGAATTCTTTACTTTATTATACGTAAAGCTATGTTACTTGTGTACAAGAGTTGTTGCTACGTTTAATGATATCAACTAGCTACGATTCATTATTTCTCTGTTTATTTTGTTACCAATGCTTTTAGTTTGGTGTCATTCTAAGCACTGCAGCTCTGAGTGTAGTGTCACCATTATTATCACCACTGGAAAAGTACAGACGAGATTTTCATAATACGGTAGTTCGCTGGTGTCGAATTTGCTTTATTACGCATAATAATGTAAAACTAAACTTGATGTCATGACAAAATTTGAAAGTGAAATTAAAATTGATTAAAAAACGAAGAAGTTACAAGCATTCAAAGATTGTTGATCATCTCCTTTTAACAAAACAAGGTTTCATACGTATTTCTATGGTCGTATCGGATACAATGACGTCACCAACCTATATCTTCCTCTTGGTTTAATTACCAATTTTAAACGTTCATATTTTGGGTACTTCTGAAATTTCTAAAAACCACTTTCACTTTCCTGCACGTAAAGTCAAAACTCTTCACTTAAAGTGATACAAAAATTTAGTCAACAAGTTTATTCCAGTGTTTATCAACCTGAAAAAACTAAAAAAATTGGCGATTATCTTCAGTTTGAAAGAGGCTTTAAGGTTAAGAGTTCTTAGATATTCTAGTGCGAGCTTAGGATTCCGTAGCTGAAAAATTTCTCGGGGTTTTTATAAATTTCACTTCATAAAAATCTGTTCTTGAATTACAAACAATACTTACCATTAAACAATATCCATTCAATTGTTATAATAAAAAGCTCATAATATCAACAACAATAGAACTTTAGTAACAATAACAATAATAGTTTACGATACACTATAAAAATAATTCTATTACATAGAAGTTTATTTTGATGATTGTTGATGAAGCCTGTGATAATGTTTTTACAGTGTACTGTAAAAAAAAATCAGGTTAGGTTATAAATTCAGTTTTTAGCGAACATAAGTATTACATGTAAGTAGGGGATAAAACCGGTTAAGTGTGAATGGGAGTCGTATACGAAGGGTTCGGTACCATCTTATAAGATATAACACTATAATATTCTTTGTAAATATTGACTGAATACCAGAATGATCAGATTATTTGCAACTAAATTTTTGTCCGTCTGTCCATCCGTAAACACGATAACTCAAACAAGGAAAGAGATAACAAGCTAAAATATGGCATGCTCAGAACCTAAAAAGTGAGTTTGAGTTCGTAAACGAGTCACATAGGTCACTTTTGTTTGAAACATTTTGTTGTAAACATCACTGCCTACCAGTGGAGCCTCAAATTACTTACTCACTTACTTCGGATACGGAACCCTAATAATCATAAGCACGGACTATAGTGCTACGACCCACGGTGTTAAAGTATTCGTACTGTGTTCAAATAGAATCAACTTCAATTTAGTTATGAAACTAAAGTAAATGAACTGAAATATCTTAATGAAAACTTTTTTACTTTAAAGTAGAACGATCACGTTACAAATAATAAGGATGTTAAAAGTAATGAAAGAGATTCACTTTAAAAATCTGTCCAAGAAGTTTCAACAAGTAGGATTGAATTTTATATAAAAAAAAATTCGATTCGCTTAAAATTTTGATTGAAATCCAAACCTTTGAGGCACACGGATTGCTAGGTAGAATCGAATTTTTAAAAGTATTAGTTTAGTTAGTAGGCTGTCAGATAGTGACAGCTTGGGGCTGCAAATTACTGCCTGGGGCTACAAATTAGTCTATGCCTTTTACTGGCATACTGTAAAAACTTATTTTTTTCTATCACTAACTGACAGACTAAAATTTTCACGGGCAGAAAAGTGAAGTTGGTTTTTGACAATCTTTAGAAGCGCGCAAAATATGATTGTTTAAAATTGCTAATTAAACAAAGAAGAAGATATAGGTTAGTGACGTCATTGCCCGATACTACCAAAGAGATCCATATAAAATACATTTAAACTATGTTTCGTTAAAAGGAGATGGGCAACAATCTTTGAATACTTTGTTTTATAATCAATTTGAATTTCACTTTCAAATTTTGTCATAGTAGCAAGTATGGTTTTATATTTTTATGCGTAATATAGTAAATTCAACGTCTGCCAACTATACCATATTGAAAATGATGTTGAAGTACACATCTTGACTCGGTATCATGATCAACCAACCTTATTTGTATAAATAAATGTGTTTTAAGATTCATAAATAAATTTTGATAGTTTCATTTTTATAAGTAAATGTGCTTGTTTTTTTTATTTCATTTTCAAATTGAATTTTGTACTTACAATCCATGACAATGTTTTACAAAATTAACTAACAAGCTTAATTATTTTAAAACATGAAAATAAAGTTACTGATTTTATTAATTTCTGTACTTCACAAAACTCTTCGTCAGATCATTTTTTATTATAATGCATGAGATAACGTAATTTATAAAAGTAAAAATAGAAGTTTTTTTATTTTTTAAGGATGTTTTGAGCTTTTTTTCATAGTTCATGAAACGAAACTTTTCGAAGCTGGAGAAAATTGGATGGATAAACAGAAATTATAAAGGTTTACTAATTTTATAGATTAGATAATTAAACACAAAAAACCAAGTATTTCTATGTAATTTGATAAAAAAATATTTTTGTAAAATGTGTATAAAAACATAAAAGCAGTCCATATTTATTTTGGTTGTGCGTTGAGGCAGGTAACCTTAATAAATTAGTTCCTAAAAATACGTACCAAAACCACAGAAGGTCGAACAGAACGAACCACTCAAGTGTGTACACTTCATATAATGAAACTAAAGTTTTTGATATAAGGACTACATATGAAAACATACATGCGAAAAAGAGGAATTTACAAGTCTAGTGTCAAGTGTAGTAATTGACTGCAATTTCAGAGCAGCTAGAAATTGGGAGATTTATGGTCAATATCTTATTTAACAATTTTCTACAAGTGAAATTTACAAAATTTAAAAAACCCCCGAGTAATTTTTCGAGCAGGGAATCTTAAACTTGCACTAGAAACTTATCTAAGAACACTCTTCATTAAATTACCCATTTCCTTAGAGCCTTTTACAAACTGAACCGATTTTGAGGATCATTGCCTATTTTTTAGTTGTTCCGGGTACGGAATCCTAAACTCGCACTTGAAACATGGCTAAGAATCATCCGTTTAGGCCTTTAGGCGAAACGATGCCACAGACAGACAGGCAGACACACAAACATAGCGGTCTAGCGGTCAAACTTATAACATAACTTTTTTTAGTTCGAGGGTTAATAAAATATTTATTTACAGTTCTAAATTGATGGTCAAATACTTCGCCTGGCCCCTGATCTAATATAGTTTAACCAACATACAAACCAATCCACACACCCACCAGGATACACACACTAATTCACCGTCTCCCACAGAACATGATCACATATGAATGTGTGTTGTGTGTTAGAAAATGAAAGTTTTCGGTTTTGTTTGAGGTTCGTGATTAGAATTCCATATGTGAACTCAACAACATACATTTCTATTCTAATTCTAATTCTAACTCTTACTCTCATTCTCATTCTCACTAATATATTATCTATTTTATTATAGATTAGAATTTAAATACAAAATTTATGAATTGAACTTATTCATTCAACTTATTATGTTTATAGTCAATGTCAAATAAATTTTAAAGGACAAGTTTACTCTAAAAGTGGAAAATAATCATTTCTATGAGTTACATATGACTACTAGCTTGATACCTATCGACTTTGCTGGGCTTAAAAGTAGAGACACCCGCGTTATAGCCTTCACCTTCCTTGCTCTCACTTATCCCCCTTCCATAACACTGGAAATAGGAATAGGGAATGTTTTACATAGGAAAATATATGTACAGTATTAAATTTCTTTATAAATGTAAAATAGTCCTAATTAATTAAGTTTATCAGAACAGATGCCCATAAATTGTAGGTATCTCGTTCATCATTTTAACAGAAATCATTGAAATTATGTTCATCGATGGCGCCGTGAAATGTGAAAGATAATTTACTTTTTTTTTAAATATATCTTTATAAATTATAGCTCATGTGTTAGTCTAATGAATGAGCTATATTATTTTAAAGTTTCATTCAAATCTATTCAGTAGTTTTGTGCGTGAAAGCGTAACAAACGAACAAACAACTTACTTTCACATTTATAAAATAGATTGGTTAAAGTTGGAAGCGCTTAATTTAAAATAAAATTTTTTTACCATGTATGCCAAGTGACATCCACTTTTCGATATGATAACGGAGCCAATAGTTTAAGTGTATCTCGCCTCCGTACAGCCACTTTGACCTGCTTACAAATCCCGTTCTATCAGTTGTAAAATTCTCTTTTTTATTGTGTGGTCATGAGTTATCTAGAGCATACTATTTAGACTTGCTAGTATGACAGATCCAACTAAAACTAATGACTTTGTCATAGCAATACAAATATTTGTCTATTTGATAATATTATGAATAGATAAAGTATAAAGGTTGGTTCATATCATTCATATCATGTATGCTCTTTGAAAGCAGTCGATCATTTATACTTTAATCTTTAGTGCACACAATCATGAGAGCTTTATAAGCTTTATGTACTTTGTGCTTTTTGTATTCAATATCAAATATTTTGTTAACCTTAATCTCTAACGAATAGTCCAAGAGATCGATCATGATGCTTGAAAATGTATTTCATAAATATATTACATGCAAACTTTTGCAAAGCTTTTCATAAATGATATTTGGCCAGTTCTCCAGAATAATGAATTTATGAGCAATCGAATAGTATATATATCTAGCAATGTCACGAAAAAGTTGATTTCAAAAAGGCTGGATTTAAGATATTTATTTTGTGTTTGAAATTACGAAGGAATTCAGTTTGTCTGGCATCAGAGAGAGTTTATTGCGTTTATTAGTGTGCATTACCGAAAAAAGTTGTGAAAATATAAAGTGTTATCTGCAGACAGTTTTACCTGAAAGTAGACAGTTTATCCGAAAAGAAACTTCCAAAACATATTACATGTAAAGTCAGATTATGAAATTTTGAATTTCAGACTACTTTTGTGTAAAAGTAGCATGAAATCGTTAAAAATTCGAAAATATCGAAAACCAGAAAAATAAAAAAAGTTTAGATTCTCAATTATATTTGCGATTTACTTAGGTTTTTAGCATACAGTTTTCTCTTGGACTATAAATTGTTGATTAATATTGGGAGCTTTTAATGATAATTTTTCTGTAAGCTGTGCATTAAGGTAAATCAAAGAACTTTTTAATAATTAATTATTTTAAAATTACTAATATGCATTTTATTAACTTCGGAAATTATCGTGCCTGTTCGTGTAAAAAAACAATAGGAAAATGAAATAAAATTTTAGTTGAATTTGAGTTAAGGTTTGATTGGATCGAATTCTTTATTTAATAATATTTTGGGTACAATAATGAAGTAACTACATCAATTCTTTATCCAGCAACACCACTACCAGTTAAATAAAGTATTTTTTTTTTTGTATCAAACAACCTAAACCTAATACAGTTTGGTTGATTTTATTGGTTAGATGTGGGTACAAAAAAAAGCACAGTTGGATAATTCAAAATAATAAATTGAATTTATTTGGTTGGCAAGTGGAAATTGGTTTACATCATCATAATAATCATATCAGAGATATATTAAAATTATTGTAGAATGTCTATTCTGGTTGCACTGTCAAATTATTTACACTAGATTCGAGAAATTTTTTTAAAGGTTTTCTACTTTATTTGTAAATAATTAAATACCAAACTGAAAAAAAAGACTCACATCAAACAATTTCGTAATGATTGGAACAAGTACTGCTTAATATTTGTATTTACAATATAGAATGGGATTGGATTAAAAATATGAACTCATTTGATACAAAATCACTGAAGTTAAATAAACAAAATCATTACTTTTATGAAAGAGATTGATTTTAGTTTAAAGTCATGCATTTTATTGATGGAAAATAAAATTGTACTTAGATTCTAGTTTTTTCTAAGTTCTCTACCATAAAAATGAATAGTCTGTGGTTAAATTATATGTAACATGAACTGTATTTGTGTCGTATAGTGTGACATATATACACACATACACATACTGTGTCACAAGTAAATAATGTGACCCACAAAACTGATTTTATTTGAGTTTGTTTCGCCAGTTTTAACAAACTTGCTTGAATATGTATTATACGTATATTGTATATCTCCTGTTTCCATCTCTACCACAATGATTGGTTGATGCGTACCGTACGTGTACATACATGTACATATAAAGTACAAGCAGATAGTCACTATATATACAACTCTTTGAAAGCTTACCGCATGTCGTCACAATAAACAGATGTGTATCGATTTAATATAATTTGCCACTTTATTCTATGTTCGTTGACAATAAATAATTGTAATTTAGAAAATAATAAATTTTATTCGACTTTGAGAAGAATCCATGCATGTGGCTGCCAACCCAAAAATAATGTGTAAAATGATGTCGCTGATATTGAAAATTCGTTTATTATGCCAACTTTTGCTTGGGGTGTTTTCTTCAAATGAAATAATGACATATTTTTAAATCGAATTCCTCTGACAAAAAAAAATTGTTAGTTTTCTGATGAGAATCAACTTTCTAATTTAAAATGTAATTCTATCATTTATCTTTTACGATTTAAATTGACTTTTAAAGCAACTAAGTCCAATCTGATGGCAGAGTATGATGTCCTCCATCAAACTCTACAACTTTTGTTTCAATTATTTTTTGATTGGTTAATTACAAAGCAAGTTATAAGCCATAATAAATAAAAATTGGTTCACCCTGTTAATGGAAACGATTCCAGTATCTTGAACAAGTGAGTAATTTTGTATAAATTGTTGATTATATAAACTAGATTTTACAATTCTTATATATTATTTACTCTAGCAAGTCTTTTTCTGTCCTATCGTTATCTTCCTTATTCTTTTATCAAATTCCATGATTCGCCCTTCAAGTTCAAGCTTATTATGTCTAGGTTTGATAAAAATTATACTCACGGTCTAAAAATGTACCAGTTTGGGAAAAACACGCTAGACAAATAATTTGAACGAAAAAATATCATAAATTTAAATCAATGACTTTTTTCACCATTTTTCTACGAAATTAGTTATTTGTTGTTTTAGACACGGATTACGCTAACTACGGGAGCGAAACTCCCCACGGGTCGAGCTTGTATGTATTATTACAACAAGTAAGTTAAGTAAATGAATAACAATTTGTTTGAGATCATTTGAGTTGAAGTTGATTTTCTGAGAAGTGAAAATTAGTTGCTTGAAAATTATTTACTGTTTTAAAACAATAAACAAAATTGTTTACTTTTCATTTACAAAATATAATAGACAGGTTATATACAGGTTACCTTGTAAATGTAAATGTGAATGTAAAATGTAATGTAGACTAAACTATGTAAACATTGTGTTAGGTTTTAGTAGAAACAAGATCTTTAATTCCTTTTAATTCCATTTAGTAGAAGATGAGATCCGATTAGTATTTATATTCAAGTATCTAACTATGTGAATAGTGTTTATTACATATCTAATTCGTGTAGATTAGTATACAGGGTGAGTCATTTTAATGTAATATGGTTTAAGTTAGTCCGGCTGTCACGTGACTAGTCAACTAAGCAATTTCCATGACGTAAATGAAAGTAAATACTCTAAAAACAGAGTAAACCCCGCAAGAGGTCCCAAAACTGTGTTTATTGTGATAAAGGGATATTTAACTATCATATACCGCAAAAAAATTTTTATTTAAAGCATTTTTTCCAAAATTGTTAGGTTTTGGGTGGGCATGCGACTTCAAAATAGTAATTAATGTATTTAGAGGACATTTATCTGTGTCCATGATTTAAAATTCTAGTTTTAAGGTCATTTGACCTGGATCTTCAAAAATTGTACAAATTTACCTCGCTTTAAAACTTATTAACACAGACGAATGACTTTTATTTTCCCCGAAAACTTTTGACTAAAGTATTTTTCTGTAGCTAGCATGTTTTCTTTCGATTAAATGCAATAATGACATATTTTTAAGTCGCATTTTCTCCGAAAGGTAATGATTTTCGACAAAAAGGTTACTTTTTTTAATAATGTTTCTAATTTAAAGTGTTATTTTATCTAGAAATTTTTAGGGTCTAAAGTGACAATCAAAGCAACCTAAAGTTTAGTCTGATGTCAGAACATCAAATTCTCCAGCTTTTGATTAAGGTATTTTTTGATTGGTTAGCTACAAATGATTAAAATGGTCCACACTGTAGGCATGCATGCAGTGTTAGTGGAAAAATAAAGAAAATTGTCTCAAATATTTATACATATTTTCAGTTTATATTCATTAAAATAAATTAAACACAAGAAAATACTAAATTTAATGTTATTCAAGTTTTAAATTGTATTTATCTAATCTCACTGAATGTTTATCTGGGAGGTGCGAAGTGAACCTGCCACCTCTTTCCCCCATTGAAAATCTCTTTACACTCACTTGAACAAAGAATCACGTTTTCACAGACTAGAGAATAATTCAAAAAAATTTTTGACACCGTGAGCCAAATCTTTGATGAATACGCCAGTTATTTTTGAGAGACCCTGTAAATTAACATTTCATAAGCAAATAAATAATAAATGATATAAGTGCCTTAAATAGTATTTTTAGGCATATTAGGTCATTGGTATTGCTATGATAAGATATATATGACCTATAACAGGTAGGTTTTATGTTATGATGGCATATCTAAATTTATTTTTATGAAATTAAAAAAATTCATAGGAAATAATATATAATAATATCAACATTTTAAATTTCCCAAGAGGCCTTAATTTATTACAGTGGCATGGACACAACATACCTATCCATTAAAAAAATAATAACAGTTAAAAAAAAATATTAAATAAATTTTAGAAGGTACAATAATTTGATCCCAGTACAAAAGATCTTCTTTCCAAGGTCTTACGTTTCTGTAACTATGTTCCTTATCGCACGTTATGATTTTCCTGGTTAAGAGGAAAAACAAAAAAATGTGCAACATTTAAAACGACCCCAAAATTCGACGATGAGTTATCTAGGAAACCGAAACTTTAGAATCGATTGCCAAGAATTTTAAGATAATAATTTACAATCTGTCAAGTTTCTGATAATAAGACAAAAGGGAAAAGCACAAAATGATCTTACAAAACTATCGAACATGTGCATAATCAATCATTTAAACCAAGCATAAAAATCGAAGCAATTCTGAGTGAAAAACGAAAGTGCTACATTTATAATACGATACGATAGGAATATAGTTCCTGTATAGTTATAGTTGCCCCACCGGGTCACCTCTCCTTGTTTTTTTCCAAAAATAAAATTGCAAAAAGCTTTCAAACAGTTATATGGTTTTATCTAAAACAAATAAATAAATAAACATAAAACATAGAAAGTTTTTCTTTTTTCGAACCATAAAAAAGGAAAGTATAATATTTAACTTCCACTTTCACTTTTCGTCTCAGTTCGTCACACAACACAATACAGGAACAACGTACCGTACGTAATGTAATGGTTGGTTGTTTGTTTTGGTTGCATTTTTCTAGAAATTACAAACAACAATGAGTGAAATGGTTTAAAAAAGTAAACAAAAATATAAAAAATAAATATTAGTCCTTGTCTTTGTAACACAAAATAAATAAACATTGTTTTCTTATACATTTATTTATTTATTATAAATGTGATGTATTTTATTTTTAGGGACTGGATGGTTCATTCATTAATGGAACGCTTAGAAATACAATTACAAGTACGATGAATGTTCATTTTTTTTGCGATAAATGACACTTCAAAGTTTCTTGATCACAATAAACACAGTTTTGGGGCTCTTGTCGAGCAAAATTTTGAATTAATGCATTTTAAAATTTTGATTTTGAACATGGTATGATATGGAGGTTAGCATCGTGCCTCGAAGCAATGGTTCAGAGCACCTAGCCAAATAGACCCTTGTACTCTATCCCCGCTACGCTTTTCAGTGGCTTTTATAACCAACTGATGTACTGAAACCCAGAATTTGCCTAGCGCTAAGTTCCTAATTTCTTCTGGTTCGACTATGGCCGGACCAAACCATTTCCTTCGCTGCTGTATGAGCGCCGGGCAGTAACAGAGAAAGTGGATCTATGATTCTTCTGAATTTTCTCCGCATCTGTCACACGCGGGAGATTGTCTTTTTCCAATCTGATGTTGGAACATGTTCAGGTTATCATGCCCTGTGAGTAACTCTACGATGACTCTAATATCAGCTCTGTTTAGTTTCAAGATCTCCTCGGTTCTGTTACCGAGCGAGTGTCCTTCGCCCAACAGGCTTTTGGCGATTCGCCCTCCCTAGTAGCTGGTCCATGCCTTTAATTCGATTTTGAACAAAGTACCAAATGGAAGAATTCACAAGAATGTTAATTGTACAAAAATAAATCGGTGAATGAGCTTCCAAAAAAGTTTTTCATCATGAAGAAAATTTATGACAGATTCTGTTTATGCAAAAAAAAACATTACCTTACGACGAAAAAATTTTAATTTTGACGCTTTTTCGATATTTTAAGATCATTTTCCAGAGAAAATAATAAGTTTTCTGAATAAAAAAGAGAAACAGTTCGTAATGTTTTTGTGGTGAATCATTTTGTACATTTTCGGTTCATGCGTTTCAAACCAACGATATCCTTTTAAAAGAAACACGTTCTCTATTGTTTTGTTTTGTTTTTTTGTGTGTGTTCTTTTTTATTCTTGTTCTTTTACTATCAAGAGAAAAAATGGAGAACAAACATTCTCAAGATAAGCTTTTTAGTCAAAATGATACTTGGGTGGAAATCGATTTATTTATTACAGTGAAACTACTGTTGATGGTTGTTACTTGAAATGAAAACATATATTTTCAGAATCAAGTCTACCTTTTGAAAATTTGCATTCTTTTTACACAATTACCGGCCCTAATATGATCTTGAAAGACGTTCCCAACTAAGTGAAGAAATTATCCGAGGGAGGCCAGAGTGAATTCTATTAAAACTTGGAAAAATTGGACTAAAATTAAAATTTTTTTTTTCGATATATTCCCATAAAATTTGTCGATCTTATACTGTATCCTGTTTTTTATCATAAATAAATTTAAGAAAAGAAAATTGTGCTTTATTCTAAATTATTACTAAAGGATTACTTAATAAAATATGAGATTTTATTCAACGTAATCATTATTTTTATAATTTTGATCAAGTTTCATCGTCTGTGAAATGAAAACCATTTTATAAAGCAACCGCTATGTCAAATGACCATTATTTCTTCTAAAAAAGCAATTATTTCTCTTACATCTTATACATGTAAAATTGGCAAAAACATGTAATTAGGTCTCATTCCCAACTAAGTGAAGAAATTAAAACTTGGAAAAATTGGACGAAATTAAAAATTTTTTATCCTTATATACCATAATTTTTGTCGATCTTATATCGTATCTGGTACGATATTAACATTTTATATAAACAGACCGAGAAATTCCCAATTTTGTGTTAAACTGTTTCTACATTCTCTGTTCTGGTTCACATTTTAACTACAAATGTTATGAAATAGAACCTTACTAACTAACTAAGTTAAGGGTGTATGAGCATGGTAGTGGGGGTACAAATTTAAAAATAGATATTTTCAATTTTGATGATAAATTTATATTATTACTTGACGATATAAGACGAAAAGTTAGAATAAAATTTTTGATATCTGGCTTAATTTTCAAAATATCGAAAATTGAAAATTTTGTTTAATTATTTAGCTTTCGATATTTCGAAAACCAAGACACATATCGAAAAATTTTATTCTTATTTTTCGTCTACATTCATGAAGTTATAACAAAATTCATCATCAAAGTTGAAAATAAGATAAAAATAATTTCAACCCTTAATCTACCCTGCTCTTACATCCCTTATATGGACGGTGACACTTAGTTTTTTTCTTTTCTAATTCATTGCTAATATGTTTACTTTCAATTAAAAAGTTTTTTTTAAATTTGTTTTCATTCATTCCAAATGAAAATTATCAAAAACTTCCAAAATATGTCGTTTTTTGAGATTCCTCCATAAGAGCCAATGTATTTTATATCGATTTTCAATGACTTCTTTCTTAAAAATTTGCACGGATACCTAAGCTGAAATTTTAACCACACATTCTTTGAGTAAAAGACTACCTACAAACAAATTTTGAGCCTTTAAATCAAACATTGTTGTCATGCTCATACATCCTTAAGGTTCTATTACATAAAAAAATAATGAAATCATCTTACAATGAACAGGAAGCTCTTCAATGAGAAATTTATCATCTTTGATAAATGAATCTGATCGTTGATATAATTATATTATTCAATCCAGCTATATTTTTTTGTTGAATTAAACGAATTGAACTGTTCGAAGTATTTAAAGAATAGAAATGAACTTGGTAATCATTGAACTAAATGTAATGTTATTTAAATTTTATAAAAATATATATTATACGAACAACGGATGGATTGAAGCACGGTTACGTTCTATTGGTGATGCCATCCATGATCGGCTGATTACTGATCAAATATCATCATTAACTGACTATAAACATCGATAATCATAATTTTGCTGACTGTGATGTAATTCTTAAATAATATATACAATAAACGAACATGATTACTGTGTCTTACAAAATTTGTAGCAAGAGAGAAAAAGTTAAAGTCGATTATAAAAAACTACTTCTTTGCCAGAAATGGAACTACTTATCTTCTATTGTTCTTGGGAGTGCTGAAGTCACCAAGCTAGAAATATCTTTTTAATTTTTGACTTAAATTTTGCCTGTGTGTCCTTTGGTAAAAAAACAATATTTATAATAATAATAGACTTTTTTAAGTTGGCACATACAAGCAAGAAATATTTGTGTAGTTATGAAAATGAACTTTTCACTTTAAAGGGTTCATCTAATGTTTGTCAGTTATGCATTAGAGTGTGCTTAGTGAGTAAGATGTGAAACTTTAGAAATTTTTCATTTGAAGCATGGGTATGGGGGTATGGAGGTTAGCGGGCCATGCTCGAGCATCGGACCTCGAAGCAATGGTTCAGAGCACCTAGATAAATAGACCCTTGTACTCTATCCCCGCTACGCTTTTCAGTCGCTATTATAACCAACTGATGTACTGAAACCCAGAATCTGCCCAGCGCTGAGTTTCCTAATTTCTTCTGGTTCGACTATGGCCGAACCATTTCCTTCGCTGCTGTATGAGCGCTGGGCAGTAACAGAGAAAGTGGATCGATGTTTCTTCTGAATTTTCTCCGCATCTGTCACACGCGAGAGATTGTCTTTTTCCAATCTGATGTTGGAACTTGTTCAGGTTATCATGCCCTGTGAGTAACTCTACGATGACTCTAATATCAGCTCTGTTTAGTTTCAAGATCTCCTCGGTTCTGTTACCGAGCGAGTTTCCTTCAACCAACAGGCTTTTTCATTTGAAGAATGTTCTTCGATTAAATTTATTTAATTTATCGATAATCAAGCATAATAACTTGTATAATCTTCTAATATTCTTTCAAATAAAAAATTTGGGTAATTTTAACAAATTTTTTTTCTTGATTTGCAAGTTAAAGTCTTTGGGAAATATTGTAAAAACAAAAATGTTTTGGCGCATTTTGTATTTAGGATTGTCAGTACCTTATAAAACATTTACATTTGCATATATAAGTTAATGCTGTTAAGTCATGCGTTAACAATCATTGAATTCCGATTTTAAAGTATTTAAAATATCTACATATCAGAATGTAAACGTTAGAACGTTAGTATAACGCTTATATCTATCGTACAGCATAACAACATTAACGTTAGCATAGCGAATATAAAACATTTATCTTAAATATTTGATGTATTTGAATTAATAATTTTATATGATTAGCGTTAACGTAACGTAACGTAACGCTTTCATTGTATTTTTTTTGGTTACATTAGAACAAGAATTCATATATTTGGTTAATAAGTAAAAAAATATGCATATTATGTAAAAAACAAGTGAAAACAAACAATTGACTGAGTTAATTGTTGAAATACCATGCATAGTCAGTGTTGATTTCTTTATCACATTACACATACAAACATGTGACACATACATAACTGATAATCAAGTGTAGTACATATTATAAAATTTCCGCCTAATTGGCGCCCTCACGAGTAAACAGTGATGTTTACGAAAAAATGTTTCAAACAAAAGTTGTTCAATTTTTGATAAGGAACTTTTTTTACATTTAAACTAATGTTCTATCTCTAACGGTTTACAAGATGGGTCCTACGGACCCAAGACCCAATTGACCTATGATGCTCATTTACGAACTTGACCTCAATTTTTACGTCCTGAGTACGCTGTAAAAATTTCAGCTCGATATCTTTTTTCGTTTTTGAGTTATCGTGTCCACAGACGGACGGACAACCGGAAATGGACTAATTAGGTGATTTTATGAACATCTATGACAAAATTTTTTTCCTAGCATCATTATTTTTAAGCGTTACAAACTTGGGACTAAACTTAATATACTATGTATATTTCATATATACATGGTATAATACTGTTATTTAATTACTTGATATACAGGATTGTTCAAAACGATGTTACTACTTAAATAGTAGAGATGCGTATTATAAAAAAGTGAACGAAATATTTTTTATATTTTTAATAATTACAAGTAATTTGTACTTTCATGGAAATTAATTTGTAAGAGACCATTTTATTGTAAATTTTATTTATTTTCAGGAAGAAACAGCTCTCATCGTGGCAAAAAGGGTCTATCACACTAATTTTTAATATACCCTTATAGACAATAAAATATTACCCTTATCTCGAAATAACTTTTTTTTTATTTGTTTCTTTTGAGTTCTACTTTTGAAATAGCTCTCGTGACTGCTCAAAAGTTGACCAAAATTACAGGCACGCAAGTGAAAAATAAAAAAATTCCTGACAAAAAATATTTATGCCGGGATGAATCCTGGCATACCAAGGCCATATCGTTAAATAGCATTGTTTTAGTGTCACTAGCACCAGAGCTATTAGTAAGAAACTTGTTATAAACATAAGCAAGAAATAAATAAATCGTACCTTGTATTGAATTCCAATTCAAATCAGTGTCAATGTCAATGTCATTATCATAGCTAGAGTGTTTGAATATCATTGACAATAAATACATTCAATACATATAAACATACATATCAAGTGTTAACTATCTTGATGTATCTTATTTACAGACAATACAAGACATGTCTTGTCTCTTTATTTGTGTGACCTATTTCATTCTTGGAAAACTACCTCACGTACGAACAAACACATCTTTAATTTTTATCTTTTTAACGTACAAACAATTCAATCAAAATGTAATATTGATTCTATAGAAATAAAATTGCATCTTTATATTATTATAGCGATTGGAGTTAGTGCTTTTGTACTGATGATGGAACTTCGAAAAAAATGTTCATCGATCTGAAAAATATTATTGTTTTTTTCGATTTGAATAAAATTTGGTATCAAGAAGATTTTGGTATTTAAAAGGTCAAGTTCGTTAATGAGAAAAAATCGACCGATAAACAAGGAGGGCATAAAGTACAAAATTTTGAATTTGTTCAATATAAAAATATTTTTATATATTTTGATCAGTTTTTAGCTAAATTCTACTTCTCTGATTTTCTCTCCAGACGCTTAGCTTTCGAAATAAAAATTTTTGAAAAATTAAAAAATGCAATATTCGATTTTAAGAAAAATGAGTTTCCTTTCCATCTTTGAGGGAATCTCTTTAGCTAACGCAGTTCCTACGCTACGAATTTTCAAATTATTGTTTCCCAAAGTATAATGAATTGTTTATCATTTGACCGTAGTGGTCTGAATCGTTGGTCTAAATAAAACCACTGACGATAGATATCAATTTCGAAAATTATCGTAACTTTTAAATAACAGAATATTGATACAGAATTTGCTGGTAATATAGTGCATATATTTCATTATGAATGGGTGTGTAAACAATTCACTCAGTTAGTCATTATTTTTTATTTGTTTAAAAAAAATTTATGATTATTTCCAGTTTTTTGATGAGTAACATTTTTTTTCTATAGCGAGTATTAGTTTTGTGATTAGTTTTTATTTATTATTATAGTCTAATGAGACAATAAAATAATAGTAAAAATCGTTTGTAACGATTACGATTTTATCAAAACAATTAACATGACTGACAGTACCATCGTTTGGATTGCAAATCAGTTGTATTTTAAAAGAAACCTTAAAAATAAATATTACAAGACACAAGATATAAACTTCAAAACCATTATAAAAATATAAAAAATGTACTAAAATACTTATTTTGAGTACAAATGCGACTTGAAAAGATAAAACGCTTAAAGTTTATCGATAATTGTAGGTTAAAATCATGGACACAGGACAACGTCCTCTGTTACCCTTGACAACTTTTAACTAAAGCATTTTTTCCTTAGCTAGCGTGATTTTCGAATAAATGGTTTTGATGAAAAATATTAGTTTTTTTATGAGGATCAACTTCTTATTTGAATTGTAATTCACTCACTTTTTAGAAAATCACGAAAAACTAGGTCCAAATTTCATACCAGAACATGATATCCCCCTTCAAATTCTGTAACTTTTGTTTTAATTATGTTTTTGATTGGATAACTATAAAACAAATTTTTAGTCATGTAAACATATCGTTTATAACAACTTATATTATACCGATTATAACGTTAATAATTAAGGTTTTCTTGAATGTCGTTTTAAATGATTTTGACTCTAGTTACAAGGTACATATTACATGTAGTTTACAGTTAATTGCAGTTGATAGTTAATTTAGTTTTTTATTAGCTAGTTTTGAATTGGCTGCTACTATTAAAACTAACTTTATGTGTAAAAAATATATGAATACTTAAACACTATAAATATTTAAACATTTGTTATTATTTGTTTTGTTATATTATGTTGATGTTTATGTTTATTTATGTTATTTTATGTTGTGTTGTGTTATTTTATGTTCAATGTAATGGAGCTAAAGCTCATCTATTGGACACATATAACTTTATATATGTACTTGCATATGGTATTGGTTTGTTGATAGCAAGTTATTGATACTATTTCGAAAATTGAAAATCATTTTGTGGCCTCTTTACGTTTTTAGATTATCTACAATGTTAAAACAACGCACACAAATTTTATAAATTTATGTTTTAAATATTCTGATGATATAAAGTTAAGGAGTTTCGATATCAAAACGAATTGGTATTATTGATCTGTCGTTTAAAGGTTGCATGCACTCAGTACAGAGTTGGATGGCTTGTTTAATATTTATTGTTCGTTGTATGTATGTAGGTAGGTAGGGTAGGTAGGTAGTAAGGTATATCAATGTTGGTACTATAAAATGAATGAATATATCTGCATACATAACATATTTATTATGTTCCAGGTATCTATTTATTTACCTGCGTATGAGTGTTATGGCTATTATTGTGGATGGCACACAAACATACATGCATTTGTATGTAAGTACAGAATGTTCAAGAAAAGTACTAGATCAAGCGGATTTTCACAGAACAAAGTCGCAAGTGGGTCCCTAAACCAAGAATGTCCTGTTCCTTTCTTGAGAACGACTTATCACCCAAAGACTATACGTCTTCGAGTAAGAGGCGCTATTAAAATCGGATGAAACTAGAGGATTCTGTCAAGGTAAGTTGGGATCCCTCCCAGAAATGATGGATTCGAGGTTTCGGACTAAAAAATTCTACACCTGACTCCATGCAGTTTTCTACAGGTATAAATAACATATATAGAGGTTAGTTTATCCTTCATATAAGCCCTACAAGTGCGATCATCAGTGATCCCCATGTTATGAAGATGGTTTTTCAACTAACAGTGTCCTGTCAAGAGTCCCACCACTCTTCTCAACTGCGCTCTCATGAGTTTCAGACGAGCATAGTCGAATGGACAAACTGGGGTTATAAACTCGTGACAGTCGAAAGACTTTACGCAATGCCAAGTTTAATTTTTAATTTTCTGAGACTTTGTTCTTAAAAATTAAGTGGGTATGATACTTTTTGAATACTTTGTAAGTATAAATGCATACGAATGAATATCTATGTAAGTAATGTAAGTAATGTATGTAAGACTGCATGCATGTACATTACATCAACATCAACATCTCATAAACTATCTGAATAATGCTATTTATTTATTACTAGCTGTTACTCGTCTACACTATTTATTGGATAACACCAACAATATCGTTGCATATTCTTAACATTAAATCATTTTTTCTTAATATAATGTTGAGGTAATAATCAAAGTTTGCCTTAAAGATATTTAAGCTTACATGAAGGATGATTCCATATGTGATGGACACTACATTTAACCCAAAAATCGCAAAATACTAATTTCTGCGATAATAAACCTTGCCACACCTTGTCCATATTGTACCTATCGTTTAAAAGCATTGATTCATATGCGAAATTTCAAAATCCCTGTAAGTACAGTTTTACTGTGACGGGGTCTCTACTTAATAAGCTTGTATAAACTAAATAAATTTGATGAAAATCAATCCAATAGTTTTTGGACGATACTTGATTTATACAAACAAACACACACCAGTTGTATAAGAATTGTTATAATATTTTACATAATACACAGAACAACATCCATAATAATTTAATATTATCATATCACATATTTATATTTATTTGTTTATTATTATTATTATTATTATTTATAACTTATTACAATAAAAATATTATTTATTACATACATATGTACTAAGGAGGTTATATATAAACTTAAAAAAAAAACACTATAAAACTATGAATTGTTACATAAAATTTAATTTTATAGTTGTATAGTCTTATAAATAATTTAAACTTTTAGACTCTAGAGAACCATTTACTTAAATAAAATAGAATGTAATATGTAACGATAGCGAATTGCATTCATTCTACAATGCAATTGGGGAATATAGTTTTATAAATAAATTATATCAAGCTAAAAGCCACTGTTCGCCACTGTGTCCTTTGTACACTTTTTTATGTGATCAGTTAACAGTTTTTAAGACGTAGTTTTTACGCACACCTACCTGTCTTCACTTGCGCTATGAAAATATGCTCCAGCTCGATTTAAAACATAAATTACTGTTTATTTTCAAATGGTATTTCATATAATTTTATCTGTACTGTTATTGATAATAACAAGTGAAAACAAACAATTGACTGAGTTAATTGTTGAAATACCATGCATAGTCAGTGTTGATTCCTTTATCACATAACACATACAAACATGTGACACATACATAACTTACTATCAAGTATAGTACATATTATAAAATTTCCGCCTAATTGGCGCCCTCACGGGTAAACAGTGATGTTTACGAAAAAATTCATTATGTTTCAAACAAAAGTTGTTTAATTTTTGATAAGGAACATTTTTTACATTTAAACTTTTGTTCTATCTCTAACGGTTTACAAGATGGGTCATACGGACCCAAGACCCAATTGACCTATGATGCTCATTTACGAACTTGACTTCACTTTATACGTCCTGAGTACGCTGTAAAAATTTCAGCTCGATATATTTTTTCGTTTTTGAGTTATCGGGTCCACAGACGGACGGACGGACGGACAACCGGAAATGGACTAATTAGGTGATTTTATGAACACCTATGAGAAAATTTTTTTCCTAGCATCATTATTTTTAAGCGTTACAAACTTTAGACTAAACTTATTATACTATGTATATTTCATATATACATAGTATAAAAATGGTGGAAGTGCATATAACACATAAACTTCCTAATAGTTGATATACACAAGCATGTGTTATAAAACTTCACTGCGCCAACACCAAAACAACTCACTAAGTAGGAATGTTATTTTATATATGAATATGTTTATGAAAATATTTGTGACTTAAATTTTAAATTTATGAATTTAAAATGCTTTAAATTTTAAATAATTTAATTAAAAAGTATATTCCATATTTATTTGTGATATAAAACTATAAAATATTTAAAATATTTAAAATAATTTCCATATTTTTTTTATTCAAGTGTTAAAAAATATAGTTTTATTAAAACAAGCGCAAGCAATATTACATGTTAAACATATACAAATTTAATAATAATTTTTTTTTTAAAAAGTTACAGTTATGAGAGTGTTACAGAGAGCCTATACAGTGTATTAACAGTGTGCTTACAGTTACAGTTACAGTACAGTTAGGTACGATCATCGTATAACATTTTAAAATAAAATTAAATTGTAATTTAGTGAGAAGCATATTAAATTATCAAAATACATAGTCATAGCATGTTGTAAAGTAACTATATACTATATATATACTGATTATATGTGTATGTATGAAGTTACAAAATAAAATATGCTTTTTTATTGTAAATTATGTAGCATTAACTACATACCCTAACAGCCTACAACAGTATCATGAAAATCATTTAAAATGGAACACATAATATATTAAAAACATTATTATCGAATCAATGAATTTCAATTTTAATTCCAATTTTTTTTATTTCCATTGTAGTGGTTATTCTTCAAAAGGTTTAGTGCAGACGTTCGATAGAGTTGAGTGTGCAAAAATCAAGGGCCCCAGAAACTTTACTGGTCCAATTTTTGTATATCAGTGTCCATCCACAAAAACAGTCAATGGCAACTTCAACCAAATAATGTTTTCAAGGTTTTCTTAGGTAATTGTTTGCCAAAAAGTCTCTTTGTGGTTTAAAGTTCACCGTTTTTGACTTATTAACAGGTTAAGAGTTTGGAAAAACACCAGAAAATTAATGCAATAAATTTTTGATCTTTTCAAAATCTGAAAATCATCTGTGAATATCTTTTATAAAGTTTTGAAGAGTAATTACAGACTGCTTGATTGTAAAGTTTCAATTTTCAATTGGTTAAAAATTGTTTAATTATTTTAATAATTCTTCTTATAAATATATAAACAACTTTTGTTTGAAACATTTTTTCATAAAAAAGCCTAAATAATCAAACCTAATAAATGATGTCCCAAAAATCGAAACTAAACTATTCAAATTTATTTCTATTTTTTTCAAAGAGAGTTAATCTTTTTATTCAAAATTTTATATCAAATATTTTTTTGAAGCAATTATCTTTTAACGGTTAATTGGTACCCGCAATGAGTAGCGTTCTTCAATTGATTAAAATTTTGTATCCACTGTTAAAAATAAATAAAATTGTAGCCAAAATGAAATAATATTAATGTTGTTTTTTGATGTTAAATTATAAAATTGTGTTTCATTTTCATAGATGATCATTATCTGTAAAGTTGTAATGAAAATTGTGTTGAGCATACCAAAATAAGTTTATTAATTTTGAATAGCACAAGGCGATACGCTGCGATACGACACGATAATATCAAGTGAACAAGCGAACCCAACCATACGAGCGAGCGATGCGACAGATATTCATAGATATACTGTGGATTGAGTAGACCCCTCTCCTTATACTCCAGTAAACGAGCTTTAAACGTCTAAATTCTTTCTGATGGCTCTGATTGATCTGAAAATTTACTCCGTTAATTTTCGTGGAATTGACTTTTTTTCATTTTCAAGGTTTTTATAGTACTTTAAAAAGCGTACGATATACTTTTTTCAAAAAAACTTAAATTTTGTAACTATTTGAGGTTATATACTCAGAATTACAATCGCCAATAACTTAGAAAGTATTAACTTTTCGCAATGTACCTGATTGACACTTTTTGCTTGGATTTCATCGCTCAATCGATTTCCGTTGCTTTCAACATATATTTTCCAAGCCCGTGGACCAGAACACCACTGGTCACCATATAACTTTTGATCTATAGAGGGAACAAAGGTTAATTCCAAATTTTTATCGAAATCGGTGCTATAGCTTAAAGTTAAAAGATTTCGTCTTTTTGTGCTCCTCGTTTACTGGAGTATTCGCAGACTAGACATAGAGATGCATCACAAGTATAAAATAATGAAATTTTAGAATGCATACCAAACATATCTTTATTGTAACAAGTGTACCAGTGTACCAGTGTAACAGTGTAACAGCGTACCAGCAGTGGTGACAAGTTTACAAGTAATACAAGTCTTAAATATAAATTATTATTTATACAAAACAAGATGCTCTACGATGAGACACATCTGTTACAGATTAGTTGAATGTAGAAGCGTAATTGGCTTATATCAGATGATTTTTGTTTTATTAAACTAGAATTAGAAAATCTAGAAATTAGCATATTATACTTTAAATAATTGGTTTCTGTCTGATGACATTATTTGATACGGTTTTTTAAAATTAAAAAGGTTATTCCATGTCAACGGGATGTGACTTTTAAGAACCGGCTACGTAAAGAATTTAAAAATAGAACGGGAGATATGGGGGTGTGTTTTAAGGCGTTTTTTTTTAAGATGGAGTCATCAGATAACATAAAACTATATTTTTAAAAATATTATCTATCCCCTCTCTAATGCTGTTTTTTTCAATAGTTTTATGCAATGATTTTATTTACAACAGAATAATGAGCTTGCATAAACATGAAATTTGTTTTTTTACACATTCCAATGTAAAATATATTATTAAATATAAAGTTTTATATTATCTTAAGACTGCACCTTAAAAATATTAGGAAAGCTATGATGAAAAGTCCTGTATAGTTGACATAACGCGTAGACTTTTGTGAGACGTGTAAATATTTGTTACCTTAATAATAATACTTAAATGTATGCATCTTTGTAAACTTAAAATTAACAAAGTGCATTCATTATATTTTAATGTACATTTATAATACAAATCCTTTTTAAGGATTAAATATTTCCTTTGTGTATTGAGAGACAACACTTCAAATTAAACTTGAAGTTTTATAAAATTCTGTTTGTGGATTCTTTATTTAAATTTATTTATTTTGTACAAGAGATAGTTATTTAAAACTTTTTTAAGTAAATTTAAAAGTTCAACTTTTGTGACAAAAACTTAACTATTCATATTAATTTCTACCATTTTAAAATTATTAAAATGCACCTGTTCGGGGTAACACAGTCGTAACAAAACTTTGGACATCAAATAACTTGATAATATAAGGCGAAAAGTAAGAACAAAACTTTTCGATATCTGAATTATTTTCCAAAATAGCGATTATTGAAAATTTTGTTTAAATATTTAGCTTGCGATATTTTGAAAACCAAGGCAGGTATCGAAAAATTTAACTCTTATTTTTCATCTACATTCATCAAAAACGAAAAAAGATATCGAGCTTAAATTTTTACAGCGTACTCAGGACGTAAAAAGTGAGATTGAATTCGTAAATGAGCATCATAGGTCAACTGGGCCTTGGGTCCGTAGATCCCATCTTGTAAACCGTTAGAGATAGAACAAAAGTTTAAATATAAAAAATGTTTCTTATAAAAAAATAAACAACTTTTGTTTGAAACATTTTTTCGTAAAAATCACTGTTTAACTGTGAGGGTGCCAATTAAGCAGAAATTTTATAGTATGTACTATACTTGAATATCAGTTATGTGTCGCATGTATGTATGTGACAATGCATGGTATTTGAACAATTAACTCAGTCAATTGTTTGTTTTCACTTGTTTCATACTAAATGTGTGTCAATTAATTTGAAGCATACAGTATTCAATATTCCGCGTACTTATAAACTTTACATAACAATATCTAAAGTGATGAGATGCTTGAATCATGTTTTATGTTTTATATTTTAATGTTTCATGTTTCATGTTTTATGTTTTATGTAGTATGTTGATTTAAACAATAATTGTATGTAATATGTATATGCAAATAATAAAATTTTATAAATAATATTGAAGTTTACAGTTTAGTTGTAGTTGCATGCTACAGTTTTACAGTTTTATGGAACTAAATTATACATTTGTACAGTTGTAAAGTTGCATTTTATCTTATTTATCATTACTCTAGTAAGTTTTTAACTGTCCTACCCTTATCTTTCTTATTTATTTATCAAATTCCATGATTTATAACTCTCATTTTCAAGCTTATTATGTCAAGATTTGACGAAAAATAAACTCACGAAATGATTTGAACGAAAAATTATAATATAAATCGAATTTTTGAACTTGATGACGTCATCAAAATTCAAAATATTTAATTTTGCTCTATTACATCGAAATTTTATCCAGTTTTGATAAACCAAGTATGTAATCCGACTAAATTTAGGCCATATTTTTCAAATTTATGATCAAAATTAACCTAGCTCTATTAGATTTCAAGAATGTGGAAGTCTGGTCTCGGAATTAAGCACATTAGTGATAACTAGCGAAAAACTGACATCACAGCTGAAAAGAATGACCCAAAATTGGTGGGTTTCAAAAAAAATTCCACTAAAATCGGATGAAAATTGCCTGTGTTATTTAAAAAAATCGAATTTTTAAACTTGATGACGTCATCAAAATTCAAAATATTTAATTTTGCTCTATTACATCGAAATTTTATCCAGTTTTGATAAACCAAGTATGTAATCCGACTAAATTTAGGCCATATTTTTCAAATTTATGATCAAAATTAACCTAGCTCTATTAGATTTCAAGAATGTGGAAGTCTGGTCTCGGAATTAAGCACATAAGTGATAACTAGCGAAAAACTGACATCAAAACTGAAAAGAATGACCCAAAATTAGTTGGTTTCAAAAAAAATTCCAATAAGATCGGATCAAAATTGCCTGTGTTATTAAAAAAATCATCTAATACTCTAAACATTAATTTAATATATATTTTTTTTAATAATAATTACTTTTGATTTGTTCACCACTTTTGTACGAAATTAGTACTTTGTACAGGGTGTTACGGTAGCTACAGGAGTGGAATTCCTTACGAGTCGAGCTAGTGTTATTTATTCTTGTACTTGTAACTGTGTATATTGTTTAAATAACATTTTATTGTTGAATATAACTAACAATTCTATACTTACTTATAACAATGAATGTTATACATTGTTAAACTTCACATATGTTACAGATAAAACTATCTGGATGTACGTACGTACTTTATATATGGAGGAAGGGAAGTGGTGGGCTATGGTATGGTAGAATCATAGTGATCCAAGTTACAACTTAAAGTGGTTCGGCTGTAATGTGCTTTGTCCACTAGGTAATATTTAAAAAGAGTCAAAAACCAAAGTTATTTTATGTTTTATTTTTGGAAAGCGTCGTAAGGTAATGGTTTTTTGGCCATAAACAGAGTCCATGATAAATTTGCTTCATGATGAAACCTTTTTTGAAGCTAAATCATCGATTAATTTTTATACAACTAAAAATCACAATTTTAAAATTAATTAATTCAAAATTTTGCAGGGCAAGAGACTGTGTTTATTGTGATCAAGGGACTTTGAACTATCATTTAACGCAACTACAAAAAAAATGAACATTCATCGTACTTGCTCTAACAGCCGAACTACCTTAAAACAAGTTTTACTCACCTATTAAGCTCACTCAAAGTACAACAACTTAGCTATTATTATACCATGTATATATGAAATATACATAGTATATTAAGTTTAGTCCCAAGTTTGTAACGCTTAAAAATAATGATGCTAGGAAAAAAATTTTGTCATAGATGTTCATAAAATCACCTAATTAGTCCATTTCCGGTTGTCCGTCCGTCCGTCTGTGGACACGATAACTCAAAAACGAAAAAAGATATCGAGCTGAAATTTTTACAGCGTACTCAGGACGTAAAAAATGAAATCGAGTTCGTAAATGAGCATCATAGGTCAATTGGGTCTTGGGTCCGTTTAAATGTAAAAAATGTTCCTTATCAAAAATTATTCAACTTTTGCTTGAAACATTTTTTCGTAAACATCCCTGTTTACCCGCGAGGGCGCCAATTAGGCGGAAATTTTATAATATGTACTATACTTGATTATCAGTTATGTATGTGTCACATGTTTGTATGTGTTATGTGATAAAGAAATCAACACTGACTATGCATGGTATTTCAACAATTAACTCAGTCAATTGTTTGTTTTCACTTGTTTTTTTTGGTGTATTTAAAAAGAAATAAATGTAAAAACATAAAATAAACATTAGCACGTTCCTTCATTTTATTACCGCCTGTGCTACTCTTTGCTAATTTAAAATGATTTTAAAACTATACTGTACTTTTCTAGTTTATTTAGTTTTACTAAAAACTAAAAAAAGTGTTTTGTTCTTTAAAATGAATACAAACAAAGTTTATGTTTAAATTTCTAAATAAACTTTTATATATAAATCTTATTAGTTATTTTTAAAAATCAGTTCTTTTACAATTTATTATTTTGTTAAGAATGGCGAAACATTCAAGTAAAGGAAACTTTATCCACCATGTTTCATCTAGCTTTTCTGCTTCTCTGACTTTTCCCAAATCCTTCCTAAAAGAAATTTATCACATCAGAAAAAAAGCTACAAGAAGTACCTTCACGATAAGAAATTTTTTAATCGATATCACGATGTAAGAATAAGCGTGAACGTAATACTGTATGGTTTTGATGATTTTACCACTAAATTTATTGGAACATGATCAATAGCTAGGGTGCATGAGCCAATATAAGTGTGGGTGTCAGGCTCATACTGACGGATGATATCCACAATACTTCTGGCGAAATGAATATCAACGAAATTTTTCCAACTGGTTTCACCTATCAGTCTGCATGAGATTTAATAATCATAATAAAATGAAATATCTGTAAAAAGTTTTTGATAATCTTTATTGGTAACATTTTACCGATTTGTGTTTTTACGTTAATTAGTTTCATTTTGCAACCATGAACGAAAGCAATTAATGTTGGAAGAGCTACACAATGAAGCAGCTTTACCTGGTTTTCATTTTTTTATAATCCTTATTGGTTGTTAATGGTACATATCATACAAGATGATTTTATAAAAAGTTACCAACCGAAAATTTCCAAATAAACAGAATAAAAAATCAAACAAGTATAACAAACGATTATACTCAGTTGAGAAAGAAGTACGATAGAATCAATTGTTGAAATACTCAGTTGAGAAAGTGCTTGTATTATTTGTTTTATTGAGAACTAAAATAAGTAAATCTTAACTTGGGACTAATCTTACCTTAACTTGGGACTAAAATAAGTATACCTTGATATATATTACATAAATACAGAGTATAAAAAATTTCTTAGGGAAAGACTAGTTTTTGACAAAAAAATAACAATCAGTAAAACAAAAATTAAAAGTCTTGAGAGTATTTACGAATCAAGTATTTAAAATGGTGTAAGCTTTTTATTAAATCATCTGATATGTGCATTAATGAAGCAATTTTGTAGAGGTAATTAGTTGAAAACCTTTTTTTATACCTTCACTCGTTCACCACACACTCATTTAAGGTTTTAAATTTTAACTAGCAATTAAAAATATTTGATGTTGGTTAGATATCGTGTTTTGTGTGTGTGTGTTTTTTTGGGAAGGATTTATAGGCAACGTTTTTTTTTTTTTTAAATGTTTTGACGTAAAAAATTTTATGTCTGTTTTATTAGCTGATAAAACTATTTATTTTGGTTAATTAGGGAAAAATTTTATGAAGATAAAATGTACTCTACTTGGTAAACGAGCAAATAAAGAGAAAAAAAAAAGAACGAGGTCTCGTTGAACACCCGGTAAGAACTATGTTTCGTTCGCAACTTCGTATATTATAAATGTAGTGCTTCCTTCTGAAAATTTATGAATTAATTTTGGGAGCCAAATACTTGTTTTATTAAAAAAGACACATAGGTACTTCTGACTTAGTATTCAGCCCAATATGAGCCTACGTTACCTACATTTGGTTTGATCAGAATATTTACTATGACATAACATAATTTCCTTGTATTTACTTTAAATTATCTCTATTATCTTTAACTTCTGATATCTCGCTTTCACAACTAATTTTATTTATTGAAAAATCATTTAATTGTGGCTAAAAATACAAAACACAAATTATGTTGAATTTTTAATATTTCTCTAATAATTATTAAAATTTAATTTTTATTACTTATATACTGTGAAAAAAAGGTAAAAAAAAGGTAATAAAATATATATTAAACAAGCAAAAACAGATACTTTCTTTCCAATATGAACAAAATGATTATCCAATTCGATATATATTCAAAATTCATTCACATAAAACAGATAACATGGAAAATATCACGAACATTATGGATACGAGAGTTGGCAACGCTTTTGTGAGCTTATTTTATGATGGCTGAATATCGAATAGTTTTATCGTCATTGAAATTACGTCTGACATCTAAGAGTAGTTGTGTTAATTAACGATTTGTGCTTAGTGAAGCAATCCAATTTCCGTCATTTCAAACAAAAAATAATTAATTATTTGAATTTGAAATCAACTTTTTCGTGACGTTGCGTTGCCAGCTCTGATATAAAAAAGGTTTGCTATGAAATGTAAATCCTTATAGAAAACAATTTTAGGTATAAATATTATTGAATGAAAAAGATGTTTTTTTTTATATTGTGTATGATATGAGAGATGTTCAATATGTGTACTTACATTATTACCACTAAGTTTCGGTAGAAAAAGACAGCCTGCCAAAACCGCAATAGCACTATCCTTATCCTCATGCTAAAAATAATGTACACTGATATAGAAAAAGAACAAATAATGTTTTTGGATTCATATCAGAATAACAACAGAATATTTTCTCTTCTGTTGTTTCACCAAACATGTAAATATCAGAGCTATTGATAGTCACGACGTGGTGTGAGTATGGAACCAGAGTATAAAATGATCCTCTATCTTCAGTACCAACTGTTGCAAATTTAATAAAACTTAATTAAAACTAACAAAAAAATCATATATTTTATCGTTTCAATATTAGATATCCTATTTTTATCTTCTTGATTTTGTGTACGAGAATGCGATACGGTCTGTAGGTTTCCATTTCAGACCAAAAAAAATTATCAGAATTTAATAAAGCTGGTTATTTTAGGATTGACTATAGTAGTTGTGTACACACACACATACTGCGGTCAGCTAAGCGAATAGTAGAACAAGGGTCAGATATATGCAATCAAAACGGTAATGTTTACCGTGATATTTAAATTGCATATAAATAACAGTTATGACAGTCAGTCAGTTAAATGTGAGAACCGAACGGAATTTATCCAAGCAAACTCCAAGCATTAAAGTTTCTTTAATCGAAAATAATACCATAAAATAGAATATTGTTTATTTACAAAAAATTAATGACCAAAAATTATGATTATTAAATTTTGATTGTTTTTTTTTAGCAAGTACTGAATACCGGAAATGTATAAAAAATTTATGATTATTGCAGTTTAAAAAAAAAGAAAAAATTGAATAATTATATTAAGTTGAGCTTTTTATACGTTTACGTGGAAGCTTTAATACATTCTTTTATGTTAGGTACATTAAACGTCATGATAGCTTTCAGATAGTACTTACTAGATTACATAACATACGAAAAAAAAAGTAAATTTTTTTTACAACCACAAGCATAAAACTTAACATAAAATATATGAATTGTTTTTACTATAGCTTTGATGGTTTTAAAGTTGAAAGTCGCACGATTCTAATTTGATTGCTGGTTGCGAGGTAACATCGAAAAATTTGCAACAATTTAAAACGACTCCAAATCGACTGCAAGTTTTACAAATAGACAGAAGTAAAAGGTATAAAAATGATCTTACAAAATTGAACATGTGCATAATCTATCATTCAATTCCGCAAAAAAATCAAAGCAAATCTGAGTAAAAAAGTAAGCATTATATTAATAATATAAGATAAGAACATAGTTCCAACCAGGTATCCCACGATACCTCTTGTTTTTTTTATATCTAGTGTCTTTTGCTCGCTTATCGTATGATAGACTCCAAGTAGATGACCCCATATAATACACACTCAAATATTTGCATGGGCATGGGTCATAGTAAAAATAGATCTTAAAAATATGTTTCCGATAAAATTTATTATAAAGTGTCATTATCATTTTTAGTACATAATAATAATAATGATAATAATACTGATAATGATAATAATAATAATTCAATTCTTTGTCACTCATCAACAAAAAAAAAGGAGGAAAAACTGGTGAAGCGTAACGTAGCATTGATAACATTTTATTTTGAGGAATGATGGATGCTTTGAACATATGCTTCCAAATTATCTTATGATCAACATTATGTTTTATATTTGTATGAAGTTAGCACTTCAACTCGTGCTTTCATGGAAACTTAGTGTTCATCCGTATTGTTATAAGCTTGTTGATTAAAATTTTTTATCACTTCAAGTGAAAATTTTCACTTGACGGACAGAAAATTGCAGTTGGTTAAAAAAAAGGTTATTTAATAGAGGTTGTTTTTAAGATACGTTTCAAATGTGCTTTTATGGAAGTGGTAACTTCACATACACTGTTTTTTAGTGACGGATTAACTGACGTAATCTGTAATTCTGTATCGTTAGCTACAGCCAGCTGGTCTGTTAAATACATCATTTAATCAAAAGTCAATTATTTTTATTTTACACTTCAGTGAATAAATAATTCGAAAAGAAATGTCTTGTACAAAATCTTAAAAAAAAAGGATGCTGATTCATGTACGCGCGTGAAAAGGTTCTTCGTGAATAACAAATATAGTAATTTATAAATAATATAAACAAATACAACATACTCAAGGTTAAACCAATCTATTGTGTTTATAGATGAAAAAGTAAGTATTTGACCTAGTAAGAGAGATATTGGACCTAGTTCTACGAGTTTCTTTATTAGTCAATTTCGATCCTAAAAGATAAGAGATAATTGAACACCTTAAATTAGAAAATATTTTTCGATAAGGTAATAATTATGGCCATTTTCACCTTGAACACATTGTATATTGTTTAAAGCTTTAAATTTTATAATTAAGATAACTAACTAACATTTATAATCGAAGGAAGGTAACGAACGGCTTACAGGTATAAAGTAGGACGATACGTTCCTCCTTTACTGTGCGATACGTTACTTCACCTGAATCTTTTCAAATATAATTGAACTTAAAACAAGAGAACAAGATAAAATTAACCCAAAAAGTTTGTTTTGAAGCTGTTGGAGAGTAGGGGAGGGAATAGCTTTTATAGTATAATCATGGTGGAACTAATAACATCTATATATCTACGTAATACGTAGATCTACCTTGAACAATAAAACTTTTGTATTACTAGATAAATATGTATTTATTATAAATAACCACACTTATGCACGTTTATTTATTTGTACAGAGTTCAAGGATAATCATATGCAAAACTTTATAAACTTTTACTTTTTTTGGTTGCACTCATGTAATAAAATTAAACTTGCATCACATCTTATCTTATATATTTAAAGGACTAATTCTTGTATATATATATTTCAACTCTGGGAAACGGCTCCAACGATTTTCATGCAATTTAGTATGCAGGGGCTTTTTTCTCCTAACTTTCCAAAGTTCAAATAAAATCTCTCCTGAAAATTCGAAATTTCTATTTTCCTAGTTGCAAAAAAATCGAAAAAAATATACATTTCTGGTATGGATAATTGACACACTGTAGGTAGGTATTTAAGAAAAATATAAGTAGGTAATGTTGAACCGTATGACAATTAAATAAATTTGTTAAAAGTAAATCTTTGAATGAATGAATGAATGAAAAACTCTACGTTCCCTCTGCGCTCATCTCCATTTCAATAGAGCTTTGCTAATGGCTTGATGAGCTTTATAAGTTGGTATTCGTTCTATACTTAGAAGTTAATTAATTATCAAATAGAATACTTAAAAGTTCTATCTTCTTTGCTCTCTTCGAACCCACACAGAAATCACTTTGTTTACACAAAATAAACTTTTTATTTCTATACACTCATCCATACCAGAATCGAAAACTTACCATTCATTCATTCAATAACAATAAATATACGTTTACATTTATTTATACGTTAACGTGAATATACAGAGTGTCAAGCTAAGTTGGCGACATATGGGAAACTTTTTTATACAGGGTGTCTAGCTAAATTGGCTTTTTTATTATAAAAATTTATTCTTTGAGAAAACCTCCTTTAAAAATATAAACATTCAGTTATTTACTTTTCATATCGAATAAACAGGGTTTCCAAAAATTGAGAAAGTTCGATAGGGATTACAATAGCCGTTTATAAAGTTAAACCATTTAGATAATAACAGATAATAAGGGAACCCATTCATGAAATCATTTTCGAGATGTGTAGGAGTGTATTTAAAGAATTTTGTAAAACAAACACATGTATGGAACATGAAGGTGGATAAATATACCAACATACTTTTCAAAATAAGCAAAATTGTTTCAAAGAATGACTTTTTTCGAAAATTTAAGTATTGGAACGTCTATCCCTTGATACACTGTATAACTTAATATATTTTACCATTACTCTGTAAACATCCGCGAAAGTTTTGATAATAAATCATTTTTAAACATAATTATTGTCATAATTAACAAAATATTTATTCAATGGCAAGTTACTTTTAATTTTAAAAGAATCAAAACGAACGACCTGGGAGAGGAGAGGGTTGAAATATATGGTAAATAGCTTGGAAACTTTATAAATAAGGTCAAAAGAACCACTTACTCAGTTGGGAAGGTGTTGTAATTTAATACACTCATTGTATAGTTTTAACAATAGTTAAATAAAATAAAGTTAATAATCCATTTTATTATAACAGAGTTCACCTGCATCATTATTTAATTTATTATCTATGTGTTTGACGCAATACAGACTTTTAATGCGTCAAAATTATTTAAAATTAATAAAAAACTAAAAGAAAAATTGTGTAATGTGTTGATATCGGTAATAACAAATATAATAATTTATAAATAATGTAAACAAATATTAAATACTTCTGTTAACCTATCTCTCTTTGTCTATTGTGAGTGACATTTCGTTTATTGACATGTTATTTTCAACTCATCCTTTCCAAAATGGACTGCCATAATTTTTTCATAATCCGGCTAAAAAAGTATAACTTGAAACTTAAGATTTGATGGATGATATCAAATGTTAGAAGAATACTGGAGAAAAATTTAGTATCCTAATTAGGGCTGGTCAATTTTATTGAACTAAAAGCATGCCAAAGGCAGTACTGGGATATGAAGGTTCTTCTTGCATGAACCTTTATTGAAAAAACAATAGATTTTTCGTTGTCAAAAATGGATTTTTTCGGTTCCGAAACGTTTCGCAGGACCTTCTGCACGTGCTGTTGGGACTATTTATTTCAACATTGTTTTCTCTAGTGACGTTTTCTTGAAAATCTCTGCTTCTATTAATCAGATTGAGATCAAAATCTCAAGAAAAAAGCAAAAACCTCAAATTTTCATCTTTCTCTGGCATCTTTTCAAAAAAAATGAAGGAAATGAGATAAAATTCTGGAAAAAGGTGTAACTTATGATCATAAAAAAGTGTAGAAACCGATATTTTCAAGAAAACGTCACCAAGGTCGTTTACCAGAACCGAAAAACTCCTTTTCTCTGTTTTATTACGAAAGAAACCTTCATCCAATTATGACTCACGAGCAATGAAAACAAAGAAACACAGATTTTAAACCGGAATAAAGTAAAATAACACATCTTTGCTAATTTTTTAAAAACAATTTTTAAGAATACTTTTTATTTCGAATAAAAAATTTGAAATAAAAGTTTATATTTAAATTAATTTCTAAGTTTGATAAACTTTAAAGAATGTTAATATTAAGTTCTTAAAAGCTCTAACAAGACTATATATATATATATATATATATATATATATATATATATATATATATATATATATATATATATATATATACGGAAGCTTGATCAAACATTGAGCTTTGTTTTATTTATTTCAGAAATTCTTTAAAACGTTGTTATTCTATGTGTGATTCAAAAAAAGACATTTTTATATATGTCCAGTTTTTATTCGAGTTTAATTCACAATTAAGGTAGAATGGCTGAACTTTTCCTTTATCGAACTTTAAAATAAACCACCCAGTAAGCTCAGTAAATATTGATTCACATAACATGTTAGTAATCAGAAAAAACCGGATTTTAAAAAATGTTTTCGGTTGAAATATTAAAAGACAATAAAAAATACTTTTATAATAAATGTACTTAATAAATAAATAGATAAAACATACCCTAAAGAACGAACTTTAGTGAAATGGAAAAGAGAATAAAATACTGTTCGAATAAACAGGGAGCTCGTGACAGTAAAACTGCACTTAGATGGATTTCGAAATTTTGGATATGAATCAATACTATTTAACGATAAGCTACATAGAAGTATTTTGCACTCTCATGGAAATTTATTTTGATAGAAACCATTTTATTGCAAATTTTCTATCTATTTTCAGAAAAATTTGATGTAAAACAACTCTTATTGTGGCAGAAAGATCGGTTACACCGATTTTTAATATATAAAGCCAATAAAATTAATCCCTTCGTTTTGAGTTCTCCTTTCGAAATATCTCAGTGTGACAGCTCAAAATTGACCAAAATATCTGTCAAACTAGTAAAAATAAAAACTTCCAGGTAAAAAATTTTTAAGGATAAACCCTGGCAAAGGTAGTCCATATTGTACCCATCGGTAAATAGTTTTAATTGATATGTTCGAAATCGATGTAAGTGCAGTTTTACTGTCACAGGCTCCAGAACTAAAAAAATAGAACATGAAAAACAATCGAATATTCTTGAAGCTTACCATGATCACATGGATGACATGGTATGCATGTGAAACCAAGAATCGTGAAGAAATGTAATAATAATGGGAGCAGAAGAACAAAAAAGAGCAGTATGGTAGCGAAGCAATGTGTGGTGCTACAGCTATCAGCTACCAGCTATGAACAAGATGTGCATGTGATCCAACGATCCGATAGACATGGAAGACGTACAAAGCAGACAACATACCTGTAACAGATAAAATAAATTGAAATGATGAAACAAATAACATTTTTACTGAAAATAAAAAAACATGGCAACGGAAAGTTTTATACATTTTAATAATTCCGTTACACAAAAGTATACATTTGAGATTGATATGAAAGCAATTGGGAAAACAAACAGTAGACTGACTTAATTGATGAAATACTCTGTGTAAAAAGTGTTTTATAAATATATGTCTCAGAAATTAGAAGAGTTTAAAAAACCAACACAATTATGACGGTTGTTCTGCCGAAAAAACTAACATTGTCTATGGAAAACAATTTTTTCGATAATCGTTAGACTTCGGTGGAAGTACGACATAAAAATATATCATTATAGCATTTAATCGAAAGAAGACACGCTGGATCTATAGCAAAATACATTAGCCAAAAGTTGTTCAGGACAATAGTGACATGATTTTGGAGATAGTTTTTCAGGAAAACTCTTTATTATAGTAAATCTTTATTACAATCATTATTCGAAGTTAGCAAATTATCAGAAATAAAACAAATTTTTATCTACGTATTACTTTAATACTTGAATACATTTCATACTTCATCGAAATGTTAGAAAGAAAAAAAAAACATGAGCCATTGTAATCGAAATATACACCGAACAAGAACATACATTTTGTAAAAAAAGTTTTATTCAACAGAGTGGATCAAATTATTGGCACAGCCCTTGAATAATAAATAGTTTTAGTGTATAGAGACGTTTCAAATTTTGAGGTTGGATTCTGTTAGAACTTGGGAAAATTGAACGAAAATTATCAGTAAATTTGTTTGATATAAACCATAGTTTTTTAAACATTGATATTTTCATCAGAAATTGTTATGATCAGTAAAATCGACGTTACAGTCGGGGGGCCTCTTTTGATCCTGTGAAAAACTGTTTAATCTTAGAGATCTTCCGACTTTAAATAACAAAATATAACTTTTTTATTATCAGTACATCTAATTAAATTTGTCTTGATCCGAAATAAACTTTTAGCAAATGTTGTAAACCACAATATCAAAATTTCCATTCAAATACTTATGATTTTTGATTTTAAATGAAAAATGAATATTTATAAAATTGAGTGTCATGAAAATGACGTAAGACATATCGTATAGAAAGAAAGTCTATCGTAAGTTTTATTTGGTTTAAATAATAAATTATGGTATTAAAAGATTTATGCAAAATTATTAAATGAAAATTTATGAAAAACTTTTTACCTAAACTTTGTTTTCAAATTTGATAACGAATACTTTAAATCAAAATTTTTATATTTAAAGTTATGTTTACAATCTTTGAACGAATAGTGCGGTGTCTAAAAACAGAAATAATAAATTAGTGATACAAAAATTTTTTTGCTTTTACCTTTACTCTCATAATTAGAGAAAATTTCACAATCTCTGAAAAACTTTTAAAAAATATGATTTTAAAAATCGTTTAGTAATATGTTCAAAAAAATCATGTTTCGAAGCACCGCAATTAAACAACGTACGACATTTTGAATACATTCATTATAAGCAGTGCCCGCACGCAATGTAATAAAGGCTATACATGTAGATATAATATTTATGATGATGTGTAAATTTATATCTTACAAGCTTCATACCCGCCCGCTTCGCTAGGTTTAAAAGTAAAGATTGACAAAGACCATCCCGTTTTAGCCTTCACCTGTCTTGCTCTTTCTTATCCTCCTTTCATAACACTAGAAATAATGGTAGGGATTGTCATACACAGGTAAAATATATGTACAGCTTTCAATTTTTTAACTGACTTCAAAAAAGACGAAGGTTCTCAATTCGACTGTTTTTTACTTTTTTTTTTGTTAAAAATTGTTTTAATCGTAAAAGAATCATAGTTCATTGAGTTTATCAGAAAATATGGACATGTCTTGAATCTCGTTCAAAATTTTTACAGAAATCATTAGTTTATGGTTCAAAATGATGCTCATAGATGGCGCAGTAAAACATCAGATTAAATTATATCTTTATAAATGATGAATCGTGTGTTATTCTGTTTGTGTTATTTGTACAATTTCATTAAAATCCATTCGGTAGTTTTTGGGTGAAAGCGTAACAAACACACAAACAAACAAACAAACGTTCACATTTGTAATATATTATAGGGAAGAGATATGGATTTAACATAATTATAATGATAATCACAAGTATAAAGATTTATCAATGAAGATAATCTTTATATAAAGTATTATACATGTATAAGTAAATGATTATGACGTATTCAAATAATATAATGAATGGTATGGGTGGATACTGTTATATAATATAATATAATATAGTATAATACAATACAATAATGTAATATTACAAACTCAATATACAATGAATGAATGTAATTCATTTGTAATTTAAATTTTATTAAAACAAAACTAAACTGTTATAGAGTTACTTACTTTATATTATATTTTATATTGTATAATATAATGTGTTCAATCTATAGTTCAATCACTTTATACCTACAATCTTATATATTTTTACTCTAGCAAGTTTTTTTTCTGTTCTACCTCTAATTTTCAAACTTACTATGTCTAGGTTTGAAGAAAAATATACTAACGGTCTAAAAATGTACCGCTTAGGAAAAAACACGCAAGACAAATAATTTGAACGAAAAAATATCATAAATTTAAATTAAGTTTATTAGGCAAACATGTTCGTTTTTACATATGTTATTTATACATGTTCCCTTAATATTAATTTAAGAACTTTTGTTTTTTCACCATTTTTCTACGAAATAAGTTGTTTATTGTTTTTGGCCACGGGTACAGTGTAACCACGGGTTACGGTAACCACGTGGGCGGAATTTGGTATGGCCCGAGCCAGTTTTTTTTAATTCCCATTAGAACTAATGTTAATTTACCGTCACTAATTTTTAATACGTATGATATTTAAATTATTAAAATAATTGTTTTCTGAGAATACAGGATAAATTTTTCCTTTGTAGGTTTCGTTAATTACGAAATACTACGAATAAAGGAAAAATAAAATAATTAGCATTGTATTTATTAACTCGCAAGCCATGTTTTTTCATGTTCGTTACCGAATAAAAGTACAAATTCTTTATAAAATTATAGTTGAAATACATAAAAATAATATGCACAAATAACATATATAAAAATATGTTTTGCATTTGTAATAATTTAATAACTTTATGTAAAATACATATAATTACAATAATGCATCTAATTATACAAAAACAAGAACATGTATTTATTTAATGAACATAGAACATGCCGCACTAATCACCATATTTTCGTGTAATGGTTGTTTCTACAACTAACTTCGAACGTGACTTCTCATTTTTACATAACGAATATATTAATTTCATATCTCATCATATTACCTCACTTTCCACACAAAATACACATACAAATTATATTAAAAACCTATTTATTGCGAAAGTTTAATTTAAGTAAGTGAAATTTACAAAATTGAAAAAACCACCGAATATTTTTCCGAGTACGACACCCTAAACTCGCATTTAAAACATATCTAAGAACACACTCCATTAAATTGCCTTTTTCTTTAAAGTCTTTTCCAAATTGAGCCGATTTGGAAGATATCATCGCCAATTTTTAGTTTAGTTCGGGGGTTAAAAACTGAAAAATTGGAATGTTTTTGTATTTTGTCAATACATATTTCGACTACCAAGTAGTCATCATCAGTATGACTTAGCTAATCGTCATTATTCTTATTGTGTATGTTACTCGTTGCTTACTACAAAAAAATTTGATCTACAAAATTGGGGCAAAAATCGAAATATCCTAGAGAGGAGTGACATGGACCCAAATTCTAATAATTTTTAAATGAATAAAATAATTGGTTTGAACAATATGATTAAAGTATAGCATTCATTCCATTTAAATGTAAATGTAAAATATGTTACATATTTAAATTATGTTATTTTAGGTAAAATTTAGATTACATACAAAGAGTAGTACGTGGGTGGTGTAGCTGGTTACATGACACAGTACACTGTGTACTGTGTGAAGGGTGTGTAACAAAGAATGTGATCATAATTTTAAGGTAAAATACTTTTAGTTTTAAATAAAGTTTGATAGCAAGCAAAAAGAAAATATCATGTACATTTCTTTGAATGGTGTGTTGATGGCAAAGCACATTGATTCCGTCTTAGCAGCCATAGTCACAGCTATAGATATGTAAATATATTTTACGCACATAGAGCTACCTATACAGTGCGTGTGAAGGCGTAACGCATGTGCTATGCTATGTAAGCATGAATAAAGATAATGTAAAATTTATATGTATAGAACCATCTAAAAAGTATTATCTGAAATTTTATTTTACTCTAGCAAGTTTTTTTCTGTTTCTACACTTATTTTCTTTATTCCTTTATCAAGTTTTCAAGTTTATTATGTCTAGGTTTGACGAAAATACACTCACGGTCTAAAAATGTACGGCTTTCGAAAAAAAAAAAACGCTAAACGAAATCTTCTACGAAATATAATGTTTGTTGTTTGGGCTACGGTAACTACGGGAGTGAATTCCACACGGGTCGAGCTAGTATGGTATTAATTTTAAAGTTTTGAGGAGAACAACCAATTTTTTTCTATCAAAAAAATAATTTTCAAAGTACGTGTTTAAAATATATTCATTCAATTAGGATTCTGTAGTTCAATTCGAAAAACGCATTTCGCACTTTTCAATTTAAAATTTCTATTGAAACAAATATGTGACATTTGAATTTCTCTCGAAAGAATTTAGTCAGAATAAGGAATTTTGTAATTACCAGCATAACATTGAAGATTTAAGAGCATTGCCTTTCTGTTTTCTTTTCTAACTTTCGCATTAAATTAGAAAGTTGATCTTCATAAAAAAAGACACAATTTTCCGAAAATCGTTCACTTTCGGAGGAAATGCAATGTAAACTACATGAAAAAGTGTACTTTGGGCTTTTAGTATCTTGTGTCCTGTAATTGTTAATTATTTTTTGAAAAACATACATTTAAGGAAACTCACTTTATTTAAAACTTAAAACCTTTTCTAAAAGATAATTAAAATTTATAATATCATTAATAATTAAAATTATATTATAAATAATTAAATATCTAACTAATTATTAAAATATTAATTAAATTTCAATAATAATATTTCCTTAAATTTATGATTCTACAAATACTTTTATGTTACCCTTACTTAATCTTTAATTAAATAATTATATTTTTAAGTTCTAATACAGGTTTATTTATTATAACTTATAGAATATGAAAATAATCTATTAATTAGTTATTATTAATTTTGTTAATTAATTATATTTACAAAATAATTAAAATAATTAATGCTTTAGTTGGCCAATTATTAAAATTAATATGTTTGTTTAATTTTTCAATCAAATTAATTGATATCATTAAAATTTTGAAAAATATAAATCCATTAATACATCGATAACTTTATTTGAGGATGAAAAATATATTGATATTTCTATTTTGATAGAGAATAGGGTACTTCATTATTAAAAAAATAATAATAGGGTTAAACCACCGTTTCTCTGACATATGCCAATAACAGAGGCCACCCACATCTTTGAATAAAAGTCTACCTATACATCCTTAAAATATATTTTTGATTTTGTAAAAGCTTGTTTTAAAATTTTTAAAGACAGAATGAAACATAATGTTTTTAACAGAATTATATTTAATAGCACAAGGACTCTTTACAGCATCCATCCATCATTTGGTTTGTGATGTAGTTGTAGTGAGTGAGTACAAAGTAAAGTTTAATAACGAATGTTTAATATTTGGTTTTTAATAACAAATGTTAATTGCATTCATAGATCTATTCTATTTATCTACTTAACTAATATAAAACGTTTTAGATGAGTTTAAGTTTAGATGAGTTGGTTTATAGTTCAGAACGAACTTTGGCTCAACTAACTCAACTCAACTCATTATGGTTTTACAATGTTCTACATTCCATATTATTATATTGTAATATTACAAAATGTTTTATATAGGGTGGACCGTTTTAATTTATTTTGGCTAATAAATCGTTTTATAATAAACCAAAAAATTAAACAAAGTTTCACCGGGTTGTTTTAAGACTCTTGTCTCGCTATGTACATATCGATAGAATATGTATCGAAATTCTAAATTTTATACTTTTTAAGGTAATACAAGCGCCAAGGCAAGTTAAGACTTGTGGTTGCAATTATTTATGTTCAACTTTGATGGTGAATTTTGTTATAACTTCAAAAATTTAGACGAAAAATAAGAATAAAATTTTTCAATATCTGTTTTCGTTTTCGAAATATCGAAAGCTTTCGATATTTTGCAAATGACTCCAGGCATCAAATTACAATTTTTATTTAAAACATTTTTTCGAAAATCAGTAGTTCTACCCTGTATAAACACAGGCTGTACCTTTTATAAATACAACTCTGTTTAATTTTACAGGCATGGAGAAACGTTCAACATTTAGTTCATTATAGATTCTAATCTTAAAACATTCATTTTAGATTCTAATCAAAATATCATTCATATCAGTTGATGACTTTCACCCTGTAGGCTTGGGGGAATATTTTTCGCATTTTCTAACAAAATTTTAAAGGAATATTCTGGGTAACACAACCAATTATATAAAGGCTTGTCCTTACATATTTTCTGAACTCTTTTCTAACGTGAACTCGTAACAGCTTGAATAACTAACTAGTCAGTAGATAAATAATAGAATTTACAGGACTATATTGTTCGTTCAAATTCTCTAAGACTAAGAGATTCTCTATGAGCCACCAAACCGCATTCCCCCCGAGCATACAGGACTGAAGATAGATGAAGATAAGATATTATAATTTCATATAAAACTAAGTTAGTTGTTCAATATTTATTCAACTGTAATAATTTATATATGAATTAATATGAGATTTAGATTTATATTATATTTTATATATTATGTTATATCTTCTACCACATGGTTGATTTGTTGGATACTTAGAACGTTACATAGAACATTCTAACTATAAGTTCGAATGTGGATTTGTAATATTTATCCAGAGACTATAAGATATATAATTAATTTGTATCTAAATAATATAAAACTAAATATTAATGTATCTTCACATGAAATGGAATTGTTTTGGGAAAACAAACGAACATATGGAGCATGCTTTTAAGTACATGCATCTGCAGCCTGTTATTATTCGGTTACAGAAAACGTAAGTATTTAAGAACATTAGGTACTAGTTTGAAAGATTTATGGTGCAATTTATGGTATTTATAACATTCAACTAAAAATAACTTTTCACGAAGAATTCCACATGTGTAGCTTTATTGGAACTATGTTCTTTATGGCACGGTATAATTTGTTTGCTGGTTGGGAGGTAAAACCAAAAAATGTGCAATTTAAAACAACCTCGAAATCTGACGATATGTTATCTAAGAAGTTTTTTAATCAATTCAGCTTGCAACGCATTTTAAGAATATTTAGGGAATGATATACAATCGGTCTTTTTGTCCAAGGTTTATGTTTTTCATTCAAAAAAAAAAAGAGTTGTGAGTTTTGAAGAAGTTAAAGATAATAGAGATAATTTTAAGTAAGAACAAGGAAATTTTATGTTATGTCATAATAAATATCTTGATCAAGCCAAATGAAGGTAATGTACGCACATATTCGGTTGACTACTAAATCAGAAGTGTGTCTTTATTAAACTAATATTACGATTAATTCATTAAGTATGGAGTTAAAGTAGCTTTAATATTTAATTCTTTAATCAGCAAAACAAGTGATTGAGATCTTAAATTAATATTTTAAATTTTCCGAATTACTAAGGCACATTTTAAAAAGTAGACACAAGAAAAAAGCACAAAATGATCTTACAAAATTGAACATGTGCATGATCAAGCATTCAAACCAGCAAAAAAGATGAACGCAAATCTGAGTAAAAAAGAAAGCGCTACATATATAACTTACGAAGATACGATAGGAACATTATTCCCAACGGGTGTTAATGGTTAATGGTGGATAATTTTGTTGAACCATACAGTGAGTTGCAATGTCAGTATGTAATAAAATAAAATAAGACTTATATATAATAATCAAGTACTTGGAATATTAATAGTTTTCATTGCATGCATCTCTAAGAACCATATTATGTCTCTAGATACAGATACAAACTAGATACATAAGTATCTCTGTTGTTGAATCTTATCTTATCTATATAATAGTGCATAGTTAGTTAGTTTATACCAAAAAACTATATACCTAACCTACTCTAGTGTCTAGAGATAGATGGTAGACACTAAACGACCAACCTTTCAACTATTTGTACAGCTTTACCTAAAAACACTCATACAGATCATACAGATGGGGATGATGCTACTTCTATTAAATATTATTTGTTAAATTGCTTTACTGATAGTATCTACTTTAAAATGAATTGTGTTGAGTATGACATCTAGAGGCCAGATCAATTACTTATTGATCAATCAAATTATGTAACGTATCGGCTGTCACGTGACTAGTCAACTAGTTAATTAGGCAATTTGTATGATGAAAATGTAAAGAAATGTCGAAAAATCGTCAAACACCAAATCTTTTGTTATGTTTTCTTTCTGAAAAGCGCCGTGATGTAATTGTTTTTTTTTTTTTGCATAAACAGAATCTGTGAAAAATTTCTTCAAGATGAAAACTTTTTTTAAAGCCTAATCGTCGATTAATTTTTGGACAGTTAACATTATTGTGAGTTTTTCCATAATCTGCTATGGTAAAAATCACAATTTTAAAATGAAATAAATCAAAATTTTACCTTGCAAGAAGCTCCAAAACTGTGCTTCTTGTGATCAAAGGACTTTGAACTAGATATCATTTATCGCAAAAAAAAAATTAACTTTCACCGCACGAGACCAAACAGCCGACGCACTTTAAGGTTTTTCGATACCAAAACGAAAGTGTTACCAAAAAAAGTTTAAAATCTTCTAAGAAAAGGCCTTGGTGCACACTACGGAATTTCTTATGGGTCGACTTGTAATAATAAATTCATAACTGAACAGATAATGTCTTATTACTAAGTTTTCAGGGTGAAACTATGAACTTCCTTTCAATTAAGTTAATAAGTGTTAAATTCATGCATATCTTTTAAGATATCTTTCATTTTAATTGCTTTAGATACTAATCCTAAAATATTACGAGCGAAGTTTTTGTAATGAATCCGAAAATTCAAATTAACAACATATCTGTACGTTCCACAGTCAGGACAATGTGTATACAGAATATTCTATAATTGACCGTAGAACCTTGAACTTCCAAAATAAGTTCATCAAGACACACGAAAATGATCTTAACCAAATTTCGACCTAATTTCAGATATAGTGTTGCATCATACTGCCGTACGTCTTTAAACGAGCTTTCAGAACAAATAAATGTAAATCTAAAATGGGACAGAAAGACATTCCAGAAAATTGTAAACCCGATGAGTGGGCTAGAAATGGGACAAGGCTGTCGGACAAAAGCATCAATAGGCATTCGGAAGTTCCATACGCGAACTGCAAGTTGCTCCTTAAGGAGAATATCTTAAAAAGGGCCAATCTAAGATGGAGATAGGAACGTACTGCAAGAAAGATATGATCTGAGTACATTTGTAGAGGTTTCGAAGATCTTATACCGCTTCCAGGGGCATCTATTAGGAAAGTTTTTGTGGCTATAACAGGACATTGGCTACGCGTTTAACATGCTAGACCATGTGCCGAGTGTTGTTCGCATTATTTTTTGTACACAAGCTTCTTCTCTAAAAATATTTGTTATAATAAAATAATTAATATTCCAGTTTTTTAATCATCTGGAAAGTTGTTGGTGAGTACCATAAGAGTCGTATTCATATGAACAACTTGTTCAAACTATTTAATATCACTTTAAGTTGTAAGATAAATATCAGTCAGTATATCTATATCAAGCTAGATTTACTCCTTTAAATAGTTAGTTCTACTTGAACTTATTCTAGTAGGTAACTAGGTTAGAGGGAGTTGTGTTACATTTAGTGTTTTTAGGTTCAATTCAAGTTCAACAAATATGAAATGTACAGTTTTTAATTTGAATTCATTCATTATTAAATGCGTTTTAATATGCATTTACTAATTGGAATTTGTTTTTTAATGATAATTTTAATTCAGTTACAGACAGTTTTAAAAGAACTTTTCGAAAGAAAAACGAAAACACCCCTCAAAAAAAAAAATGTTCTCTATACACTGTATACAATTATTAATTAACATTATGACGTTAGACGATCTTTTACGAACTTTTTTGGTCGGGTATTTCCGTTTCTCTTTTGAAAAGTTCTTTTTAAAACTGTTTGTAACTTTAAAATTATCATGAAAAAAATAAGCAATTCTAGAATCCATGCATACAATTATTTGCAATAAATTCACTTTGTCCATTTACAAATTCCGTGTTGAAAATTTTACAACCATGTAAAAAATAGTGATATGAATAATGTGAGAGAGAATTGTTTACATTGTTTACATTGTATACATTTTACTTTCTCTTTTCATATAGATATGTAGAGTAGAGTAGGTGTAGATAATGTTGGTATCATTAGTCTTTGTCTAAATAAATGTTTTTAAAACTGTATCAAATTAACAAAATTTACATACTTGAAGCTTTTACTATTAGGTATTCCAACCTATATTTATTATTTAAATGTATACAATTGTATTATTATACAATGTGTCGCATTTATGATGAAGACATCCTTATATTTTCGTAATTTATAGGAATGTAGAATTGAAAATTTTCACAGTTATACAGCGTGTTGGGTCACATTTTTTAAACTACCGAAATTAGAACTCTTAACTCAGCCTACATACTACAAATGTATAATTTAAAATATTTTGTATAGACAAGTACAGTTTTGTATATCAGTCTTGATCATACACGCTCATACAATCCTTAAAGAACAAAATTAATTTTCTCCTAAAGCAAAGCATTCATTTGACTCTTAAATTCAATCTTTAGTTTGTTAGTTTTTTGTTAAATATTTCTATACTTGTGTAGTATTAAAATGGTGGAAGTGCAGATAACACATAAACTTGTTATTAGTTGATATACACATGCATGTGTTATAAAACTTCACTGCGCCAACACCAAAATGTAATCGTATTCAATAATGTAATACACGTATACCCAATAAATATATTTATATATTATTACATTTCAAAATTATTTTGTACTTTTTAAGTTCATATTTTAATGCAAGTATTTGTAGTCTATTAAATCGTAAATACAAAATAATTGATTCTCCCTGTATAATGAAATATATTAAAATAATATAATACAAAAATGTATAAATTATATAAATAATATAATACAATTAATTATATTTATGGTAAATGTAGATATAATAGTAACAATTTATTATAAATAATAATTATATCAAAACAAGTTACAACAAAAACAAATTAGATAAGTGCGTAACAGAAAAAAGGGGTTTGCCTGTTAAAAAAATCATATATCTGTAAAATGGCTATTCATAAAAATTTGTTTACCACACAAGCGATTTTAGAAAGTTTTTGACCACCCTTAGTAAGTATTTTCTAGAATTATTTTTTGAGAATGTATCACAAGAACACTAACAAAATGCCCATCAAATTTAGTGCTTATTTGCGCTCTCGCTGATAAACAGTGACTCTCACGAGAACATGTTTCAAACAAAAGTTGTTTATTTTTCTATAAGAAACATTTTTATATGTTTTATATCGGTTCGCAAGTTCCCAATTGACCTATGATGCTTATTTACGAACTTAAAGGGCACCCGGGCACTTTTGCGTCCTGGGCACATTATAAAAATTTCAGTTTGATGTCTTCTTTCGTTTTTAAGTTATCGTATCGACGGATAGACGGACGGGCAACCGAAAATGGGATTTTATGAACACTTATATCAAAATTTTGTTCATGACATCAATACTTCTAACTTGGGACTAAAATAAGTTTTTTTTTCACAGATTTTACACGAAATTTTAAAACGCAGATATTGTATGACAATTCATATATATTTTATCTGTATATATAAAAATAAATGTGGTGGTGGTGGTGGTAGTGATGGTGGTGGTGGTGGAAGTTGTGGTGGTGGTGGGTGTGGGTGTGGGTGTGTTTATTCCCATATTGTTTATATTGTGTATGTTTATTAACATACCCGTGCGCCTGGCCTTTGCGATGACCATAAACAAATCGCAAGGCCAGTCGTTAGAAGTTTGTGGGATTAATTTAGAATTTCCATGCTTCTCGCATGGACAACTATATGTCGCGTGTTCACATGTAGGAAAGCCATCGTCTTTATATATTTATAAAGTTAAAAACCAAACTAAAAACGTAGTTTATCAAAAAGCTTTAAATTGAATAGATATATTTATTATGTTTTGTTATGTATTGATTATATTTTGTTGTGTTAATAAAAAACATAAAACATGTTAAAATGACCAACAATAATCACGAACCAAAAGTTGTAAAGAAAAAAGTTGCAGGTGATACGAAGTTCACCGGGTCAGCTAGTTGAATATATAAAAAATTGATATGAATTTTAAAAGTTTGAATATATGAGCTATTCTTTTTGCTTATAAAATAAAAATGACATCTGTTAACATGCATGAAGGAAATAAATCTTGATATACAGATAAATTTAGATATTTATAATCCTTATCTACAGATAGATATATAGATATTTAGATATCTGTTCAATTCAATCCAATAAATTTATATTTATCGTACTCGCTGTCACATATTCAAAATTGTTATATTTTCATTCAAATTATACATAATTTTTCATTGACATGTATTTTATTATCAATGTGTCAAACAATAAATTGTCTACAAAATTATTTCTACGGAAAATATGTTAAATAGGTCTTATATCATGTATATATGAAATATATATCAAGGTATAATAAGTTGTGTCCCAAATTTGTAACTAGATTTTGGTATAGGTGTTCATAAAAGCACCTAATTTGTCCATTTCAGGTTGTGTAGCGATTTGTCTGTCAGCCTCAAAAACGAAAAGAGATATCAAGCAGAAATTTTTAAAGCGTGCTGAGGACGTAAAAACTGTGTAAACGTGGTATTTCATCAATTAACTCAGTCAATTATTTGTTTTCATTTGTATTAGTTATTTTTATTGAAATCGATACTTTATTTTACTTTCAAAATAACAAAAATTCCCAAGTTAAAAAGAAAAATGTTAAAATAAAAGTGAACAATTTTAAGTATCTTTTAAAAGTTGTTCTCAAACAAAACTCAAAACACAATGGTTTCAATATAATTTTTTAGAATTTCTCCGAAAACCATTTCCAAAATATATCCCAAGTCAATATTAACATATTATTTACTGTTTTCAAACATGACAAAATTATTTTTTCCTGTTTTTGAAGTTGAATAAAATATTAGCTATCCACTTATTTATTTCTAGTTTTCAATATATTTGTCGTCAATTTTTATTAATGTCTTACTTTAAAATTTCTGAGAATACTTCAACATAAGATGCATATATTTATGAAGACTTCCGTACAAAAAAACAAGCATGGCGAATTCACCAGAATTATTTATTTGAGATAGCGTTTCAAAATTTGCACCTTAAAATGACAAAAATCAATTGGCCATCAGAAAATCGGCCATCGGGATATCAATATCTAAAATTTAAATAGCTAGAGGCGTAAAGTTTTAAATGATCTAGTGAAATTAAAATCAATTTTATATAATACTAGCAGATACCCGCTCTTTGCTGGACAATTTCTCCTTTAAAAACAAAGACTATCACGTTATAGCCCTCACTTATTCTTTCTTTTGTTCACAATTTTATGGAATTTAATTTTTTGGTGGGGGACTCTAAATTTTTAAGATGACGTTTTGCGAATGATACTCGCTGCCATGACAACTTTCTATGGGTCCAATCGTTAAATTAACCCGATTTTTATACTTTTTGGATCAAAATTACTCCATCCACCAAGTTTCATCAAATTCCAAATAAAATCGGTTGACTGATTTCGAAGCTTAGCGTAAACTAACATCATGAACTGAGATTTTTACTTATAAAGATGAAATATTGTTTATGGAAGTCAATGGAAGTAAAAAAAACAGTTTAAATAAAATATGAAAATGTCAAAAAATTGAAATAGGAAAATGTAAAAAACAGATCTCTAACAATCCCCATTCATACAATATGTACTTGTCTAAAACACATTTCTATATCGTTCTGTCTTGTTCTATAACTTGTGTTGTATTATAACTGTATTCTGTATTCGAAAAGAGTTTATCATCGTTCATATCGAAAGAGAGTTTACGTAGAATATTCTAAATTTTGTTGAAAGTTGGTTGTAATATTACTTAAAAATAATAAAAATTGGATAATTTAAAAATAATAAAATGTATAAAGGTTTATTTAAAAAATACAAAATATTTAATATTAAATTGTTTGGAAAAATATTATTTGAGAAAATGAAAAAAAACCTTAAAAAAAACAAAAAAATTCAATTTTCTCTCCTTATATACAATTTCTTCAGTGTATTTTTTATATCCACACCTTATTTTCTTTTTTTTTTTTCTCAAATTTCCATGATTTAGCCCACATTTTCAAGCTTATCATACTGGCTTTTGGCGGAAAATAGACTCATGATCTAAAAATCTACTGCTTAGAACATAACAAGAGTTTTTTTTCTTTTTTTGCATTTTTGGAATTCCGCATGGGTCGAGCTAGTCACATTAAATATGAAATATTTTATTATTTTTTGTTAAAAGAAAATTGAGTATTTATTAGATATAAATACTTCATATCATTCTATTTTTGGACACATTCTTAAAAGTTATTTAAAATATTTACTAAAAGAATCCATTATCTGAAAATTTTCTTTCTTTTTCTGAACATTCGTCCAGAAAAACATTTTAAGTGATTTAAATATTTTAATGGTATTTGAAAAGTAAAATATAAAATTACTAAGAAAAAAAGATTTAAAAAAATATTCTTATCAGATGTGACCCTTCGTACATTTGCGTTACCTTTAGGGCATTTATTTTAAAAAACACATTTGCAAAGAAATTAAATGAACAATTTAATTGTACGTTCGATGTTCTAAGGTTAAGATGAGTACACCCAGAAGAACTATCGAAGAACTCACCCCAAGCAATCAACGCGATCTTACAGGTTCTATGAAATAAATCACTTGAAACTAAAGAACATAAAAATAAGTCTTTATTGATAGCTTTTTAAAACAGGGATCATTAATTTTGAAAACAGCGTATGGGCGCAAAATTTCTTAATTCGTCCCTGTTCAAATCATCTCCCTAAACAAAATAATTTTCCCTTAACACGTCCGTATAAGTTTATAATAATTTTGGACCCCATGTTGCACATATTTCAAAAACAATTGAATACCATTTCATTGTAAAATGGATGTTTATATTTATGATTTGAATGAGGTCAAACTTTAGTTTAGGTTCGTAATATTTAACCAAACTTCTCACTTATTTACCGCTCCCCTACCCCCTCCCACTCAATCCTAATGTGTTAAAAAGTTTGTATCGTTAGTTTAACACTAACAATATTATTACTTACATATACCTAACCTGGTCGTGGTAAAAGGGCTGGCAACGTCACAGGACTGGCAATAAGTTTATTTCTAGTCGACTGGACACTCATGTCAACCGTTCGGTAATCTTTACTTACATGATAAACATTGCCTAGTTGACTAGTTGACTTGTCACATGACAGCCAAACCTCTTTAAAGAATGCAATTGTAATTTGTGAAACAGAAATTATGAAGTTTTATTACCTCGAATTCAGGGTCAGTAAGCCCAACCGTTCTCAGGTACAAGAGATATTTAAAAAGAAAACATGTGTAACTAAAATTCAGCCCGTTTATAAAAACTGTTTTCTCCAAACGTTGCCAGCTCTCATATAATAATAATTTATTGGAATATGATGATCATAGTTAAAATATTTAAACATAAATAATTAAAAAGGTTGGCTTAGTTTTAACAATATTATAATAATTATTATTAACTTAAAAACATTAAATATGGGTCTTAAGGTTTGGGTCTGCTCTGGCATTTATTAATATACATAAAATATACCTTTAATATTGTTGATATCTTTGTCAATATACAGAGTGACCTCTCTCTACCTTGTTGAATAATCTTATGTGTTAAAGTTTGTCGGAGTTTTTAGTTCAAACAAAACGAAGTGGTCAAATTGGGATTCGATAAAAATTTATGATTAACTAGCTGCATTCCACCACACTTCGATGTGAGACATTATGGTTGCATAGAAATAGATAACTTAGTAGTAAATTTTATGAAATTTGATAAAGTTCCGATAAAAGAGTTTACAATATTTAAACGGGTGAACAAATTTTCATGTAATAGTATACAAGCTTTTAATGTACACATCATCATGCCCTTTTATTTGGTACCATACTTGGGTATATTTGAAAATATTCGATTGGTCATTAAAAGAAAAAACATGCCTTCCCATCGCTTTACATATAAAGCTTTGTAACCATTGGTTTTTAAGTTTTTCGTACAACGATAAAATCAGATATTCGATTAATAAAGAAACATTCACAACATGCTGCTTGTGAGAATATAACTTCAAAAAGTACACAAAATCTTTAATCACTATCTTATTACTGTTCAAGCATTCAACGCAACATCTTCCAGAACAAGAGAGCCACCCTATCTGTACAATTTGCATACCTTTTAGTTATACTTTAATATGAACACACATAGACAGTAAACGGTGGTAAAACTATTTTATTTAAATGCAATATTAATTTTCTAGTTAGAAGAACTACTTCCATGAGGAGTAAATACCATATCCTGTGTTTACCTATACAACAAGGTGGAAGGTAAAAGGTACACCTATATGATATAACCTTCGTAGGTTTTACATGTAAATAACAACTTACAAACAGTACATGTTTTAGAGTAAGTAAATGAATTCATTTTATAAATGGGTGATTTATGAATATTGTAATAAAGTTTGACAGTTATTGTTCTATATTTATAAATATATACTGATGTTTTATACTGCAACCAGTTAAATATCAATTCAATTTATAATCATTAATAGCGATTTTGTCCTGAACATGCGACAGGAAAAAGATAACATTAAATATATGTTTTTTTTTTTGTATTAAACTTTTTTATATTTAGTGTTTTTTTTCTTCTGTAAAATCTTTATTAACTTTCTCTTTCCAGTCAGATGTATCATGTGATCTCAAAACACAAGCGAGCCTTGATGTGATGTCATATAGGCAAAAACTGTCTTAAGTTTAGTGTAAACAGCTTGATACATATCTGTCAAATTTATTTGTGTGAGGCAGCTTTGATAATGTGGCTGCTACTTAGAATTTTCAATAGTACCCAAATTCCAATCCATGAAACTTGGTAGCATTAATTTTTATCTGATATTCAATAGTCTTGATCACTTTTAATAAATCACACAGTGTTATCATTTTCAAGTGATGGTGGAGATATGATGACGGTGACCAATTTTGTTGTCCATCAAGTGATATTTTAATTGTTTAATTGGTCTAAAATTTCCTTAAATTAACTTCATATTTGAATATTTCCATAAAATATTGCAGCACTTAACAAGATAAGAGAGCTTATCCTTAAATAATTATCATTATTTTGATGGCATAGACTAATTCAAAATGGTTTTATGTTTATTTAAATTTCAAACATATTCGCTTCGTTTAATTTTCTAACAACCTTTTCTATGTTAATAGCGTTTAGATAACCATTATTTAGAAATTAAAAGTTATAATTTGACAATTCAATTAGTTATTCACTAATTACAACAGCACACTTGGAGACTTAATTCAACCAATTAAAGTTATTCCCAAGAAATTGCAAAGTAAAAGTCGTTTCCAATCTTTTTCACCTATTTTTTTTAAGAACAAAACCGGTATCTATTTGCTTTCTAATTTTATACCTTAAATTTTCAGAAAAATATCTTGTAAATAAAAGAGATAACGCTAGATTTAGAGTGGTCGAAGGTAAGAAAGGAATGATTAAAATAAACAATGAATAGAAACTAGAATGAAATGAAATGAAAATCAAACAAATTCAATAAAATAAAACTAATAAATAGATATTTAATTAAAATTAATATAGTTTGAGGTAAAATAAAATAAAATAAAATAGCAAATAGATTACAGTAGATAAATAGTAATAATTAAATAGTTACAAAATAAAGTTGTAACCATTTACGTAAAATATTATATATTTATAACATATACAGGATGTTTTTTTAAGTTGATATATGCTTAAAACTTCATTAATAAATTTAAAATGCTTCTAAAGAAAAATGTTAGTTTCGAAGACACACATGTTATACCGATATCGAAGTTCTTAGGTTCAATGAAAAATACTCCCTGTTTCATAACTGATTTTCAGTTCGTTTTTGCCTAAACTGTACGGTTTGCGGAAAAATGTTTCGATCAAAAAATGTTATTTTTTAATCAATAACAATTTTCTAATTTAAAGTGTTAGAGTGAGCATTTTTTTAAGCATTTTTATTGATTAAAGATATTTTATGAGATAAGATGAGTTTCAAGCATATATCAACTTAAAAAACAAAAACACCATGTATATATAAAATAATATTAATATTATTTAAATAATAATGATTAAGGTATAATAAGTTGTGTTCATCAAGTACTATTTGTAATATTTAAACATAAATCTATAAGAAGATTAAAGTATTATATTATATGCTACAACTAACTATACTGGTAGAAAATGTATGATTATACAGCATGTTTATGCAAAAATCAGATATAGATATTGGTGGAAGCATAGGAAATGAAATTAATTATTTAACAAAGGTACATCACTTATATATAATATAAGAATTGGCAGAAGCTACAAAATTAAGTTGGAAAAAAAAGGACCTGTCCTAGTAGGTACAATGGAATTTTCTCAAATATACCCCTTTTCCTTCATAAAAATTTTCTAAGATAGATAAAAAATGTTACTCAATTAAAATGGCCAACTGATAGAAGAAAACCACCTTAGGAAATCTTTCATCGCAGGATAAAAATTTTTTTTAAGTGAATTCTTTAAACTGACTGGGCAGATCATTTTTGTGTATTATATAAAACTAGCTGTGAACTACCAGCTTTGCTGGGCAACATCCCCACTTGCACCCCTCCCTCCACATTTCCTTGCGTGGGATAACAGTTTTGTAATGTACACGTCATGCTCTTTTATTTAATACCCCACTTAGGTATATTTGTAAATATTCGATAATTCCTTCCCACTTTCTCGCTACACCTTTCTACCCTCCGAAGGTTAAAAGTAGATAAAAACAATAGATCTTTGAAGCTGGTTGTATATCGTGTCAATATTTGAGCTTAATCGATGCGCAACTTTTTTAGTTTTTGAAGCATATCCCTTTCAACCCCTATTTCAACCCCTTACTCTACTATAATATGGATGTATTATACATAAAAACCTTCCTCTTGAATCACTCTATCTATTAAAAAAACCGCATCAAAATCCGTTGCGTAGTTTCAAAGATTTAAGCGTACATAGGGACATAGGGACAGAAAAAGCGACTTTGTTTTATAATATGTAGTGATTTCACTAGCTACTAGTTGAAAAGTACTTCTAATTTATATTTAACTTATCTTAATTTGGTTTTGACACAATACTTTGGACGCACGACTACGAGATATAACTGCTTACCTGAAACAAAAAATATCAGAATTAGACGAATTATATATTTTGAATGAACAATCATTTTAGACAGAATTACTATTGAAATTTATAATTTAATTACTGACAGAGAAATTGAAGGCTGGGTCTAGAAGTATGAAATTTTGCACAAACGTTCCTTAAATGGCGTAAGTGTGCACATATCCTAAGGGGATAAAATAAGGAATGAAAATTTGTATGAAATTCATTTTTTAAGTACTTGTACGTACATGAAATTGAAGTATAACCCAGCGAAACGGATAGTTAACTGCTAGTCATTCTTATAAAATAATGAATTCATTAATAGCACTGAGAATAGTATTTGTTATTTAATAAGATCACAGTCACGTTACCACAAAAGCTCATTATATTTTTAGCCTCAAAAGTTTAAAGTCATACATTTGATTTGCCACATAAAGAAATTATTTGATAAGCTTTGTAACCAATTTAATCATAGCAGGAACAAAGGCAGTTATTTTACGTAATCAAGAAACTTGGAAGTTTGCAACTTTCGAAAAGGATTAATAAATTTTATTGTTTTGCTTTTCTAAAAAATACACATTAGTTTTTTTAGTCATTTGCAAATTTTCAATAATTTTTCATTCGTGTAATTATTTTTAAATCTGACAGCAAAATTTCTATCATCACGAGAGTAAAGGTGCAAGCAAAAAAATATACTTTCGAGAAAACTTCCGGGCCTGTTCGTATACTTTTGTAAGTTCAATGTAAGTCTTACTCAGTAGATTAAAAAAAATTGTGAATTATGGTAAAATTAGTTAAAATAAATTTAATTATTTAGATTATTTCTCGGCTGTAAATAACTTCAACATGCAGTTTTCATGTCACCCTGTGACATTTCATAATGCGTCCCAAAAAAAGTATAACTTCAATAAAAATTATGAAAGATGATCGCAACTTGGTGGATAAAAAGTTTAGTAATAAATACAATTTTTCTAAATCTTGTAAAACAAAAAAACACTAGAAAGCTTGATACAAACTTTGATGTTTGTTTAGTAAGTACTTTAAAAAATGTGTCATTATACATTTATAAGTGTGTCATGTACAGTATATGTTGTAACCACCCTTCTAACTGGTTACAAACAACTGTTATGTTGTTCACTTCAATGTCACCACTGTTTGTTCAGTCCACTTGTATAATAAATAGGCTGCTTTAGTCTTTTGGTTAAGACTTAATTGGCACAACCCTCTATATTATTTTTCTCAAATGTAAAAGGTTTTTATTTTCTTAAGTGGATGCACCAATATATCATGGACTTGTCGGTAATGTTTTTAAATAAAATTCAATTTTGCAAATTCATCAAAAATTTTAACCTTGTTTATCGATCCAGTTTTTAGTCGTTTGTAATGTGAGCACTAATTCCTGTTCTAGATGGTTCTGTGCTATAAGTACACGACATACTGTATGGTTTCGATGATTTTGATTTGCTATAAAATTTTAAACATAAATGATTTTCAGGGCCACACTGGCTGGTGATATCCACAATACTTCTGGCGAATAGTACTATTTAACATTGTAATGTTACTGATGCTACTTATCTGTCCTAATACCATACCAGCATTATAATAAACACCATGCATTTCGTACATTATTTACTTTTTAGTCGACATTTTGGAATCTGGGCACAATTTGCTCAATTTACCTACAATACAATAGTTGATATATACATATATAGTTGATATTGCCTTAGAATATTATTAAAAATTCATATGAATCCCTTTTTTTAAATAAAATCATATATTGCCATAAGCTAAGCTTTGTGTTGGTCAACTTCCGGGCAACGTCCCATCATAATAGTAATATTATTTATTTCTAACTTTCAGATAAAAAGTTTCGAATTTCACCTCGAAAATAAAAATAATCAATTTCAAAATGATATTTAGAAAAAATTGTGAAATAACTGATAGTAGATCTTAGTGGATTTTGAAAGAAGGCATATCCTAAAGAGTGGTAATTTGTGTTTTACTTATAGGTACTGTAAAACCATTTTAAAAAAAATTCGAAGCGCAGAAGCTGCGTTAGCTAAGCGAATTCTCTCACAGACTGAAAAAATAACATATTTTTCTAAAAATTGAATATTGTATTTTTATTTTTCAAGAATTTTCTTTCGAAAACTAAGCGTTTAGATAAAAAAACACAATAGTATTTTTACTACCATAAGAAGTAATTTATTTTGTATAAATTTTATCAATAATTACTCAATAAATATAATTTAATTAATTAAAAAAATTATTGATGTGATCTTTAAATGTCATATTCATCACAATTTATTTCCTTTTTACATAAATAATAATAAATCATTCAAAATTTATTCAAATCAATGAACCCACTGATATACATTCAATATTTAAATGTCATAAATCAATAATTCTAACACCATTAAGTACCTTCCTACACCATCAAACATATACAACAAACATCAAACTACATGTATTCATCAGGATTCTGGATTCTATCCTATCTGGTTGAATGGATCACACGTATTGGATCACTTGACCAATAAAATTCATTCATTTTATAGATGGATTCACATCAATAATCAACGAACTTATTGTGTAAAACTATTATTACAGTATGTTTACTGAACAATCATGTTTTAAAGCTTTTTTATACTCTAAGGTATATTAAATTTAGTCCCAAGTTTGTAACGCTTAGAAATATTGATACTTCCAAAAAAAATATGGAAAAGGTATTCATTAAATCACCTAATTAGTCCATTTCCGGTTGTCTGTCTATCAGTTCGTCAAACAAAAAGAGATATCAATCTGAAATTGCATGCTTAGGATGTAAAAACAGAGCTTGAGTTTGTAAATGAGTCACATAGGTCAATTAGTCCTTAAGAAAATTGTTAATATTGTCACAATCAATATGTTTTTGAGTTGTTAAACTGTAATTGATCATACACGCTCATAAATCTTTAATACATTAATGCCAAGAATTCATAACCCATACTGAAAAAGTAGGACTTTCTCTAAACCCAGTGATGTTAGACAAAAATATCGCATGTTTCAATAAACACCATATAACGTTTTAGTGAATCAATTTTATCGATATGAAATTTACATATTTTTACATACAAAATAATAGAAAAATGATTTTCTTGAATTTTTCAATTTTTACTTGCATGTAAAATAGCATATAATCAAAAATTTATTATAGATAGTTTAGATGCGGGATCCGTAGTTGAAAAACCAGTGATCAGATAATACTAGGTTTTAAGAAGTAAATAACTTGTAACTAAGAACTAAAAAAAAAAGCTTTTATTGATGGATTTTGGAAATGCGATGTTCCTTGTCGCATTTTATAATTTGTTTGGTGGTTGGGACGTAAAACCAAAAAAAGTGCCACAATTTTAAACGACCTCAAAACCGGATGATATTATGAATCCTCCTTTGCCTATTCATAATTTTTGGCATGCATACAACACAGTAAAACTCATCTAAAACCCTTTGGTGCATTACTAGATCGAACCTTGGTGTTACACAATGACACACATATAAAAACAACATTAATATATCTTTGTTACCAGTCAACTTTCATTTATTTTCCCATTTCAAAGTGACACAGATTCATGTGTGTGTGTGTAGAGAGCTTGAGTTAGAGAGTGACTTGTGTTTTTATATGCCTTTGGGAATCATTTTCTTGTAATAGAAATCACTTTTTTTTTAGTTCCTGTTTTTATACGCAAACATAGTGAGTAGCGACTGATTTTATTCAACCCATATTATTCACATGCATTATTTCTGTATCTATAATAGATGTTGACCCAAATTTTATTTCTTACACAAAGAAAAACTTCACATCAGCGAAGCTAAAATATTGTTTTTAAATGCATGAAAATTCATTTTCAAACAGAAACACATTACTCCAAAAAATGTTCCAAAAAGAATTATGTGAAAACTAACATTTCTTATCTTTTAAGGTATTTCGATACCGAAATGGTGAATGAAAATGATTAATTTTTTTTACCTATTTTGATTTACGATTCTGGCTAAAATTAAAAAAGCGTGTATTTTGTGCTAGTACTAAAACTAGCAACATATTAGTATTGATTCAAATCATTTAAAACAAAATCTTTTCAAACATCTTTTTTAAAAATTGTTTTACAAAATAGAATGTGTAAAATAAATAAAAGCAACATGACGCGACGCCTCAAGTCAAATAAAAATATAAAAAGTGTGAAAATGAATAAAAAGAATAAAATAATAAAAAGTAATTTAGAATTTTTAATTAGTCTACTACGATAGTTACACTTGTTTGAATGCCTGATGGCTGATGGGGCTTGTTTGACACTTAAAGTAGCAAATAACTCATTTGCAATTCATTTAATACAGAAAAAAAATTGAATGAAAAAGTTATCTCTTTGAAAACAGTTTCTAAAGTTAGAATTGTTTAGAATGAAGCTCTCAAGGATTCGTATGGTTCATGGAATCTCTTAATAGTTATTTACGATACAATTAAGCTAAGATTGCGTAGCACAAGTTGGGCAATCGCAGAAATGTGTTAATAGTGCGTTATTTTACGATAACGCAATCCTTCTGGAAGCCAGCTTTATACATCATATCTTCTTAGAAACCTGTGATGATCTTTCAGAGTATTCGATAGAGCTTTTTTTAATTCACAGATAGTGCTTTATTAGTTCAATTATCTTTGAGTTTCATGTCGGAATCTGACGGAATAAGCTGAATACTTGTACAAATATTTAGTTCAATAGTAAACATGTTGTGTTAAGTTCCATTTGGTGACCTTTCAGCATACTTGAGTGTTCTTAGCTATGTTTTAAGTGCGAAGTTAGGGTTCAGTTCCAGAAAAAAACTAAAAAAAAAGGCGATGAACTTCAAATTTGGTTCAGTTTGGAAAATGCTTTAAGGAAAAAGGTAGTTTAATGATGATAATTTCACTTGTAATTAATTGTGAAATAAATGAAATGAATTTCGTGAAATGAATTCGTTGAAGCAACGGAACCCTTAAAAACATTCCACTTAATTTATTATCAAATAAAAAAAGTAAACAGAAAGAAATTCAATGTAAACTGGCAACACATCACACCAGTTGGTGTTACAACTAACAACAAGAAGAAGATAGAAGTCCACCACTTTTTTGTTTGTAATGTCATGAATATTAGTGGTAAAAGAAATAAAATTAAATCAGCAGGTAAGACCATAATGTATTTTTGTTATGTGTAACCTTTTAATAACAAAACCATCCCCGCATCAACCCGACTAATACCAGGTATTCTTCGGTTGGTATTCGTGCCAAAACTAATATATTCATGATGAGAGAAAATTGAAGATAAACTTTGTTTAAAAAAATTTAATTAAAAATACGTATAAAGTTAGAAAACGTTAAGAAATAAGAAAATATTATACAATGGAACAAAATAAAAACGCAACATGGAGCTGTTTGTTAGCTGTGAGCTTGTGTGACCTGTAAAGGTGATATTACTAGCTATACAGTCTTGTATAACTGAAATATCCTTTAGGTATTGACTCGTCAGCACTCGCGTTATGAGTATATACAACTTTTATTTTTCAAATGTTAAATTCAAAATTATTAATTTTTATGATTTGTTCAACCTTTCTACAGTTTTTAAGGATGTATGAGCATGGTAGTGGGGGCACAAATTTAAAAATAGATATTTTCAATTTGGATGATAAATTTATATTATTACTTGACTGTATAAGACGAAAAGTAAGAATAAAATTTTTCGATATCTGGCTTAATTTTCAAAATATCGAAAATTGAAAATTTTGTTTAATTATTTAGCTTTCGATATTTCGTAAACCAAGACACATATCGAAAAATTTTATTCTTATTTTTCGTCTACATTCATGAAGTTATAACAAAATTCATCATCAAAGTTGAAAATAAGATAAAAATAATTTCAACCCTTAATCTACCCTGCTCTTACATCCCTTATATGGACGGTAACACTTAGTTTTTTTCTTTTCTAATTCATTGCTAATATGTTTACTTTCTATTAAAAAGTTTTTTTTTTTAATTTGTTTTCATTCATTCCAAATGAAAATTATCAAAAACTTCCAAAATATGTCGTTTTTTGAGATTCCTCCATAAGAGCCAATGTATTTTATATCGATTTTTAATGACTTTTTTCTTAAAAATTTGCACGGATACCTAAGCTGAAATTTTAACCACATATTCTTTGAGTAAAAGACTACCTACAAACAAATTTTGAGCCTTTAAATCAAACATTGTTGTCATGCTCATACATCCTTAAAAATATTTTTTTATCCTTCAAAAATAGGGTACTTTCGGCAGTGAAAAATCAGGTTCACTAAAATTTCAAAGACATGGAAAAAGGGAATGTAAAAGTGACACTACATTTCAATGAAATTATATGCATCTGTGATAGCTTGATATTTGAGAAGAAATGTAAAAGTGGGGTGGGAGGGGGTGGTTACGTGCCATTTGTAGGTACCTAAACTATAAAATATTTCAATCTTTATAAAAACTTTTATTAGTACAGATATTGAAATGAATATTTGAATTCTTTTTAAGAAAATAATAAAAAATTAATCTAACTATTTTTTTAAGAAGGATTTAGAAACTTGAGAAAAACTATTGTTTGATCCCTTTTAAAAAATGGAAATCAGTCATTTGCATAATTTTATTATTATTGGATATAAAAACTTTTAAAGGATCATAATAAATTATAATTTGAGTTCAAGTATTTTTTTAAATAATAATACGAAAGCTTTCGGGTAAGCCATGAGCTTTCGTTGCAACTTTGACCTTAATGCTTTGTCAATGAATACAGTTATTTACCTGCCTTTAATAAATTATGTGAGATTTTTTTGTGAAGTTATCATTTCTGGGTCTGGAGTTACAAGTTTGTTTTCATTTGTTGATGTCACAAATGATAAGCATCTTTTTGATTCGTGGCACACGTTGTAAAAAACAATATTTTCTTAAAATATGAAATAAGAAAGTCGGTAACGTAGAGTTACATTGTTTTGTATTTTTGCTTTTAATAATTATAAAATGTTGAATCGTATCTTTACGTTTTCGTAGCAGCGTACGTTGTGAGTATTTTGTTATAATTATTATTTGAATTTAAGGTAATTCCAGCATGGTATTTGCAGTTCTTATGCTAAGCTAAAACTATGATAAAACCCATTTTTCGATAGAGATTAGCTAATTTTTTGTATAGGCTGAGAATAGGGCTGACTATTACCGTTAAAAATATCTGCCAAGATAATTTTTTAATACCGTTAAATCGCGAACTTTGCAGTTGACTATCCCGCGATCTAAACCACCAAAAATTAAGCAACTTCGAGGTCTCACAACAAACATTATTCTGAGTCTATGAAAAAAAAAATAGGCCGAATTTGTCGACAAATGCTTTCATGCTGGAAATACCTTAAATATGAATATGAAGGAAGCATCGTAGTAGGTATAATATCGCTACACAGTTGTGTGGTGACAGTGATTAATGAGATTAAAATGAACAACAATGCTGATGATGATTTCATTGATGGTGGTGCCGTCACATCACTATAACGTCTTAAATTAATTGAAATAGTTTTGAATGAATGTAATTTAATATGAAACGTTTATTGCTTGCTTGTAAGCTTTTTGATTTATGATCCAAATAAACTGAAATGAATGACTGACTTTGCGTTTGAGTCCCTGACTATAGAGCTATAAAACCATTTAATGGTTTAATTCAACTAGTTCGACCCGTGCGGAATGAGGAAACAAGAAACCCAACTAGATGGACAACATAAATACTTGGACAAGAATGAATCTGGGAAGAATCAACAGAATCATTGACATTGATCATCGAACATTCAACAATTTTAATATATTTGTTCGTATGATATTAATAAGGTGTGGTCTTTGTTTGTTCCCACTTTTGTGTCCTCTTGAATCCTTGACACATATAAACAAAGTAAAAAAATGTTTTCTTGTAAGTAAAATTACGTAAAATCCTTTTAGTGCTTGGTTTAGTTTTTGTAAGTTTATAGGAAGGAAGTATTTTAATTCATAATAAAAACAAAACGATAATGTACACCTTCGTTCAAGTACAAAGAATGTATACAAAGTTAATTTTTATAAAAATTTTATGTGAAAAATTTATACAAAAAACTTTTTTTTTATCCCAATGATAACTTTTTATACCATGTATATATGAAATATACATAGTATATTAAGTTTAGTCCCAAATTTGTAACGCTTAAAAATAATGATGCTAGGAAAAAAATTTTGTCATAGGTGTTCATAAAATCACCTAATTAGTCCATTTCCGGTTGTCCGTCTGTCCGTCCGTCTGTGGACACGATAACTCAAAAACGAAAAAAGATATCGAGCTGAAATTTTTACAGCGTACTCAGGACGTAAAAAGTGAGGTCAAATTCGTAAATGAGCATCATAGGTTAACTGGGTCTTGGGTCCGTAGGACCCATTTTGTAAGCCGTTAGAGATAGAACAAAAGTTTAATTGTAAAAAATGTTCCTTTTCAAAAATTAAACAACTTTTGTTTGCAACATTTTTTCGTAAACATCACTGTTTTACCCGTGAGGGCGCCAATTAGGCGGAAATTTTATAATATGTACTTTACTTGATTATCAGTTATGTATGTGTCACACGTTTGTATGTGTAATGTGATAAAGAAATCAACACTGACTATGCATGGTATTTCAACAAATAACTCAGTCAGTTGTTCGTTTTCACTTTTTTTGTAATTAAAAAACATTATCTAAACTTTTGAAACTATGTTCTTAATTGCACGTTTCTGATTTTTTTTGCGGATTGAGAGCTAAGACCAAAAAAATCTCAACAAATTTTCGTGTAACAAGTTTTTAAGTAACAAATATATACAGTGTGTCCCATTTATAAATAATTTTTATTACATATTTTAAAAAATTTATTCTATTGTATTTTATTTCTTCGATGTAAAGAATTTGTAAGACTTTTAGAAGAAAGATACCTACCATAAGCTTTTTAGTATTAATGAATTCTGAATCCTTTTTATAGATTGTACAACATCAAGAGCCAAGCAAGGCTAATAATAATAATACCACCAAATATTTTATCAACAAAATATCCTTTTCTTATTTTTTCCAACCATAATGTGCCTTAGTCCATTCCACCTCTCAGTCCTGTGTCCTTGTCCTAACCCATAATAATATATTATTGTATAATAATATTATATATAAAAAAAAATCAATAATTTCCATTACATAACACACAAAAATCATTTTTATAAAATCTTATTTGTATCATATTCAATAAACAAGTGAACAACAAACTCTGGCTATAAATAGGGGAGAGTGTAATACCTGGGATCGATCTTCAGGGGGAAAGGTAGTCAGGTTGAAAAGAGCTAAAAGTTAAGGAAACTTTAGAATGTCGTCAGGGATGGTTAATTTACATTTTATCAAGTTTTCGACCTCGAGGACTTTGTGCCAAAAGAGGACGGCAGAAAACTGGAAAATTTTCTATCTTCGTCTTTTCTACCAGGCACAACATTCTTCCCACATTATGTGTGTTATAAATGTGTACTTGTGTTCAAAAGTTGATAAGGGACACAAAACACAACACAAAACACACATGAGTGACTCTTACACTTATTGACACTAAAATGTTGAAAGTGTTTTGAGCTCTTAAAGACATTTTGTTCAAATCATACTAAGTACACTAACATTGCAAACACATCATAATAAACGCCATATTTATTACGTCATATTCTGCCATAGTACTGTTTGATTGGTTATCTCTAAAATAGTCTGGTAGCTTTGTTCTAAGATTTCTCTCGAAATCACTTTTAAGTATAGATTTTTGAATGATTTGGAGCGATATATAAATAAGAAAACGGTCAGTTACCAATTAAACTCGAAATTTTGGTCGAAAATAGCCCTATGCAACGATTTTTATCCAAATTGATGACAAAACAATTTCCCTGAAGTAATTTTCCGAGTCAAGAAAATCAATAAAATTGAGATATGCTTGGAATTCAAGCTTGAAAGTGGACGAATATTTCATTCTAGTTTTTTTTCACTTTCAAATTTTGTCATGACATCTTGTCTAGTTTTAAATTTTTATGAGTAATATGAAAAATTCAGGCAACTATGATATTTGAAGCAAGCTCCTTGGCTATAAATACCTTAACTGTTACATTCAGATGCGTTTCCTTAATACCAAACATTGTAAAGAGCTTTATAATGGTTATTATTGATCCTAATAGCTATAATAACAGCAAATAGCTAGAAGCTCTCTCTTTGTAAAGTTTGAAATGTACCATTTTTATAGGTACGTGACTGTATTATTCGTGCATTTTTTTTCATATCTATTTAAAGGATTATTTTCGATAAAAAAAAATTCATTTTTATTAATTCATGTTTTCGAATTGTTTTTCTAAGAAAAATGGAAAAAAATATTATATATCAAGTTACTCGACCAGTTATATTTATTAACTTGAAAAACGATTGTTCAGTTTAAATAAGTTAAAATTTCCATTCTTAGAAAAGCAGCTTTTGTAAATTATATCTTGACTTGAAATTTATTTATTCTAAAAGTTATGAATAATTCGTTTTATGGAAAATATACTTCTATTTAACTAAATATATCCTTCTTGGCTGTTTCCAAATTTGCTATTCTACATTGGTGTACATATGCATCTATGAGCGAAAACCAAATTTTTTTGAAACTGGTACAAGCTTATATACAGGAAATGAAAAGCTACTGGTATCTGCAAACCGGTTCCAATAGAAAAATTTTTCTTTGCCAGAAGACAACATGATCATCTTGAATGAAATTTGAATAAAGGAATAAGGTTTGGGCAGAAAAAAACATGCATAAAGGATTGATTGAGAAATTTTGTGTCTTTTTGATCAAAGCTATACAAAACCTCTAAAAACAACAACACTGTTTTCAAAATGTGAATAAATAGCCAAAAAACCGGATAAAAAAGTTCAAAGTGAAACAAAAAAAATTGATATTTGTTCCTTATCCGAGTCAATATTTAGAATGAAAATAATATAAAGAAAATTGAAGAAAATACTTCCATTATATTTATTGTAAAAGTAAAGATCTTCTATCATTTAAATTTAATAATGGATAGGAAATTTGTTTTTCCATTTGTCTAAAGTGTTTGACTCAACTCAACAAGACTAAACATACAAAAAAAAGGTATTTTTATGTATTATCTTTTGACTTATTTAAAGGTAAATTTTATTTTAAGAAAATGTTTTTTATTTTTATATAAAAAGTTGAACCGATACAAACCGATTTAATGTTTTTTTTTGTAGGAAAGTAAAATATTATTAAGATATTTTATTTATTTGTAACATCTTCAGTAAAAAAATTGTATTCTTTAACAAATATCAAACGATTTTCTTTTCACTTTCAATTATTATTAAAAATTTCGTACGATTTTATTTTATTCATACAGGAAGTCACTACAAATTTTTTCAAACATAAAATTTTATCCACATAAAATTTTTAATTCATTTCTAGTGTCTCAGAAAAAACCAAATCCCGAAAAATGAATCGGGGATCAGATTTGGACGTCACTGATGTTAATACAAAACTGAAAGTGTTTTATAATCATATATACAGGGTGTTCCATTACAGAGTAGATAATTCAATCTCCAACTGATTAAGATCTAAATTGACTATTAAAGCAACTTGGAGAACTATGTCCCCTCGGAATTCAGAACATGATGTCCCCCATAAAACTCTGTAACTTTTGCCTAAGATATTTTTTGATTGGTTAACTACAAAACGACCTATTAGCCATGATAGACTAAAATAGTCCATCCTGTACATGTCTATTTTAATATGATTGGATATTATTTTTTGACTTAAAGAAACCAAGTCGAAATAAGACAGAAAATTTGACATACATGGACTTTTTATCAATTTTTATTTCAATTTCACATCTTTTCCGACAGACGACATAAATTCTCAACGTATTTTTATCATTTTCACAGAATTTTCATCATTTTCACAGTCAATTTCACCTCTTTTCCGACAACATAAATTCTAATAAATTCTAACAATTAATGTGAGTGACATTATCATAAAAATCCACGTGCCTTCATCATTTTCACAGAATTTTCATCATTTTCACAGAAGGAAATCAAGATAAGTTGCAAAAGACAACAATAATTGTTGTTACGTGTAAGAAACATCAAATAAATAAATAAACATGTGGTAATAAACATCTTTTGACGATAATTAAATAAATAAATAGATAAAAATGTATGCCTGTCATGTTTTTAATGTTGTCTATTAAAATTCTAAACGTCTAGCTTCTTGGCATGTTGTGTCTTTTAATAAAAAACAATTTTATGTTTTTAAATCTTGTGACAGTGTGAAAATAAAAAATAGAAAACTTTTATCACTTTGTTTAAGCCAACTATGTCAACAACCGACGAACCAACCATATCAACCCAGCCCAGCAATGGGTGGCTTGATGCCATTCTATGTTAAATTTGAAGTGTTTTTATTTCAAATAAAGATAGCAACACTCCAACGCTTGTTTAATTGAAATAAATTAATTGATTAGTCAATGGAGATTTAAATTGATATTTACCTTAGTTCGAAACGACTAACACTTACATCTACAGATTATGTAAATCGTTCAATGTCTTTAAAACTTCCTTCAACTTCAATACACATCACTAACAAAGCTATTTGTGTAGGTATACAATTTATATCTGATTAGAAGGGTGATTCCATGAAAAAGTGTACCATTTTGATAGCAATATAATATACTTCAGACACACACACACACACACACATAGCGGTCAAACCTATAACATCCCCTTTTTTTAGTTCGGGGGTAAAATATGTAATATGGCCCCAGTTTTAACTAAAAATCAAAAATTCCGCAGAGAGAAAGATATTCGAAGTTTAACCCTTGCGGGTAAACAGTGATGTTTACGAAAAAATGTTTCAAACAAAAGTTCTTTAATTTTTGATAAGGAACATTTTTTACATTTAAATTTTTGTTCTATCTCTAACGGTTTACAAGATGGGTCCTAGGTCAATTGGGTACCTATGATGCTCATTTAAAAATTTCAGCTCGATATCTTTTTTCGTTTTTGAGTTATCGTGTCCACAGACGGACGGATGGACGGACAACCGGAAATGAACTAATTAGGTGATTTTATGAACACCTATGACAAATTTTTTTTCCTAGCATCATTATTTTTAAGCGTTACAAACTTGGGACTAAACTTAATATACTATGTATATTTCATATATGCATGGTATAAAAACACTCTCAAACACGACTTCTTTTAGTATGTAGTGTCAGTCACAGTTGTATTTTGTTAAATAAATCATATATCATAAAATTTTATGAATATCTTTTTTCATACAGAAGAATAAATTTAGAATCAACCATAGGTAAAACCGTACGAATTAAAACTCTTTTCGGGTGAAATAAAACGCATTTTAGGTGAAATGTAGTGTCAGTCACATATGGAATCATACCTTTGATGTTTTGTATACATAGATGTAAGAATAAGGAAGGATTTTGTATTTCGTGGGCCTTCAATGTTCCTTCTATAAATATTCATTAAATGAATAACAGATGGGCATAAAATGAAATGTGTAAATAGAATTTTATTTAAAAAAAAAATAAAATAAAATGAATGTTAATAATCTTTAAAAGCTTTAAAAGTGTTATTTTGTTAGTGAGCTTGTAGCTGTAGCTGTCTTGCATATACATATACAGAATCTCATTTCTCATTCTCAATTTTTAATGTTTTTATTATTCAACAAGAGAAGTTTTTTCCATTCTCATTTACTTATTAAATTCTTTTTTTATAATAAAATGAAATAGTTTTTTTATTCAATCTTTAATGTTTTGAATTGATTTCAATTTATTACTTGTCTGCATCAGAGGTGCTTGCTTCTTGAAAGTGTGTTAAGTGAAAAGATCACTAACTCACATCTCACTGGGTAGGTAGGTACTCCGACACTGTTTTAGTTGTTTTATTAACATATTATACCATGTGTGTTTGTACCATCTAGGCATATACATATATCTGTAGTATGACAGAATACATCCGTTTAGTAATGCATTTAAGCGAGAGGTATTATATACATGTATTGTAAAACTACAGATACGATACGACAGATCTTCTGTTGTATGCATGCAGAGATTGGGAGTTTTGATGAACTTACTAGTTATCTGTAACAAAAAAACTCTCACTCTCCAAGCGTCTTCCAACTAATGTTCAATACATGTATATAATACCTCTCGCTTAGATGCATTACTAAACGGATGTATTCTGTCATACTACTGATATGTATATGCCTAGATGGTACAAACACACATGGTATATTACTACTCTTCTTAGCTTCCTTATTCCGTTATCAAATTCCATGATTCCCCTCTCATTTTTAAGCTTATTATGTCTACGTTTGATAAAATATACTCACGGTCTAAAAAAAATCCGCTTTGAAAAAAACACGCTAGACATATAATAATTTTTGCTCATTTTTCAATGAAAACCCTCAAGAATTTTTTAAATTTTCATAATTTTTCATAAATTTTGATTCAAAAAGAATATCATAGACATTATTTATCGTTAATAATAGATTCTACAATAAGAGCCATTAAAATTATTTGGTTAAAATAATTTTTGGAGGTATTATTTAAGCTTGTTATAGAATTCCAAGAAATCAGTGCCTTTGATCTGAACTGATATCAATACATTATTAAATCTGACTAATTGAATACAAATAATAATTAGTGATGAAACTTTAAATGGAATTTATACGAAGGCATCTAATGTATTGTATGTGCAAACTATAGTGATGTGACGAATATACGCATTTGCATTCGTTCATATTTTCTTAGCAATCGCGAATATATTTATACATGCCTATATATTTATAAAAGGCGCAGTTGGAAAAGTGAAATGGGTTTTTGAATCTTTAGCAGTAAGCAAAATATGAACGTTAAAAATTCCTAATAAAACGAAGAGAATGATATAGGTTATAATAATGACTTTTTTTTGGTAAAAAGAAATGGGCAACAATCTTGGAATGCTTATAACTTTATCGTTTTTTAAGCAATTTTAATTTCACTTTCAAATTTTGTCATAATATCAAGTTGAGTTTTACATTTTTGTGCGTAAAATGTAAAATTAAGCAATTTACCGTAAATTTAGTTACAATTCAATCTAAAAGAGACGGTGAGTGATATTTTAAATTTCCTAAAAAGATGACATTTTTAAAATCAGCAAAATTTAATAATGGATAAAATAGGATAATGAATGAAATTATACGGGTATGATATTTGAATCATTCTGTACGTCAATATTGGGTATATTGATTATGTATGTATATATCTACACTTAGATACGCTCACGCTCTCGGTATCGGTATCAATAGTACAGCATGACATCAGGTATTTGTATTTGTGTATGTAATTATTTGACCTAAATACATTTAACTAGTTATTAGCATTAATCATAATATCATTACATTAATATTATAATATGTGTAGTCCGTCACATGCTATCACAAAATGTACCGACCTGATATGACAAAAATGAATCAAATATAATATGATTAAGGTGGCCTTATTTGGTAAAATTCCAACTAAACGAGCAGTTGGAAGGAAAAAAATTAGCTGGATGGATAATCTAAAAACTTTGACTTGAATGACATTAGATGAAATATGCAGAAAATCGGAAAAGCGAAAAACATGGACTAAAGTAGTCTCTAACATCCCTTAAAGGGATATGGAACCATACATACATACATACTAGACATGCTTTGCGACCCTTGCTTTATTATCAGAAATGTTCACCTTCCTCTTCTCTGCATTGTTTTAAAATGATAGCAGAAGTTTATCATGTCGATACATGTTTTGGTGGTCGATGACGGACTATATAGTTAGTTCATAATCAATTAATAACATAATATACATGAATATTATAGACAACGAGACACAACGAGTACGCGTTGAATGTCCTATGTGCTGCCATTTCTTGCTCCTTGGACAATATATGAAAGGCAACTGAATTATCGTAAAAGAAAGAATCATAAATTTTGTTTTCTTAAATACGACACTTGAGCCAGTACAGTTTTTTTTTCTGCTTATTAGTATTTAAAAGCCAGAAAGATTGATTCATATAAATTTCGCTTCATAAAACGATAACGTTTTTTGTTGCTTCAAAATTTTATAGCACTAAAAGGTTCATGTTTTTTTGGTTGCACCATTACTCTGACGGATTAAATAATTAAATTTTTCCCCTGATCAATGCTTGTACCGATTATTTCTCAACTGCTTTCAAATTGAGTAGCAAGACATTTGATTTGTATAATTTGGGACTTAATTAAATTTTGATTCCAATTAAATCATTATTGAAATAACAAAGTTGAAAACATCTTCTGACTGAAAGATTTTGAAAACTTATAACTCTCCTTTTTTTAGTTCGAGGATTAAAAATAGTTTTAGACCAAAAACCCTCTAGAATACGGAATTTAATATTACATGGTCGGGTTTTTGTTGCAGCTTTAACATCGTGTGGTATAATTTTGCATTTCATGTTTATGTAAAGATAAAATGATTTTATCCCAAAAGTTGTACCAGAGTTATGTCTTGTGTTAATTAAAATAAATCCTGTGCATTCCTGTTGTATAATAAGGACTAAACAGAGATGGTACATTATGAAATCGATATTTTCCACATCCATTGAGTCGTTAAGTCGTAAAAAAACTTTCAATTAAGGATAACTATTCCATTATTTTGTTTGTTTTAATATTTGTTTGTAACTAAATACATTGTGTCACACCACTCCTGTGTTCTGTGTGTTCCTGTGTTTGTTACAAGAAAACACTTTCAACATTTACAAGCTAATAAAGGAGTTGACTGGCATGGAATATTTTAACTAATCCTTCAATGACTTAGTAGAAATCTATAGAAATCTGTAGAAATCAATTTAAATGCTGTTTAAAAAAGAACGATAAGAGTCGTGGGCATCCGGTAGGAAGAATGTTCCTTTCGTACATTATAAATGCGGCGCTAATTTTCTTATTTACAAGACATATTTCTTACTTTAAATTATCTCTATTATCTTTAACTTCTGATAACACACTTTCACAAATCGTTTAATGAAAAAACATAACAGTACAATTTGACAAATTAGACAAACATTTTTTCATATTCTCAAAATTCATGGCAAGTGAAATTGTTTGTAAAAGTTTGAGTTATCAAGGTGAAAATGGTCGGTTTTTGATATCGTTTCCTATCCTATTTTGATAATATAACATCTGCATCGAATGAAAAACTTAAATCTTTTCACTTAAAACTACTTCAAAAATAGTTAAGATGGAACTTTAATTTTGTATTCAGATTTTACTACATCCGTAATAAAAGAAAATTGAAAAATATAAAATAGAAGATACCTCCTTCTAGGTAATATTAAATATATATTAAAAACCTTGTTTTGAAGTAGAACATTAAAACGAACATTTCACAGACTGAACTAAGAAAGATGGTTTATTGTAGAAGAAACATGACGAAGCTTTTTCTTTATATAAAAAAAAAAATACGAAAATATCATAATAACTCAAACGATAGACAAAAAGAATGATCCAAATTTTATTTTATTATGGACTCACGGTCAGTTATGTTATTTAATATTCTAATGATGCTTGATTGAAAACCTATACATTTTTAATCTGTTAATTGTCATAGCAGAGGTATGAACGTCATGTGACATGCATGACACAATCAGAAACATAACACTTGTTTCAACAAATTTTTGAGTAAAAATAATTATTAAATCAATTTACACAGTGATCTATTATAAGTTCATAAAAACTTAATTAAATATTTTTAAACGAGCATTTCTTATATGCAAGATCTTCAAGGTCAAATGACCATTAAACTAGAATTTCAAATCAAAGTCATGGATACAGGCGAATATTGGCCTTGATTGGCCTTGATAAATTTTGTAAATCTTTTGATCCGGAAACTTAAGATTTTCGAAAAAATGTTTTAAATAAAAAATGTTAGTTTTTTTATGCTCGACTTTCTAACTAAATGTGTTATTCTATTTTTTGGTTAGTGTCAATTAAGAGAACATAT